>NW_004955450.1:15536105-15567813 GCF_000276665.1 Chinchilla lanigera | reverse complement strand
TGTTCTCAGAGTAGTTAGCAGTGATCTGGACTTTAGCAGAATCTGTTGTAATTTTGCCTTTTTCATTTCTCACGGCGCACACTTGGGTCTTTTCTTTCCTTATTTTGGTAAACCTAGTGAAAGGTTTGTCTACTTTGTTTTTTCTTGCAAAGAACCACCATTTTCATTCATTGATTCTTTAGAGTTTTTTAGTCTGAATTCCATTCTGCTCTGCTCTTTATACTTTCCTTCCTCGTACTGCCTTGCGATTTGGGTTCTTGGTTTTCTAGGACCTCCGGGTACAACATTAGGTTATTTATTTGAGCTTGCTCTGTTTTTCTGACGTGCGAATTCAGTGCTGTAAACTTCTTAGGGCTCTGCTTTTGTTGTGTACCATAGTGTGTCATCCTGGCAATACTGTTTGATTGTAGAAACTAAATTCTTCTTTAATTCTATCTGTGCTCCATTGAGGGTATTATTTAATTTCCATTTGTTTTCATAGTTTCTTTTGCCATAGACTTCTACTTTCACTGCACTATGATCTGATAATATAGTATCCCATATATCAATTATGGGGTAATTTTGATTCTTTTGCATTTAACTTAAATATGCTTTCTAGGCTAGTATATAATCTGCGTTGGAGAAAGTCCCATGTGCTGCTGAGAAGAATGCGGTTGGATGGAATGCTCTGCAGATATCTATCAAGTCCATTTGTTTGATGTTTTGGGTCAACTCTGATACTCATTGATTTTTGGGGGGGTCTAGCTACTCTCCATTTGTGACAGTGAGTGTTGAAGTCCTCCGTACGATGGTGTTGGTGTTTGTTTTTCCATGTCCATTAGTGTTTGCTTTATAAAATTGGCTGTGCTGGTGTTTGAAATATTTATAATTGTTTTCCCTTCCTGTTCAATAGTTTCCTCAAGCAATATGTACTGACCTTCTTTGTCTCTCTTTTTTTTTTTTCTTTTTGAGACAGGGTCTTGCCATGCAGTTCAAGCTGGTCTTGAACTCACTATGTATCCCAGGCTGGCCTTGAATTCATGCTGATCCTCCTGCCTCAGCCACCTGAGTGCTGGGATTGTAAGTGAGCACCACCAAGCTTGGTGTCTTTGTCTCTTCTGGTCAGTTTTGGTTTGAAGTCTATTTGGTCTGAAATTAGGATAGCCAGTCTTTTTTCTAGATTTCTATTGCATGGAATCATATTTTCCATCCTTTGAGTTTTAGTCTGTAACTTTTCAAATTAAATGTTTCTTGTATGTGGCATGTATTGGATTTTGTGTCTTGATCCATTCTGCCAGTTTGTGTCTTTTGATTGGAGAATTGGAACCATTTAGTTTGAGAGTTATTGCTGAAAGGTTTTGGTTTATTTCTGTCATTGTATTATTTTCTTGTTGATTTCTTCTTCTTTTTTTTTTCTTAGCTGCTCACCTGCCAGGTCTGTTCATTCTTTTTGACTTACTGGCATTATGGGTTCATTGTCCCGTTCTAAGAGATTTTTTCGTAATGCTCACTTGGCAGTCATGAATTTCTTCAAGTGTTCTTTGTCATGGAAATACCTTATTTCTCAGGCAGCTTTTAAGGAAAGTTCTGCAGGATACATTTGTTGCGGTTGGAAGTTTTCTTCTTTTTTTTTTTTTTTTTTTTTTTTTTTTTTTAGGGCTTGAAACACTTCACTCCATGTCCTCCCTGACTTTAAGGTTTGTGTTGAAAATCTGCATAATTCTGATTGGTTTACCTTAGTATGTGATTTGTGGTCTTTCTCTAACATCTTTAAAAGTGTGTTCCTGCAATAGACCTCTGGAATGTTGATATAATGTGGTGTGGGAAGGTTCTTTTTTGGTCATGTCTGTTTGATGTTTTATATGTCTCACTTACCTGTATGTTTATTTCTTTCCCTGTACGTCTTAGTTACCTTTTCTAGTTGCTGAGACAAAATACAAGACACCCAGAGTTAAAGGAGGAAGGTTTATTCGGCTGTCAGTGTGTGGAGGTTTCAGTTCACAGTTGGCTGGCTCCAAGGCAGAGGGGCATCACAGAGGAGAAACAGCTCACGGTGGGCAGAAGGCAGCAAGGCAGCGAGCGACAAGTGACAAGCACTGGCTCTTTCTGTCCCTTATATTTTATCCAGGTCCCACACTGTTAGGGTGGGCAGCACTCACACCCTTACGCTCAGGTTGCATACCCTACATCCAGCCACCTCCAAAAAGCCCCCTTATGGCTGCATTTGGCTTTGGGGGGTCATCCGGTATGAACCATACTACTATATCTGGGAAGGTGTTTTTTGCCCTTATTTCTGTAAATGGGGTTTTTAATGCCTTTTTTTTGTCTTCTGATTTTTCACTTATTCCAGTTACTCTTAGTCTAGTCTTTTATGCCTCATCTAGCAGCTTTTGGGTCCATTTTTCATGTTTTCATGTTGCTGTTAAGGTGTCTTTAAGGTTGCCCGAGCTGTTGAAATTCTGTCCTCATGTTGGTTGCTACTGCTGCCCATTTCTTTGAATGTCATCTGTAATCTGGATTTCTGTTTGAAACCTTTGTAATGGAGACCTATAATTCTTCACTAAATTGATCTTTTTTTTGTACAGTTTGTTTTAGCTCAGCTAGGTGTTTTTAGTGTCTTCTGAAAGGTCCTGGATCATTTTCATTAGTGATCCCATTATCTATTCAGTTACATTTTCTGTGATCCTGCTGAGTAGCACTTTGGTCTCCACTTTGTTATCGTTTCAGGTAATTCATGTGTGTGGCGTATGCTGTTTTCACCCTCAGTGTCCCTGATCGACTTCAGGGGAGTTCTGGGAGGCATCTGTGGCCTTGTTTTATGTTTCTGTTTTGTTGTTGTTTGTTTTATTTTGCTGTGTGCTGAGGTTTGTGGGCACTTACAGTGTAAATACTAAAACCTTAAACTATTTGATGTGAGAACTGGAAAAAGAAGTGGTACAAAGGATCTTCAGCAGAATAGAAGGATAGTGACAGAATTAGATAAACGTAAGAGGAAAAAACTGATGCGAAGTAGAAGGTAAAAGACAAAGAGGAAGCAAAAAATTATTTGGGGAGTAGAAATAAGACAAACTGGGGCTGACAGTAAATGCCTTTCATCCCAGCACTCAGGAGGCTGAGACAGGAGGATCACTGTGAGTTTGAGGCCATTCTGAAGTACAGAGTGAGTTCAAGGCCCACCTGGGCTAGAGTGAAATCCTGTCTTTAAAAAAAAAAAAAAAGAAAAGAAAAGAAGACGACAAAAGCTGGGCATGACTGTGGACACTTATGATCCCAGAACTCAGGAGGCTGAGGAGGGAGGATTGTCAAGAGATTGGGGCCAGCCTGAACTACATAGTGAGATCCTGTCTCAAAAAGCCAAAAAACAAGACAAAAAATTACAAGCCTCAAGGAGAAAAAAATACAGAAGCAAAGAAAAGGGAGAAAGCAAAATTCCCCAAGTCCCAGTAAACTCATGAAGAAAGGAGGAAAGGAGAGAAGATAAAAGAAAAAATAATACAATCAAAAACCTGAAAAGAGCAATGGAGACACCAAAATAAAAATGAAAATAAAGAAGAAAAGCAGTGTCTCTGTCACTGTGAGTGTGTAGGTTTCTGCAGGATCTCCAGCTTGGGGCACTGTCAAGCCCTGGTCCTCAGGGTGGTCGATAACACTGACAGTCAGACGCCCGTCCCTGCGGGATGCGGGCGGCAGCAGGTGGTGTGTGCAAGGACAGGGCCGGTCCCGGGGCTGTGGCAAATCTCTAGCGACTCAGGCTGAGCTAGGTCTTAGGCTGTGGGGCGGGGCCTGGTCCCCTAGCTCAAGGCCTGGGAGGTTTCTTTCCAGCCTGCCCGAGGCCCCCTGACCTTGGCTGCCTCTCGCCCAGTCACTGTGGAAACGCAGCACTGGGAGCTCTGACGTGAAGCCATCCCGGGGTTGCTCTGCGCTCTGGGTTCGGCGCACACCCTTCCCTGGAGTTGGTCCCGCCAGGGCCTCTCTAGCTTGGAGTGGAGTCGTTTGCCAGCTGTTGCCAGAGAAGGACTCCCAGGGAGCAGAGCCCTGCGCTTCCCGCTGGCCCGCTGTACCACTGCGTGTCCCGCAGCCCTCCGGAGTCACCAGCTGTCCTTTGTCCCTGCAGATCGGGTGTCCTTCCCCTGAGGCTCCAGGTGGGAGGGGGAGGAGGTGCAGACGTCTTTCCCTTTCTCTGCGTTGTGTGCCGCCTCTTCAGTTCCCCGGAAAGCGCTTCTCTCTTTTGTCCTTCCCCAGGTTGTTTTCCCGTGTCTGGCCCTGAACTGCTGAGAGTCGGGTGCTATTGATCAGCACAGTGCCTTTATCCCACAGGTGTCTGGGCTTTTCTTATTTGGCTGTTTTTTTATTCAGATTTTATTGGTACATTTTAGATCACACATAGTGATCACATTCACCATAGAGGATGTGTACCTGGACATCATATAACGTGCCTTTTTTCCCATCCCCCTCCCCTCCCTTCAACCACTCTTCCCCTCCCCATTTACAAAAGTTTTGTGTCCATATTTTCCTTATTTTCTCTTTTTTTTGTTTGTTTTTCCTTATTTTCTCATTTTTAAAAAAAATTTTCTCTTCTGTCTGTTCCCCTTCCTTTGTCCCTTGTTCCCTCCCCACTTGAACGTTTTATTCCTATTTTACAATATCTATTTTACACTTTTGGGTTCTCGCACCAGAGGAACAATGCAGTATTTACACACGTGTGTCTGATTTATTTCACTTAAGAGTATGGACTCAAGGTGCATCCATTTTCCTAGAAATGTCTTGAGTGTATCCTTCTTTATGGCACAGTAGTACTCCATTATAATCATAGGGCGCATATGTTACTGTGGTATGATGCTTTTAATTCTTTTAGGATGATACTCGGAAGGGGAAGGACTGGGTCAAATGGAACCTCTAGTCCTTGTTTTCTGAGGAATCTCCACACTGACTTCCACAGTGGTGGCATCAGTCTACACTCCCACCAGCAGTGGAGTATGGTTCCTTTTTCTGCATAGCCCCGCCAGCACTTGTTGTTGGTTGATTTCTTGATGGTAGCCATTCTTTCTGGGGTGAGATGGAATCTCAATGTTGTTTTAATTTGCATCTTTCGAATGAGCAGTGATGTTGAACATTTTCTCATGTATTTATTTGCATTTGTATTTCTTCATCTGAGAAGTGTGTATTCATCTCAGATGCCCATTTTTGGATTGGGTCTTTAACTTTGGGAGGTCTGCTTTTTTTGAGTTCTTTGTATGTTCTTGATAGTAACCCTCTGTCTGAGGAACAGCTGGCAAACACTTTTTCCCACAGTGTGGATTTTTTCCTTCACTCTGTTGGTGGTTTATCTTGCTGTGCAAAAGCTTTTTAATAAGGTGAGATCCCAGTTGTTGATTCTTTGATAGTTTCTCTGCAGTTGGGGTTTTACTCATAAAATCTTTGCCTGCACCACTGTCTTTGAGAGTTTTACCTATTCTATCTCCCAGCAGATATAATATTTCTATTTTAATATTTAGACCTTTGATCCATTTTAACTTTAGTTTAGAGCATGGTGAAATACATGGTCCAATTTTTAATCTTTGGTGTATGTAGGGCCAGTTTTTCCAGCACCATTTTTTGCAGAGGCTATCTTTCTTCCAGTGAATGTGTTTGGCACCTTTGTCAAAGATAAGGGAGCTGAGTATGACTGGAGTTGTTTCTGCATCTTCTAATCTGTTCCACTGATGTTCAGGTCTGTTTTTTTTTTTTTTTTTGCCAGTACCATACTGTTTTTACAACAGTAGCTTTGTAGTATAATTTCAAGTAGAGGGTTGTGATGCCACCTGCCTTATCTTTGTTGCCCAGAATTGCCTTGGCTATTCTAGTTTTCTTCTGTTTCCAAATGAATTTCAGGATTGTTTTCTCTAATCCTGTGAGATATGCTGCTGGAATTTTGATCAGAATTGCGTTAAGTCTGCATAACAGTCTTGCCTCTGCTGTCTTCTCCCCGTGCTGTTGAGCTTCCTGTAAGCCGCACCTCCCTGCTGAGCTCTTCCCTCTCCTCACCCAGTGCGTAGCTCTGTCCCAGTTGTCGGGATTCCAGCTCCCGGAGAAGCTGTGACCTGCTGCCCCCATCTACGCTGCCGTTTGACAAAGTGCAGTCTTTTTTATTGCTTTTTAATTTTTATTTATTATTTTTTGTGGTGCTGTGGCTGGAACCAAGGTCTCATACTAGGCAAGTGCTATACACCCAGAACATTTTTTTCTTTTTAAAGATCAGAATAGCAGCTAATTATAGAAAAAAGCATGATGCTAGAGTTAGAAATCCCCTTATTTTTTCTTTTTTGAGACAATGTCTTGTTTTGCCCAAGCTAGTCTCAGACTCGTGGGCTCAAGTAACCCTTCTGCCTCGGTCTCCCAGTTACCTGGAATGACTGCCGTGCACCTCAGTGGTTGACTTAAAATCCACTGTTTTAAAACCCTCAGTGGAATAACTGATTCAGTGATTACTGGATGGACTAATTTGGAGGCATTAGATTGCCATGGCCTTTAAATGCTGCCTCGGTTGGAGGAACTCGAGCCCTACTGTGTTCAGTGCTGGCGATGTGTCTGAGCCGGCGTTTGACGGGGCGGGGCGTGTCCGCATGTCTGGGCTGCACTGCAGCTGACGCCTGCACAGCCGTGTGTGTGCGTGCACAGGGAGGAGGAACGTGGCTAGGTCTCAGTCCTGAATCAGGTGAAGGCTGTGCGGGTTCACTATCCTCCTGGGATGAAGTTTGAGGCAAAAAAGTCACTTCCGCCAAATTTCCAAGTGCGCTTTCCTGGACTTCCTACCTTTTGGCACCTCAGCTTTGCGGGAATCAGTTTTACAGTACAAGGGCTTGTGCGTTACTTCAGTCTTCCTCCTGCTCGGTTCTTTTTCCCTCACACTGCTTTACGATTTAGCTGTGTTGAGCCTGTCGTAGTGGTGCGTGCCTTGTCCCAGCAGTCTGGGAGGCTGAAGCAGGAGGATCGCAGCCTGAGCCCAGCCTGGGCAACTTGCTGAGATCCTGTGTTGGAAAACTAAACAATCACAGAAGTGGGCTGGGGTTGTAGCCCCTGCAAAGGCCCTGGGTTTGATCCCCAGCATGAAAAAACATGTGCTACGTTTTGGAAATCGTTCCCCGCGTGGGAAAGGAGTAGTGTAGTGTTTGGAACTTCATCACAGAGCTCGGGGCGAAAGGCCGCGTGTCTGCGCAGGTGATAATCTTGTCATCCACCGGCGGCGGGCCTGCTGCTTGAACTCTGTTCCGGGGGCAGGGCGGGGCCTCTGGGTTCTCCCCGCTTTCTGGTGTGCGCCTGTGGACCCTGGGGTGCCAGACCCGGTTTCGCTGGATTGTTACCCACCGCGCAGTTCCTAATTCTAAACCTCTTTCTTTGCGCAAAGTGTGCACACCGGGGCTCGTGCTCGGAACCACCGTGTCTGGCAAGGCCGGCGCAGCTGTGTGTGACTGCGCCCCGGCCCCGAGGGGCACCTCTGGCTGGCGTTGCTTTCACAGTGTCTTACTTCTCTTCCTCTTCCTGTAAGGGAATCAGAGTAACTTGAAACTTTGTTCAGGTTAAATACTTTTAAAATTTGTATGAGTACATGTTTGCAGTACCTAGAGATTCCGCTCATCGTGTGGAGTTGTAGGTAACGCAGCCTAATTGTTTAATTGAAGTAAGCTTTAAACCTTGTTAATTAAAGTACCCTAGGCCCTTTTCAAAAAAATACCCGAGGGCCTTTGGCCCTTGAGGAAGAGCCGCCCCCCCTGTCCTGCGCATCTGTGCGGCCATGGCAACGGTTGCCGGGTGATGGGGTTTCCCGGGTGATGGCCGTGCACGCAGTGCTCATCCTGCCCCGCAGTGACGCCTTTCCCGTCGCCCGCGTTGCAGACCCTGAAGCAGCAGTACTACACGGGCTACTCGGAGGGCGAGGTGTTGGAAGTCATGCAGCACATGGCCAAGAACGTGGTGAAGGTCAACGAGAACCTGACCAAGTTCATCGTGAGTACTGCCGGCGGTGTGCAGCGTCTGCGGCGGGCTCACGGCACGCTCCGCCCCGCGTCCCCGCGTCCGTGTCCATGCATTCCAGTGTCCATCTGTGCGTCCCCGCGTCCGTGTCCATGCGTCCCTGTGTCTGTGCGTCCCTGTGTCTGTGTGTCCGTGTCCGTGCATCCTTGTGTCCCTGCTTCCGTGTCTGTGTCCGTGTGTCTGTGCGTCTGTGTCCATGCGTCCCTGTGTCTGTGCGTCCCTGTGTCCCTGTGTGTGTCCCTGTGCCCCTGCTTCCATGTCTGTGCGTCCCTGTGTCCGTGTCTCTGTGTCCGTGTGTCTGTGTGTCTGTGTCCGTGCATCCCTGCGTTCCTGTGTCCGTGCGTCCCCGTGTCCGTGCGTCCCTGGAGCCTCCCGTGCGGGCCTGTCAGGGCGGGCAGTGCCTGGAGCCCGGCAGGGTGGCCCGGGTGCCGCTGGATTTGGAGCAGGCCCGCGGAGGTGCTGCGCGCGGGGCCGTCCCCGTCTGGGCGCCCTGTGCTGGGGTGGAGCCCCGTAGGGTGGGCACGGCTCCCTGGCCAGCTCGCGGCGCTCCGCACACGCACACTGGGCCCGCCGCCTGGCCGGGGGCATTGGGGTGTGCTGGCTGGGGGTCAGGCGCCAGGGCGGCCGGGCCCGCAGGAAGCAGCCGAGTGGGGCCGGCCCGACACGCTGTCCCCCACTCCGCAGGCCGTCAGGAACAAGTACGCCAGTGGCCGGCTCCTGAAGGTCAGCACCATCCCGCAGCTGAACTCCAGGGCTGTGCGGGACCTGGCCTCCGCGCTGGTGGCGAGGCCCTGAGCCGCCGGCCGCTGCGCTGCCTGTCCTTCTGTCTTTTTACTGGTTTGGACCGCTCAGTTTTGTAAATAGTCCTCTGGTCTATTTCACGCAGCCTCTTCCCAGACTAAGTTTCTAAGTGTATTGACGAAAAATAAAGCTGGTGATTTTCTTACGGAACCCCACGTGTAAGTGTGTGCCTTCTACGCCGAAGAAACAGCGGAAACCCGCCCTTGAGCTCTTCGGAGTACAGCGCTGCCGTGCTGGCTCCGCGCAGGCCCGCCTGCCACTTTAACTGAGCTGGGCCCGGGGAGGGCGGACCATCCCTGCAGCTTGTGAATACGAATGAATTGGTTCCCTCTGAATGTTTAAAGTGGGGCGATGACCGTGACATGGGGGCAGTGTTTGTTGTTGGTACCGGAACTGAACCCAGGACCTTGCGCTTAACAGGCAGGCGCTGTGCTGCTGAGCTCTGTCCCCGGCCCCCTCCTGGGACTTCTCCCTCTACTGATTCTTCCCCCAGGGACAGCTGGCCCAGCAGGTGACAGCCACCCGATCAGCCCTCGTGACGGGTCCCCCGCTCAGTCGTGGGACAGAGGGAGGAGAGGGGGCGTGACACCCCGGGAAAGGGGACACGTGGGACACGTTTTCCTGCTGAGTGGCTTCCGCTACATGTAGGTTAAATGTGGGTGTGGGGGCGTCTGACCACACTTACACTGTTTCGCTTTGTTTTGTTGTCTGCAGTGCCGGGGCGGAACTCGAGGCTTTGCACAGATGAGCCAAGTGCTCTGCTCTGAGCTATAGCCGTCCTGTTCACGCTTCTAAGGCACTGAAGGCGTTCATGTTTTTAAGGAGACTGCACCCTCCGTGTCCAGTCCCTAACGTGAAAACGAAGAGAAACCATGGACTGTGAGTTTCTTATGACAACTTCCCGAACTGTGAGTTCAGTGAGATGCTAGCTGGTGTGTCTTGAAAAAAAGGAGTTAGGCAAATAGGTTTGGGACACCTTGCCACGTTTTGGACGATGTATACAGGTTTTGAGCTTGCATTAGACCATTTAATTCAGCATATTCCCAGCCGACAATGCGGGAAGTGCTACCATCTGCTGGCAGAGGCTGTGGTACCGGTGAGACGAGGACCCCGGGGCCAGGGTGAGCTTGGTTCTCTTCCCTTCCCAAGCCGGCAAGGTGCGCAGCTGGGACGTGTTCAAACTGAGAGATTTGAGTGTTTAGAGGCACCAGATGCCTTTATGTGCTGGAATCCCGTGGCACCATCTGTAAACTGCCGAGCTGAGTTCGTGGAGCTTGTTCCCCAGCTGGATCGCGGTGCGGCCAGTAGGCGGGTGTGGCCTCAGCGTGGGACTTTGCTGGCTTCAAAAAGCGACATCCTTTCTCGGGGAAGCTCCGCTTAACTTCTTTCCAAGAAGAGGTGGCCTCTTGAGGGATATTCCAGTGACACCGTAAGGCTTTCTTACTGCGGATTTTTCTTAGTTCAATCTTAGATTCCCTGACTCAGGAAGTTCTTCCAGGGTGTTATAAAAAGACCTTTAAGACACTTCCTCTGCTGAGGACATAGCTGGGTTCAGTCACCAATTAAAAAAGAAAACTCCTTGTGCCACAGCGGGCACCTTAAGCGAAAGTGAAATAAGTGGAAAAAGTAGAAATCAATACCATAAAAACACTGAAATTGGAAAATGAGAAGTTAGGCAGTGGTGTAGAAGCGCAACCCTGAAGGTGCTGGCTTGGGCTGGGTTCGATTCACTTAGTAGTTGTGATTGCTGTACCTCAATTTGTGGATGTGAAAAGTACTAAATAAAGTGTGCACAGTGCTTAGCACAGTCTGTGGTACAGAGGAGGTGCTCGGACATCAGCTGCTAGTACTTTAAAAAGTGTGATGGTTTTGGACAGAGATGGAGTATGGGGTTCAAAGATACATTAGACATAGCTCCTCCCCACCCAAGGACTTTACGAATTTGTAGCTACTGAGTCCCATTTGTACTTCTTTTGTTTTTTTTAAGGTTTTTTTTTTTTTTTGCGGGGGTTACAGATGTTGGAAGTTCAAAGGCTGACATACCAGACTATCAAATTCCTGCATGTCTGTTTAGTTAGGACAGTGATTGAAAGCATGGGCCTGGGGTCAAGTCCCCATGGGACCCACACACACCAAAGCCATGCGAGCCTGGGCAGAGCCGTGAGCTGTCCTGACCCACAGACAACGGTCCGGTTGGAAGGATGCTCAGAACGGGAAGGGGCGGTTCAGTAGGAGGCCAACACGTGGAAATTAGGTGACGGCAATAAAGCCAGCTACGAAACCCAAAATGAACTGTGCTTGTCCAGGCCTTGGGAAAGCGGCGAAGCCTTAGAGAAGGGCACAGTGGCTGATTCTGACTGTCCGCGTGACCGGCTTGAGGGATGCCTGCGTTAGTGGTGCACACTTCGGGGTGCGTCTGGGTGGTCATGGGGGTGCCCTTGTGGACAGCAGCTGGCCTCTGGCCCCGTCTTCGCAGGCTCTTCTGCTCTCAGCTTCTCCGATGCCATGAGTTGAGCAGTCTTCCACTGCCAGTGTGACTCTGGCTGGGAGCCAGCGACCCATGGACTGGAACCTGGAAACCGTGAGCCTCCTTCAAGCGGCAGGTGTTGGGAATTTTGTCTCAGCAATGGCAAAGGCAGGGAGTACAGAGGGCAACATTTTGAGTAGTGCCCACTCCTGACCACAAAAGGAGTGTTGCGCTGTGTTGACTCTGCTGGTTGCCCTGGAAACCAGATTCTAGTCCCACCACTAATGTCTCTAGTAGCAACTAGAGATAGACTTGGTCTGACTAGCTCCGCTTGAGGAAGGTCTGCGGAGGAGTCTGGGATGTTCTCAAAGGCAGAGTTTGGGTTATGTATAGGCTGGGCCTGTGGCAGCCAGTGGGGTTTGTAAGTCCTAAAGATGCACATTTATGTTGTCTTTTTTTCTTTTTGAGCAGGGTCTCTCTGCAGTTCAGGCCATGCTGGTCTCGAACTCGCAGCGATCCTCCTGCCTCAGCCTCCTGAGTGCCAGGATTACATGCGTGCACCACCACGCCCAGCTGCATGTTGTCTTGTTCACGTGAGCATCTCTGCGTGGGAGCAGCCGTGACTGAGGAGAGGGTGGAGGGGGCTCTGGCCCTCCGGGTACGGGCGGCAGCAGCCCAGTGCGCACAGGCTCAGCCCTGCTGCAGTTGAGACCCCTGGCCTACCTTCTGGGCAGCAGGGGCCGCGTGGACATGGTATGTAGTTTGATTGTTTTGGGTGTTTTGTTTTGCGATAGGGTCTCACTGTGTAGTTCAGGCTGGCCTCCAGCTGTGTAGCCCCGGCTGGCCTGGGACTTAAGTCTTCCCCGTTTCTGTGGCACCCTCCTGGCTCTCCGAGGCTGCTCTTGGACGTGGCGGTGGGCCAGGATGTGAGTGGCTGGGGCTCCCGGGTGGGGAGCCATTCGATGCAGAACAGATGGAAGCGCCTCTCTCTTGCTCTGGGTGTCTCAGCCTTGCTTCCCAAGGCTCTGTGGGGGAGGGCCCAGCCCCGAAGTCACCGGCACCGACCCTCGTGGGTGGTCCTCAGAGTTCGGCCTGGGGCTCTGGGAGGCCCTTGGGACCCTTTCAAGAGGCCCCGATATCCAGGCTGTCGCGATGGCAGTATTGAGATGCCCTTGCCTCTCCGCCCGTCCTCCGCCCGCGGTGTGGCGGAGCCTCCCGAGGCCGTGCGGAGAGTGTGTCTGTCTTGAACATTTTTTTCAGTTTCCGTGTCTCATATGCTAAATACCGATGGGACCAATAAACGTCCGAGTCTTCGGGGCGCGCAGTACACGGAGGAACAGAAAGGGTGCCGAGGCCAGGGCGGTGAGCCGGCTGGTCTCGCCTGGAAGCTCAGGCCCGCCGGCCCGCGCTGGGTCGGGGGAGCAACCTCGGTCTTCGCTCCCTCGCTCCGAGACCTGCCGCGTCTTCACGTTGTGCCGACGCCGCTGTGTGCTGGGCTCGTGCACACGGCCACCCCGCGGGTTCCAGGGCGGCCAGCCCCGGGGTGTGGGTACCTCGGATCGCCGCGCTCCTGCTAAGCGACCCCCGGGCCGCCCGGTCCGAGCAGCCGGGGAGCGGGCAGGGCGGCGGCCCCGGGCAGACGGGAACAGCCGGGCGCTTGCGGACCCGAGGGGAGGCGTTGCTCGGAGGACACGGTAGTGAGGAAGAAGGGCACGCGTCACCGGCCCTGGCGGCCCCACGGCACGTCTGTGCGTGCAGTCAGCGTAAGAGTGAAGCCAGCACCTCTCCTGAGCGCTCCTTGCAGTGGGTCGTGCTGGGATCGCGGCCACCGACCCAGGCTGCGCTGTCAGGCGGCGCCTGCTGGGCGCGGGACGAGCCCCGGGCCTGGCTCCTGCTGCCTCCGCCGCGTCGCAGCTCTCCCGTGCCCGGCTGTGCTCCGCTCCGGCAGCTCCTAAGGACCTGTTTCTGGACAAGGGCGTCTGCGGAGGTAGCGGGCTGCCATAGCTCGAATCTTCGTTCGTTTCCTGGCGGAGCGAGGGTGGAACTCAGGACCGTGCACACCGACCGAGGCGCTCACCCCCCAACGGCAGTCCCCGCACCCCTGCCCGCTTTTCTGTTCTCAGCTGCCAGGGCTGGCTTTGAACTTGGGTCCGGAGTACCTGTGACTGCGGGTGGGCACCAGCACCCTGAACTGCAGTTTGGGTCTTGAATGTCACTCGAAGGCCCAGGCTTGGAAGCTCGGTCCTCAGCCCAGGGTGCTCCTGGGAGTGGTGGGGCTGGCGGAGGGCGGGAGGTCCCCTGGGTTGCCCTTGAAGGGCGCCTGGGACCCCAGGCCCTCCGATCCGCACGCCTTGGGCCGCTGTGAGGCGAGAGCCCTCCTGTGCTGTGCGTCCCGGCCGTGCCGTCTGCCCTGCCGCAACTCTGGGACGCCGTGAGCCAAGGCGAGCTTTTCTCTTAAAGCTGACTTAGGTTATCTGCGATAGCAACAGAAAGGCAGCAGACACAGAAGGTCGGCACCGACAGGTGGGGTCGTTGCTGACTGCCTGACGGCGTGGCACAGAGGCCTCGCGGAGGGTCCGAGGGAGGCAAGCGTGGAGGGGGCGCAGAGCAGCCCTCAGCCGGCCGGGGAGCTGGCCGCGCACTCTGCCAGGGCTGACGGCAGTGCGGGCGGAAGGCAGCGTGCGTGTGAGGTTGCAGATGGAGGTAAGCGCGCTGCTGGCACTGCCAAGAGTCCGCCCTCGTTCCTTGGCAGAGGGCTTGACATTAGTTACCCCGCACGCGCGAGACTGGGGGAAGCCGGGGTTCAAGGCGACCGGCCGCTTGGTCCCAAGGCAGCAGCGCACACAGGCAGCGGCGGGCTCAGGAGAGGTGCTGGGTTCACTCTTAAGCTGCCTCTGCATGCAGACATGTGCCGTGGGGCCGCCAGGGCCGGTGACACGTGCCCTTCTTCCTCACACAGTGAGGAGCAGTGACGCCTTTGGAGAAGGTGCCGCTTGGCCGAAAGCGCAGTGCCCCTGGGCCGTCACAAGGATACCGCCAAGGACGGGGCGATCGCTAAGGAGATCAGTGCCCGCAGGAAGCAGCTGTGTGCTTCGCACCTGGACAGGGGGAGGATGCCTTGTGCACCCCAGGAACCGGCGAGAACCACCCGTCCCAGGCCCAGCGGTGCAGCGCTAACACCCGAGGACAGCGCACGGGGCACTTCGCCGAGGGCCGCCTGGGGCTCCGTCCCGGTCCCGCCTGCCTGCGTGCACCCAGCAAGGCCTTCGGGGGCCGCCGCGGCCACGCTCACGTGGGTCCTGCTCGAGCTGCACAGCGGCGGAGGGCGGTGAGGCGACGCTGGCTGCCTGGCCCTGGAGCCTCCCAGCGATTTCCCAGGAGGGAGGGCAGCCCAGGCAGCCGACAGGGCGGCTGTGAAGCTACCCGGAGCGCCCGGGAAGGAAGGGGTGCAGGGGCAGAGTGCTCGCCCAGGGCAGCGGCAGGCAGTGAGCGACGCCAGCCTGCGGGGCCAGGGGCGGCAGCGAGGCCCCAGGGAGGGCTGTCCGCGCCGCTCCGCCGTGGCGCGCTGTGCCAGGCCTGCAGCTGTGGCGCTTACTGTCCGTCTGCCCGCCGGCTCCGGTCCCGCCTTGGTCTGAGCTTTCCTTTCTGGGATGGGCGAGTTCGCCCTCTGCCCGTGTGTGTTGACGCGTGTAACGTGATTTTTTACTGGGACTCACAGCTGAGCTGCTGAGTCTGGGAGGACACTTCGGGGCGCAGGGAGGGACAGTAGGCCCTGCAGCGTGAGACGGAGACAAGCCTCCAGGGCAGGGGTGCAAGGCTGGCCTGCACCTCGAACGCCCCTGAAGGCCCCTGTGTGACGGCCTGGCCCGCAGCCTGCGGCAGGACCGAGGGAGGCGGCCTCGGGCGGGACGTGTTCCCTGGGGACTTGCCCTTGACGGGGACCACGGTCGGCGGCTTTACTCTGCCACCCATCCCTGCCCCGACGCCCCAAAGCCAACCAGCCCTCGCTCGGGACCTCTGAGCCGGAGAAGCCGCTCCTCCTCCTCGGCTGGGCCTCTGGTGCCGGCTGCAGAGAGCTAGTCACACAGGGACCGCGCCGCGCGGGTGGGGCTCGCGGCTGTAACCCTGAGGACGGCGGGCAGCGGAGGCGGCCGGCTGCTCTCTAGTGACGGAGGCGGCGGAGGGCCCGGAGGGCTGGCAGGGCGGCAGGGACCGGGCCAGGAAGCCGCGGCCGTTTCTGCAGTTGAGGGAGCAGGGCACGGCCGTCAGTCCCTGGAACACGTTCCGCGGCGGAGCCCGCCTTCCCATCGAGTACGGTGGAGTGCTACTTAGCACAGGCATACACGTTTCTGCCATCTCGAGATTTTATATCTACAGCACATGATCTGTGTTTTCATAAATGTACAGCTCGAGAAAGAAAGACCCTTCCTGGAGTAAGTACAGCATTAACGGGACGCCCACACGGGCCAGCCACATTCCCCCGGCAGGCCGGAGAAAGCAAGGCCAGCCGCCCGGTGCCCTGCCCGGCCCTGCCCAGGCAGCCAGCGCCCCGTACCAGCTGGGCACCTTCCCGAAGGGAGGTCGCAGGGAAGGATGTGTCAGGGAGGAGGGCGGAACGTGCTCTCCGTGTCAAGGCACTTGTCAGGGCCCGCGGGCTTCCCGGGCCGGAGGGCGGGCTGGGGCGGGGCTGTCGGGATAGAGGCCGGCACGTCCGGGCGGCCCGCCTGCCCCTCACCAGGTTTAAATACAATAAATAAATCTTGGTGGGTGGTGGTGGTGCCCTCCTGGCCCGCCGAGCAGGCTGCCTTTCAGGGTCTCTTATGGCGTGGCGCCCCTGTCCCAGGCCGCTTTCCAGGATCCTCCACGCGGAAGGTACCGCTCGGCTCCGGGCCTCGGAGAGCCGGCTGCCACCGCGGGTCCGAGGGGAGCGCCCCGGTGCCCCCTCTCCCGTCCGTGCCAACGCCTGGGCACCTCAGATCTTGGCCACGTAGTTGTTGGGGAACAGGCCCTGCTTGCCTCGGAGCCGGCCCGTCCACCAGCCAGAAGGATCTGCAGGGGAGAGAGGGAGAGGGATGCCAGGGGCGGCCCGCCCGGCCCCGCCCTCCGTTCCGCGTACCCGCAGCGCTGCCTCGCCCGGACGCCCCAGAACGAACCCGCCGCCCCGAGCTAATGTCCGCCTGGGCCTCACCTGAGGGCGCCCCTTGTGACTGACCGAGCTCAAAATCTGCTCTGCTCTCCGCAGCAACCCTGCCCCTCCCGCCTTCCGTCTGCTCAGCAGCGTTTGTGTCGGAGCGTGTTTTTCTGTGTAGTGCAAGGCCCCGTGAAACGCGGCGTTCTGCAGCGGGCTGTTCTGCATCTAGCACCTCTCATTTCTAAAACTTAACTATCTCACTAGTGAAGTGCACTGCACTCACGTTTACGTGGCTACTGCCTGACTGAGGACACTTGTTCCCAACTTTAATATCTCTGTGTCCACGGGCAAGCAGTTCTGTAAGACATGTTCCTGCCTCTCAGAACATGGATCTTCTATTCTTGATATAGTGAGTGTTTTAAGTGGAGCCAGGGACAGAACCCAGGCGTGCTTTGTGTATGTGAGATAAGTGTTCTGCATCACAGAGCCGAATCCCTGGCCCTGTCATTAAAAAAAAAAACTATAAATTATGTATATGTATAATTTCAAAAGCAGTAAAAACGGTACGTATTTATAAAACGCCCACTTTTGTACACAGATGTCAGCACAGTGCATCTTTGCGTTTTTCAAACCCCTAATGTACACGGAAGACCGCTGTAGCAGTAGGTAAAGAGCTTCCGTATTCTCTTCTGCAACTGTAGTTCACGTGATTTGCCTGTTCTTTGCCTTTTTCTGGTTTGGGAGTTCCTTATAGATCGGTGAGTTTGTCATATAAGTTGTAACACTGCTCCCATTTCTATAACTGTTTATGTTTTAATACCGAAGTAGCTGAACCCACAGATCTACTGTTTTATAGCCACTTGGTTTTCTCTAGATGTGGAAACCCTTTCCCACACTGATGTAATTCAGAGAGAAACCTCTCATGCTTCAAGGGCTTACATCCTTTACCTGATACATTTAAATATGTGTTTGGAGTTTATCCTGATATAGGGGTGAAGAGCAAAGCCACAGTAATTACTTGATATGACGAGTTAGGAATTCTGATCATTACTGCAAAATGTTCTCTGGAGTGGGAACTGTTTCCTTGATTACAACAGATACGACAGTCTACACTTACTGCAGCTAGGCGTTTCTCTGTGTTGGCAAAGCCTGACTGATGCAGGCTCGCGCCGTTCCCCCCGCCAAGCGCGGAACCCTCCTTCAGAGCTTGCACAAAGGAGCTTGCCCTGGGCCACAAGAGGAGCCTTGCACCCGGCGCCGCCCGCCTGCTCTCTGTCCACCCCCGCAAGTGCCCGTTCTGTGGCTGACACTGGGGGATGTGACCCCCCTCGGCCTGCCTTCACCGGGGTCAGAGCGAGGGGTTTTGCTTTGCCTTTCATGATCTGCAAGCCTCAAATCATGGTTCCGAGGCTCTTCTGTCCTGGCTTGGAGGCCTCTGTGCACTTCGGGCCCGGAAGGACCAATTACAGGGAGGAGCTGTTTGTAAGATGTTATTTTCTGGCCCGCCCTCTATCATTTTTACTTTGTTCATGGTACTTTTTAAACATACAGAAGCTGGCAACTGCGCCTTTTTATGATGTCACGTCCTGCTTAGTTTTTGTGTTTTATGTCTTGCACGAAGGCTTTTCCTATCCAAAAATTTACATTCTAGGTTTTCTTCTAAGACTTGTATGATTTAATTGTTTTTAGACCACTAATTCATCTGATATTTATTTTGTGTATGAAGTAGAATAGTGTATAACTATTTTCAGAATGGAACGTAGTTATTTATCCTTTCTCCTCTGATTTAAAATGCCATAGTGGCCGGGCTTAGTGGCGCACGCCTATAATCCCAGCACTTGGGAGGCTGAGGCAGGACTATAGCAAGTTCGAGGCCAGCCTGGGCTACATAGCAAGACCCTGCCTCAAGAAACAAAATAAAGCAACCACACAAAAAGCCACAGTTATCATATATTCCATGCCTACCTCTGCATGGCTTGGTTCTGGGTTCTGGTCTGCCCCGTTTATCTAGATGTCTGGCTGGGCCGATCCACACTAAGTTACGTAATAACTGAGTCCATGTTTTGGTAACTTCTACGACTGCTTTCCATCCGAATAGTCATTTAAATTATAACCAATGAATGTGACTTGTAGGAAAATTTAAACATAAAAAATTAAAGTAATATTTACTTATGAATCCAACACTGCGTTACTTTTACTTTTCAACCTAGCTAGACAGGCACACCAAAAATACACATGCACAGTGATCTGTGAGTCTGCAGTCTCATAACCTTTTTCCCTTTTCTGTTTTGTGGTACTGGGGTCTTCTACCACTGAGTTACATCTCCAGCCCTTTTATTTTTTGACATAGGGTCTTGCGAAGTTGCCCAGGCTGGCCTCGAACTGCTGATGCTCCTGCGTCAGACTCCTGAGGGGCCCCTGCACCCAGCGTGTTTCCTTTTATCTCACGAACCCTTTTTCAAGTCAGTAAATGCACTGTACTTTTACACTAACATAAAATGTTGGCATCAAAATTCGCTGAATGCGTGCAGCAGTTTAACCAATGCCTTGTTAGATCTTCCTCAGTTTTTCTAAGCAAGGCTAGGGTTAACCCTGCCCTGTGTGCGTTTACTTCCATCCTGAGCCGTTGAAGGGTACTAATTTGTCCTTCCTCTTGTCTCCACGGAGGAGATCCGGGAGTTGTGCGCTGTGGTCCAGGTCAGGTTGTCGTCTTAGAATAACTTTTTTTTTTTTTTTTGGATACGGGGTCTCAGTTTGTAGTTCAGATTGGCCTCGAGCTCACTAAGTCGCCTCGGCTGGCCTCAAACTCACAAGGATCCTCCTGCCTCAGCCTCCCAAACACTAGGATTATAGGTGTGCACCGCCGCGCCCAGCTTACAATGACCTGCTTTTTCTAGCCTCCCTGCTTTTGCTCTGTGACAAAGGATGGCCATCCTTCACGGCGAGTGCCCTCCGCGCGTGCTTCCTGACGTCCGACCCGGGCTCTCCGTGTGTTCAGCACACGCTCCCCGGCCCCTTGCCGCCCCGGCCCTGCCCGCGCTGCACTCACCCTCCTTGACGATCTCGATGACATCGTTGGCGTTGAAGCTGAGCTCGTCCGTGTCCTGGGCGTCGTAGGCGTACAGGGCCTTGCACTGCGGCACCTGGGGCTTGGGCTTGGGCTGCGGCTTGGGCCTGCCCCCCGCGGGGGGCGGCCGGCTGGTCGTCTGTCTGCGGGCACTGCGGGCAGAGGGGGCCGCTGAGACGCGGGGCCGGGCACCCCGGGAAGGCGGGCTCCGTCGGCATGCGCCCTCGAGGACCTGCGTCCCAGTGTTGGGGTGCGGCCCCTGCCGAGGGCCCCGGCAGACGCGGCTCTGGGGAGACTGGGGCCCCCACCCCGCCCGCGCCGCCCACCCGAGACCACAGCGCAGGGCCAGGACCACCCGGGACAGCCGCAGTCCCGCCGCCCGCGGATGCGGGGTCCGCGAGAAACGCGGTTTCCGCGGCTTTCAGTACCACGCCAGGACTCCAAGAGGAAGACGGCGAAGTGGAGGGTGGGTGTGGCGGGCAGCCTGACCGGTTGCGTCTGACCAGTGTAGAGACGCCGGGACCCAGAACTTTGTAAGCTTTCATAGGCACGAGTAAAAATATTTCTCCCTATAAAAAGTGCGCTTATCTGTGTGCACCAGCAATGGAAAGTTCAAAGGTGAGACCGAGAAAATACCACTTATAATACACAAAGACCGAAGGGCTTAGAATCATACTTTCGTTCAATTTCTCCCTGTTTATGTGAACTGCCCGTCACAGGTCAACTGTGGGCAAACGGGTAGAAAGTGGACTAGTTAGTATGAGCCTGGGCCGGGAGAGCAGGGAAGAGAGACACTAACGGGGTTTCCTTCCCGGTGATGAACAGCACTCTAAAATTAGATTATGCTGATGGCTACACAACTCTGTATTTCCAACTGTTGCACTGTACATTTTACATGGGGTGATTCTGTGGTTGGCTGACTGATTTATTAGTGACAGGGACTCAACATACGGTTCTGGCTGGCCTTGAACTTGCTGCGATCCTCCTGCCTCAGCCTCCCGAGTGCTAGCATTACAGGTGTGTGCCAGCATGCCTGGCTGTAAATTTTATCTCAATAAAGCTGCCTTGAGGAAAGTAAGTAGGACGGGAGGGGCCTTGTTAGGCTGTGCAGCCCACTCCTGTGCCGGCAGCTGCCGAGGACCCCAGGGCCCAGGTCAGAGCGAAACCGGCGGACGCGGGGGCTCCTGCACACCACACTGCAGCCTTTGCTCTCAACGGTCAGCCGTGATTTCTTCAGGACACGTGGCCACCGGCCAACCAAGGTGAAAAAGGGAGAGCTCGGGGAGCCTGGGTTCCCAGGCACGCCTCGGCAGCAGCTGGTTTGCTTGTTCCAGGCCCGCCCCTCCTTCGGTGCTTGGTCGGACAGGCGGGCAGAGGCGGGAGGATCAGGGACACCTGGACGGGCTGCTGGCTGGAGAACGGGGGACTGGAGAGCTGGCTTCCCCGGGAACCTGAGGCGCTGCGGCTTCCCACCCCGCGAGGTCATCCCTGCCTCCTCCTCACGCAGTGAAGCAGGGTGGAGCGCTGCAGTGGGTGGCCCCTGGGCTCCCCCAGCCCCGGCACACTGCCCGCCCCAGCCTGTCCGCACCGCCACCAGCAGTGCCCGCGCCCGCCCAGCCTCAAACCCACCCCGCTGCGCCCTCTCACGGCCGCGGTCCTTCGGAGACCCCGCCAGGCTGCCAGCCTGGGATGAGGGGGCCGCCTCTGTGCCCACACCTGGCACAAGCCCGGGAACAGAAAGGACGCCACCTTGGGCCACACACACCCGGCCCCTCGTGCGCTTCGGGGACCCGCGTTTTCATCTGTGCAGCAGGAGACAGTTCAGGCACCGCCCGACCCCCTCTACGACCCCACAGGGCCCCGCAGAGAGCTCGCGCGGAGCCGGCGGCCATGTGACCAAGGCACACAGGAAGCCCTCGCCAAGGGGCCGCAGGGCTCCAGGACGCCCATGCCGGCAGCTCGCGACCCAGACGATCTGTGGGTCACTAGGTGGCGATCGTGCGTCATTAGTGACAAGTAATCCTCAAGACCTGCCAGACTCTAACCGGGTCTCCGGCCCCGCAGAGGGGCCCGACCAGCCCGCGACAGGATCGCGGACTCCTCCCCAGCAGGAAGACCTCACGCCGGCGACCCGGAACTGCCCGGGGCCAGCTCGAGAGCGCCGCTGTGAGAACTCCCCGGGATTTTGTCAGTTATTCAGCATGGCCATTAGTAAAAATTCAATTATGTAAACTTAAATTAAATAATTATGTAAAAAGCAAATAAATACAGTGCATCTAACTGCTAATTACTTCTATTTCTGCTCCTGAAAATGTCTGCTATCGCTGATATAAAGGAAACACTTTGTAACTGTAACCACCCGTGCCCCGCCTCCCCATGGTCATGGTAACAGCGTCTCTTCCCTCTCTGGCCCTTTTTATTTCGAGACAGGGTCTCACAAACTAGCCCAAGCTTGAGCTTGCAAACCCATCTCAGCCTCCCGGAGTGCCTGGTTATAGGTGTACACCACCATGCCGGGCTATGGCAAGGGAACGTTACCACGGAAACCAGCAAAAGTTCCACTTCAGGTCCTTGACGTCTGGGTCGCCAGGATGCCTGCAGAAATTCTGGTCTAAAAACGCTTTGCCCACGTCTACTATGTACCAGCAAGCTATGCAGCATTTGGGGTAATTCTGTTCTGGGTACCAGGAATTGAACTCAGGGCCTTGCACTATTTGGGGTAATTCTGGTACCTCTAGTATTTTGCAATGTTTTTCTAATAAATCTTTTTTTTGTTTGTTTGTTTTCCGGTACCGGGACTCGAACTCATGACCTCGTGCTTGCCAGGCAGGTGCTGTGCCGCTGAGCTAAATCCCCAGTCCCCTCTAATAAATCCTAAAGGATTGAAAATTATATTACGAAAACAGTTATTTCATTGGGATAATGGGGGCTGCAGCAAGAATTTCAAACTCATCACAAAGTTATTCTTCCTGCTGACATCTGGAAATATCTACACGTGTGTGTATGTATCTATACACACGTTCGGACAGAATTCCAGAACGGCACATCTCTGAGCAGCTCCCGTGTTTCGTTACACGTGACGTGTACAATGCGGCTTGCTTTCCCCAGCGTCCGTCCCATCACCCCAGGCCGTCTGTCCACGCCTGCCGCTCTGCAGGTGTCTCACCCATGCTCTGACGGGCGCACGGACGGGCTGGGCCAGCGCAACTCCTTCTTGCGGCGGGACCCTTCTTTCTGAACAGGGCACTGGAGCTCCGCTGCGCCCCGCTGTAATTCCCAGGACACACGGGGCTGCCCGAGGCAGGAAGCACTTCCCCCACTATGATAGGGAGGACCAAGGGATGCCCTGTGCCAAGATGCCAGGATGCCCACTGGCACTTGAGGCCTTGTGGACAGCTGCGGAACGCACAGGTTGCCAAAAGCCCATAGGAAACAAAACCCCAGTGACACCACGCGACAGCCGGTCCAGGCCTCCGCCCAGGGCTCACCCACCTCCCGCGGGCTGTGCGCTTGGGCTGAGACACGTAGTTGGCAGAGCGAAGAGATGGGGCCTGTCCTGTGTCCAGCGGTGCTCCCGTGCCCGGTGACGGGGACATCGAGGGCCAGCTCTGTTCTGCTGTGGCTTTGCACCCCCCACCGTCCCCTTAGAGCCCGCACGGCCTGCAGTGTAGACCTCAGGGTCAGAGCTCTTTCCTCACCCCCGCCGGCCCCGGATGGAGTGCAGGGCCTTTTCCCGCCGAGCCGCAGCCTGGGATGCGGGCTGCTGACAAAGAAGCCCCTGGGCCGGGAAACACTCATCCTCCAAGCCTGGTACAAGATTAACATTTCTCTGCAAGGCCAGTGCAGATGGCTAACGGTAATGAGACAAACTAACGGTAATGAGACAAAGGCCGAAGAATTTTCCGGCCAGGGAAGTCGCTCAGTGGGACAGCAAGGGACAGCATGTGACGAGCATGGGACGCTGGGTTCAACCCCCGCACCTCAAACCGAACAACTCGAGTTGCGTTATGGTTTAGAGTGGGCGTTCGGTGTTTCAGAAAACCCTCGAGGAGTGGGTTTTTAAATCCTCTGATTCTTGTACTCTGCTATCCCCAAGGACACGAGGAAGATCCAGCGGCAAGTGTCGGGTATCACACAGAAGCTCAGGAAATATCTGAAGGGACCAGAAGAACAACCCAGACGCAGCCAGCTCGCGCACTCCGCGCCGCGCACACGGCGCTCGCACCTCTGTCCGCCCCCCGCGCCAGCCTCCGTGACCTTCCGGTGGCCCCCACGCCTCCTGGGCAGGGGAGCCTCATTGGTGCTGGGAGAGCTGGGCCGAAGCTCTCAAATATCACCTCTTTGTTCTGCAGATGTGAAATTTATGTCTTGAAATTCCAAGAAGGAACATAATGGCATTTTATTTCATTGGCTCTTAAAAATACGCTCGGTTCCAAGAGGCTGAATCTATAAACATTACTGGAAATGCGGGGACAGATGCCAGGAATTCCGCAGCTCCCTGTCTGCCTGGGCCAGGTTACGGCTTCTGCTCCGCTATGCTGTGGGTTGAGAAATATTGCCATTGGACACTTGCTGGAAATTTTAAGCCCCTTGAAAATACGAGTCCATTAGGGGAGTCTCGGCTGGAGACAGACGGCAGCATTTCATTTTCCGCCCCCCACCCTCTGTGCTGCGGCCAGGAGCCTGAGCACTTGCCACGTATTTTTTTTGTTTCCCCAATTTGTCGCTGGATCTATCTGCAGAGTACCTTGAAATTTCCTGAAGTTGCCCTTTCATGAAACAGGCCACAGGTCAAGAAGGCCACAGACATTTCCAGTCTGGGTTTTAACGCTTCCAGGAATGACCGCGGGCGGATGACAGGCCTTCCGCGCACAGGCGGCGGGCTGCAAAGCTCAGCCTCTCGGACCACGCGCTCCTGGGGAGTCGGCGCAAAGCAGCCGAGCGGGCGGCTTTTGTTCCCCAGCTCTGTTTCCTTGAGGATCTGGAAGATCTTTCTGCTGGATCAGACTTTGCTGAAGCTATGCTAAAGGACTGCACCATAACGGTTCTCTCTGCACCCCCCAGTATTTTTCTGAAAAAGGGCAGCGATGACTAGGGCAGTGGCCACCACGTGCACAAACACGGCGACCCCGGGTGAAGAATCGAGCTGGGGCAGAAAGCGGCGAAGGCTTTGCGCTGTCTCCAAAAACGACGGACTGAACCTAAAATAAACCGACGAAGACTTTCCTGCCTTAACTCCAAGTGCTAATTACACCGTTTGATTTTATCCATATTACTGATCCCAAAGCAATGATTTCTTAAGCTGAATACATCTGTAAGAACAAAGTCCATTAATGGGTGGGAGAAAGGAAAGACAAGGCCAGGGCATGGGACCCAGAAGAAGGATCGGAAATCTGATTTCTGTACGTTCGTAAACTTGAGGTGAACTCTGGAACGCTGACGTAAAGAAGAATCCTCAAGCTTAGAGAAAGGTACAAATTCGAGTTATCAAAATTCCCTGTGTGCGCCACCAACTTCCTACAGAATAAGTGCAATTCGTGCTTTCTTGGCAAAGAGGAGCAGCTGGTGTCCTGAGGTAGTCCCGCATCTCCTGAGAGGCCGGGACCCAGGGCCTTGGCCATGTTAGACTCTCTTTGTTTTCACCTGTGCCTTTGAAAATAAACACTAAGAGAAAGCTCAGCCCTTGGACCAAGCCCCCAGTTCTTACAGCGCGTCTGCACAGCAGGCTCGAGTGCGTCAGGAGGAAGAGGGCAGGACTCTCACCGCCGTCGGACTTGATGTCCTGTGACTGAGTTTCCTACGAAACAGGCTTTGGGGAAATCACGATCCCGCTGCCCGTTTGGTATGGGGTCCTTTCCTCCAGCGTCGAAGACAGCACGACAGGACCCAGCCTGAGGCCGGAAGGTTTCGAGTGCAACAGCCTTCGGGAACCACAGTCTGAGGGCTGGAAGGGAGCAGCCTCGCTGGAGACACGATGATCCTAACTTGCCTACTTTGCCGACAGGTGCTCCCAGCTGGCTCCCGGGCAAGTCTGTGACTGGCAAAGCAGGCAGCTAAGAGGGGTCTGCCTGCCAAAGCCAAGGCAAGCAGGAAGCGTGCAGACAGAGCTAGGAGACGGGTGCCTTCTGTGCGTCTCTCCGCATCCCCTGCCCACTCTGGGATACCAAAGCGGGCCTGGGAGCCCCTGCACGCCTAGCGGAACAGCGGGTTACAGACCGAAAAACCCCGTCACCACCCGACAGTACCTTTCCACGGAAGCCATGACTGCCTTTCCAGTTGGAAGCAGTGGGCTTCCAAGGGGTGGCCCTGGGCCCGCAGAGACCAAGGCAGCGGGGAAAGGGTGAATTTGTGGGCACACCCAGGCCAACCGCAGCAGGGACTGGAAGGGGGCCGGGATCGCTCGGGGTGGCCCTAGTGCACACTGGAGCTGAGATCCACGGCTTAGCCTAAGCTCACCGGGCCGGCCGAGGTCACTGCGCCCGGCGGTCAGCTCCTCACAAGGAGGCGGTGGAGCGGGGAGACGGGAAGCCAGGAAAGGGCGCTGCAAGATGAAACTAAGGTGCGTTCCGACCTGGAAACTTCTCACGGCTCTACAGACTCGGAACGACAAACGGGTGGGGGAGACGAGCTGGGAGTGGCGGCGGACGGGCACCACTGCACGCCCAGGAACTGCGCGGGGCGGGGGGGGGGGCATGCCCTGCACGTCACTCGGAGCCCACCACGAGGACACGGCTCAGGTCCCCCCACCCTCCAGCACCACGGTCACTGAGCCGCAGGCAGCCGTCCCCTGCAAGCCGGGCGCCCCTGAGTATTTCCTGTCTCCTATTCCTCTCAACAGCCCTGCAGGCTCGATGGCGTGGCCTGAGTGAAGCTCCGACAGGGCGGGGGCAGGAGCACTCTGGATGGATGAGAGGGCCAAGGTAGGGGCCTGTGCCCGGTCAGGTGGCCCCATCTGCCACGTGACAGCGTCACCCAGGACACTCCTGCTGGTGACTTCCTGAACAGGAGTGTGCGCCTTCCGGCTCAGGGAGGTAGGTCCGTGAGCAGCAGGGAACTTTCTTTTTTTCCTTGAGACACAGCCTTGCTATGCAGCCCAGGCTGGCCTTGAACTTGAGGAGATCCTCCTGCCTCAGTCTCCTGAGTGCTGGGATTACAGGCGTGCGCCATCGTGCCAGGCAGCCAAGATGTTCTTTTCCTAGGACCAGTGCGGACCTGCCGGCCCCGCTCCCCTTGCACCGTGCACTCACCGCCCTCCTATCCCTGGGGCTCCAGGGCGCGGGAGGCCCCTTTCCACACTGGCACAGAGATCTCGGGGCCCTCACCTGCCCAGGCTACACATCGGGGGTTTCTCTCCCAACCTCCTTCTGGAAAGCCAGAAAAGTTCTCCCTGGGAAGCCACGAGGCGCTCACTCTCCAGCACCTGCAGGGCCTCTGTGCAAGCGCAGGACAGACTCCAGGACGCCACGGTCCCCAGCCGGCCAGGCGCAGGGGAGGCCCCGCGGGAAGGGCCCTCCCTGACGCTGCCCCTCCGGAAACGGTGCGGCGTGTGCTGCCACTCAGCTGTGCAGCCGCGGCCCAGCCCGGGTGCGGTCCCGGCGCCCAGCGGACGCTTACCCTGCGGCGCCCTGGTCCGGCACCTTCAGGAAGTCCAGGCTCTCCGGCGCCTGCGACGCCCGGTCGGGGCCCGTGGACTGCTGCCGCGGCAACGGGGGCCGCGCCATGGAGGAGTACAGGCCTCTCTCGTGCGGCCGCGAGTCTCCGGGCGGCGGCACGAACTGGCCCTTGATGACCCCGTTCTGCTGGTGCCCTGGGAAGAGGGAAGGAAACGCAGGTTCAGAGGCCGCGCCCGGCCGCCCCGCCGGCTCTCTCGAGCCCGCTCTCCCGAGGTCTGCTGTGGACGAGCGTGGCGGCACGGCTAGGCTCCAGAGGGCGGTGGGCAGCTGTTTAAACAGCTGGATGCCCATTTCTCTCCCTCCCTCCTGGGCCACAGCTGAGAACACATCTGCCAGCTGGGTACAGTGACACATACCTGCAACCCCAGTATTTGGGAAGGCTGAGGCAGGAGGACTGCAAGTTGAGGCCCAGCCTGGAAAACTTGGTGAGCCCCCATCTCAAAAAAAATTTTTTTTTTGTACCAGGAACCGAACTCAGGCCCTTGTGCTTGCCAGGCAGGTGCCTGTGCCACTGAGCTATATCCCCGGCCCAAAAAATCCTTTAAAAGGCCCGGGGACAGAACTTAGTGCAAAGGCCCTGGGTTCAATCCCCAGTACCACACATACACAAAAAGAGCTGTTGTAGCACTAATTCCCCCAGATCTTATTTTTGGGAACAGTTCTAGATCCTAAGAAGCAGTCTTTTCCTCCTGGTTCACTAAGCTGTTGACAAACTGCGGACACCGCAGTGGTACCTGGCTGGGGCTGGCGTGGTGGCAGGACACCTGCAAGCTCCTGTGGCCGTGGCGGCGGCCTCCTGGTCCCGGGGGCCGCACCCCTCCCCCTCCCCCAGGACTCCTTCCCTCAGGCAGCAACAGGCCGGGCAGTGAGGGCCAGGCGGCCTCCTCCGCTCAGTTCAGGCCCACTAACTTCCTCTCCTGGAATTCCGGGGTCAGGGCAAGCCCACTGCACTGGTAGGGCGGCCTGTGGCTGGTTAGGATGTGTGCGTCTCTTTGCTGATGGGTTTCTGGTTTCTTTTTTTTTTCTTTTTGAGATGGGTTTTGCTGTGCAGTTCAGGCTGGCCTTGAACTCACAGCAATCCTCCTGCCTCAGCCGCCGAGTGCTGGGATTAGAGGTGTGTGCCATGCCCCACTGCTGATGGGTTTCTTCACAGACATTTTACAAGTTGTGTGTCCAGGTTCGGCGCTCCCATCCCACGGTGCGTGTTTGCCTCACCTGGGGGAGGAGGTGCGGCTCTTGTTGGGTAGTTGGCATTTTGAGTCCCGCGAGAATAACCTCTGCTCTGGGTAGTGTTCCTTCGGGTGGGCCCTGAAATAGAGAAGCGAGATAAAGCACCGTCAGTTCACTGCTGAGTTCAGGCTCCCCGAACGCACTTTGTAGCTGGCCTTGCACTTGCAGCAATCTTCCTGCCTTGGCCTCCTGAGTGCTGCATCAGAGGCTGGGATTAGAGGCGTGAAGGGAAACCCAGGAGCAAGGTCTCCGCGGGACAGGCCGCGGGCAGGAGGAGGCCGGTCGGAGTCGGGTGCACAACGAAGTCTTGCAAAGAGAAAAGCTGAGCACCAGAAGTGCAGACTGCGATGGCACCCAGGACATGCGGGAGGCCCAAGAGGGCCACAGGATGTGTCCCGGGGCCGCGGCACCGCCCTGCCCTGCGAGGTAGGAGGGTGGCGGGCGGGTGAGAGGCTGCGTCAGGAGTCTGCCCAGCTCAGTTCCCGGGGCCACTCCAGGCTTGCGGGCAGCAAGGCTTCCTGCTGCTCCTTCTTCCCTGCCTCTGCTTTGTTCTTCTAACTGCCCTTCATCCTTTTATGTAACGTGTCCCTTCCCCGACTCCCACCAAGGTGTGCTTTCCTGCAAGTAGCAAGTGATACACAAGCACAGCTTTCCAAGGAGCCACATGTGCAAGGGCAGGACAGCACTCGGCCCTGGCTGGAGGACTGCTACAGCCTGGGCCTGCGGCGGACACTTCCCTGGCCACACAGGGGCTGGCGCTTAGGAAGCCTGTTACGTGAATACACAGCACACAGGCTGATTGCCCGCTGAGCACTTTAGTTCATAACCATCAATAGCTGCTGGGTGTGGTGGCGCACGCCCATAATCCCAGCACTCAGGAGGCTGAGGCGGGAGAACTGCTCCAAGTTCAAGGCTAGCCTGTCTCAAAAAAAAAATTATTTGGGGGCTGGGGATTTAGCTCAGCGGTACAGCGCCTGCTTGGCAAGCACAAGGTCGTGAGTTCAATTCCCGGTACCGGGAAACAAAACAAAATAAACAACAAAAATTATTGCTAGAAAAAGAATCAAAGGCCAGTGAGAGGCTACGAGGCTGCTGGGGATGTAGCTCAGTGGCACAAGTTCCTGCTTGGCAAGCACAAGGTCCTGAGTTCGATTCCCGGTACCAAAATAAATAAATAAAAAGGCCAGTGAGGGCTTAGCCAAGGTTTGCGGCCACACACAAGTGTGTCTGAGGCGATCTTGATCATGCAATAGGGTGAGACCTGCAGTGTTTACTGCTTTCTTCCAAGCTGGCAGAGAGGGTTACGTTTGCAGTACTGGCAAGACCTCACTGGGAAGGGCTGGAAAATTTGCAGCCAAAACTTTAAAAATACACCAGTGACACTGTACGCCAGGTGTACACATAAAAGAACTGAGTCACTCAGAAGGGTTCAGCCGGCTCCTCTGCTGCTGCTTCAGGGTGCAGCAGGCGGGGGCACAGGGACCCCCCTGGCCGGGCCTCAGGGGCGGGAGCGGTACTTACGCGAGTTCTTGGGCAGCCCGGGGCCGATGCTGACCTGCAGCACTTTGTTGCTGGGCTTGAGGATGGCCTGGTCGCCGAAGCCTTGGTGGAACTGCACCTGCCGGGAGCCCCCCGCGCTCCAGGGACCCCAGTTCTCCTTCTTCAGCTTCAGTTCAAGCCTGCACCCAAGGTGGGACGCAATCAGCACACCGGACGGGGCCGGGGCCCTGCCTGCGGCTGGGAGAGCTGCCACACGGCCCGAGGCTGGCTGAACGGGCGGCCGGCGGGGACAGCGCTAGCTGGTGCGGTTCTGCCACCAGGTGCGCACCGGGGGCGCCGGAAGCAGAGACAAGCAGCGCCCAGCACCTCGAGAACGGCGGGCAGGCAGGGGACCCACTGAGGCAGCCGGTCTCGGGAGACTGCTGCGTTCTACCCGGTCCGTGTCGGAGGACCGCGATGCCAGACAGGCAGGGGGAGAGTCCTCAGCGTGGGACCGGTCACTGCGAGAAGCCCTCCTCCGCCTGGCCCACCCGGGAGGGGAGGGCCTGACACGAACAACCCAGCCCAGCCCAGGGAGGCTCGCCCGCCCCGCCGGGCTCCTCCACAGCGCCCCACGTCGGGGTCACGCGATCCGCACCCCGGTTTCTAACTGACACCGTCTCTTACTGTAACAAAGACAGCAAGGGTTTCCAGCGGCCGCCCAGCCACGTCCCTCACCGCACGCCCCGGCGTCCCGGGGCCGCGTTCCCGTGAGGGGGACAAGGCGGGGGCCATCGCCACTGCACAGATGGGGCGCTGGAGAGGAAGAGCTCAGTAACTCGCTCACAAGCGCGAGGCTCCCGGCTCAGCAGGACGCCGGCACCTGGCGCTTTAGAGCCTCGGCCAGAGGGAGCCAGTGAGCCACGGCCGGGCGCTGCCCGCCGAACACGGCCCCAGCGCTGTGCCTGTCCCCGGGGAACCTGCGCTCCCGCCCAGTCGCTTCGCCTGCTGCTGGCTGTGCTGAACACAGCACCCCTCTGCTGGTGACACACACCCACACACACACACACACACCACACACACGTGCCTGCCCCGCGGCGCTCGGGCGCCCTCTGTCTACAGTCGGAGGTGAGACACCCGGCTCCCGCCTGCCCCCGCGGTGGGGTCGGAAGTCTGGACCCCAGACCCCAACTTACGTGTTGCTGAATTTTAGAGGTAGTTGCTTCTGAGTTTTTTCTTCGTAACGCTTTGCCAGGAGGCTGAGGAATTCCGTTTTGAAGACGGATTCAAGCAAACTGTCGTATTCTTGCTCATGGAGGATGAAAATGTCATCCTGCATGGTGCTGGGAAGAGATGGGAGAGAGTGAGAGCCGAGCATTAAAAATTCCGTCACCGACATCATCACCACGAGGCGGTGTGCGGCGAGCGCCCTCCCCGCCCGCCGGTACTGCAGCCGCTCAGCCCTGCTCCGCGCGCGCACGCGCTCTCCGCCTCCCGCGACCTGGAGAACGCAGCACCCAGCGCTGGCGACACGGTGAAGGTGGCGAGATGTTTACGCAGGGAGTCTACAGCTCACCCGGGACACAGAAGGCTTCTTCCACATGATTTTTAAAACCAAGAATGTTAGCCTGCATTCTTTTTTTTTTTTTTTTTTGCATTTCTTTTTCAAATCCATTTTTAAATTCAACTTCTGTGCGCTCGGGATCACACACCAGAACGTTAGGGCCGACGCGGCGGAAGCGGCCCCTCCGTGCTCGCTCCGGGCCGGCGGAGCTATCGGGGTGAATCGGCGTGGGCAGGCTGAGCTGGCGTGCGGAGGGCCGAGCCCCCGGCACGGCGCGTTTCTGCCCGTGGCTCCCACACCGCGGGAC
>NW_004955450.1:15533147-15535605 GCF_000276665.1 Chinchilla lanigera | reverse complement strand
GGGGCCGCAGCCCGCCTCCGGCCCGTGGGGGCGCAGCAGAGGCTCCCGCCGTCCTCCGGACGCCCACTCTGCCGCGGCCACGCTCCCACCACGGAGGGTTCTCGCGTGAAGAGCCGGGCCGCGCACTTCCGGTCCGGGCCGCGCACTTCCGGTCCTGCCGGGCACCCGGGCTCGGTCTCGCTAACGCACCGGGAAGGGACGAGGGCAGCCTCTCGGGCCTCCCGCCGCAGGGGCGCACAGCCTGGGCAGGACCGGGACGGAGGCGCCTGGCCACCGCAGCCTGGTGAGGGCGCGCCGTCAGGAGAGCGACGCTCACGCGCGGAGGGGCACCCTCGTCATGAGCGGGCGATGGTTTTCAGACGCGCCGAGGTCGCAGCCACGCTGGCGGTGCCCGGTTACAGGCCCTCCTGCTGCGACGAAGACGCCGACGAGCCGCGTATACGCACCTGCCGGTGTGCGCAGAGGCCGCCAAGGCCCGGCCTTGAACAGTCACGCAGGCCCCTCCGGCCGGCACCACCCCTGCGGCTGTCCGAGCTACCGCCACCCTCGCCACCCTCTCGATCCCGGACAGAGGAACGCAAACTGTCCACCAGGGCGAGCTCGAGACTCAAGAAGCACTGAGGTACGAGCCGCTCAGAGCGCGCTCAGGGCACCGGCACGCAAGAGACGCCGCGGCCCGGGGAAGACAGAAGCACGGCCCTGGCGGGGTGGGGGCGGAAGCCGCGCCTGCGTTCGCTGCGGAACGCCAGACGCCAGCTGCACAGGGACCAGTTGGGTGCCCGGTGGCACCTGGGGCAGGATGGTGATTATTCAGCAGGGTGAAATGAACCCAAGACAGGTAACCGTGAGAACCTAGATTAGATTTATGAGACGTTTCATCACATTAGAAAAAAAAAAGAGAGAAAAGCAAGCAGGCAAAAAAACATCAAGACCGATTGGGGGCATGAAGCCGGGCGTCAGATGCGCGTCACACCCAGCAGCCCCTTCCGCCGGTGCTCAGGCAGATCGCGCCCGCCCCAGCCAGGTCCAGCCCATTTCCCGCTCCCCAGCCCGGTCTCCTGCGCCTGGAAACAAAGCTTTTAGGTTTATTTATTCTAAAAAACCAGACTTATCTTTGGACTTCGCCCCTGTCTTACGCATTCGCCCAGGCTGCAATTCCTTACAGATGTCTGACGCTGTCTCTTGTACTGAAAAATCCCTTCCTCGGTTCTTGTTTGGGTCTGGTTTTTTTTTATTCTCTCTCTTTGTGGCTTATTTTATTTTATTTTTTTGTTTTTGTTTTTTGTCTTTTTTTGAGACAGGGTCTCGCTCTGCAGTTCAGGCTGGCCTTGAGCTCACTTTGTAGCCCAGGCTGGTCTCGAACTTGCAACGGTCCTCCTGCCTCAGCCTCCCGAGCGCTGGGATTACAAGCGTGCGCCACCACGCCCGGCCACTTATTTTATTGTATTGCTAGAAAATCTCTCTCTTAACTAATATACCTGCCTCATAATGAAGTTTAGGTACAAACAGTATAGTTTAAAGGAGTCTTTTTTAAAAAAAAGCTGAAAAGACAATTTCTAAGAATAGCTCTGCCTTTAGCTAAAGGCTTTATGTAAACTTTTTTTGTTGTTATTTTTTGAGACAGGATCTCACTATATAGCCCAGGTTGGCCTTGAACTCGGCAATCTTCCTGCCTCAGCCTCCTGAAGGCTGGGATTACAGGCATGTAATTGCCACCATGACCGGCAAAGGTTTGTCTTGATCATGGAATAAATGCGGCTTTCAGTAACTTGGAAGACACAGAGCCAGTGAAGAAAGTAAAGCTGCCTGGATTCTGCCACTCAGAGATCCTCCAGGCACCAGAAATCTCCACTTCCAGGCAGCGACGGTCCACCCAGGGGATGTGCTCAGCCTCACACTCTGGACCACTTTCTGCCGCCACGGGAAGCCGAGGTCTCCTGCAGCGCTTCGGGTCAGCAGAGCAGGTTCTGACGCGGGCTGCTCTCTTTTCCAGGTTGCTTAGGGCGTCCGGCAAGGGATGCCATAGGCAGGAGCGGTGCGGCCAGGGATGGCACCTCTGTCTCAAGCCCCCGCTTACCAGATGCTTTTCAAGCACATGAAGGGACTCAAAAGTCCGCTGGCCCCGGCGGGCAGGCCAGGAGCCCGGGTCTTAGCCGCTCATGGCCAGGGCTGGAACGGGAAGGGACATCAGGCCACCGCAGGGAGCCCAGACAGGGTCTCAGCACCCGCCCCAGGGAGCAACAGCACGGCCCTGACCCCATGGTGGACCTGCCGGCACATGGCAACCTCCGGTCAGATGAGGTCAGAGCGTGGATGAGGAGCAGGTTTTGAAGGGGCCTTCAGAAACGCACGCCGACACAGAGCCACGGGACAACCACAGCTGTCGCCTGGACACTACCCCCTGATAACTGGCCAAGTCCTCATGGAAGGCCTGAGGGCTCTGGTCTGATTTTTTTTG
>NW_004955450.1:15458815-15531157 GCF_000276665.1 Chinchilla lanigera | reverse complement strand
TGTCTTTTTGAGACAGGGTCTTGCTCTGCAGTTCAGGCTGGCCTTTGAGCTCACTTTGTAGCCCAGGCTGGTCTTGAACTCCCAACGATCCTCCTACCTCAGCCTCCCCAGTGCTAGGATTACAGGCATGCGCCACCATGCCCAGCCAATATAAACTGGTTTTCTTTTTGGTACTGGGAATCAAACTCAGGACCTTGCGCTTGCCAGGCAGGCGCTTGCGCCGCTGAGCTATATCCCCGGCCCTGCGAGCTCTGTTCTACAGCGCGTGTTTGTTCCTAAACATGCCGGCGACGCTGGCCCTGAGCACCCCGCCCAGAGCTGCCCCGCGGCGGTGGATGCTGGGGATCTTGATCCGGCCCCACAGTCTCCCACGAGACGAGAGTTCCCAGCACCGGGCTGCACTGGGGACACGGGGCGAAGCTGAGGGGCCGGGTGGCCCTGACTCCGAGCTCACCTGAGGGACACAGACAGGATCCGCTCCATCTCGATGCGCCGCTTGAGGACCTCCTTCACGAGGCCTTTGTCCGGGCCCTGTTTGACCTTCTCTCGTCCGATCAAGTACATGCACTTCGGGGTGAGCAGCAGGTCTCGCTTTACACCCTGCAGGGACAGACAGACAGACAGACGTGGTCAGAGTGACAAGGTCCACAAGGGACCAGTGGGCTGCTGCGGCCGCTGCAGCCGGAAGCCGCCGTGCGTGGGAGATTTTCACCACCACTGGGACAGCCATTCCCTTTGTCATCGAGCCGGGTCCCTGGCGGGGGAAGAGGGCGGTGTGTATGAGGATGCTGCTATCAGCCTTAGCTGACAAAACTGCAAATGCACACAGGCACAAAGAAGCCAACGCAGCGGGTTCACAAGGACTCAGCTAGCAGCACATGCGCAGACCGCACTGCCGATCTGCCAGAGCGCCTTTCTCAACGGGACCCTCAGGCCTCACGTGTCTGCGTGTATTTTCTTGGGAGTCCACCACGTTAAAAAAAATACTGACACTGTTTCACTGCAGCGATAAACTTCAATAATCAAAGATGACCGCATGTTGGAACAGTGGGTGACCACAGGACGGCCAAGAACTAGCAGCTATACACATCTGTGTGTGTTCAAAAGCAGCTGGTGCCGTATCTGATATGCATGACTGCAGCATCTTTCTTATTCAATTAATGCTTTTTATTTCATTATTGTTTATCCAGATGCAAGAAAAATGAAAAGAAAAAAAAAAACTAGTAAGAATTGATTAGTGAGCAGTTGGTTTCAAATAAAGCATGGAGCTGGGCGTGGTGTCACCTGCCTGTGATCTTAGCATTCAGGAGGCTGAGGCAGGAGGATCACTGCAAGTTTAAGGCCAGCCTGGGCTACATAGTGAGATGCTGTCTCAAAAACACAAAACAAAACAAAAAAACCCCCAAAACACTATTGAGTAGAATACTGTGCAGGTACATAAAATAATTTATATTGACACATCTGTATAATATGAGAAGTTCTTCTGGCACTAAAAAAGAAAAAGTCAGGACACAAAAACATATATAAGGCACATTTTCTTTTTCTTTAGTCAAACTAAATATGGAAACGCACGTTTCCATCGAAAAAGGTCTGAGGGCAACACGTGAAATGCCAGCAGTGCTAGTTTCTGTGAGTAAGGGGCTACTTTTCTTTGGGCCTCGCTGGGCTTTTGTGTCTTTCTAAAATGAACCTGGCCTGCTTGGGGAATCAACAGCAGCACCACAAGCTGCTTCTTCACGGGTCGAGGTGTGTGCTGGAGGCACTCGGGCGGCCGTGCGTACCTTGAACCGCCTGTCGTACTTGGTGACCGTGTCAGCAAAGTCGATCTTCTCCCTCTTGCCCACGAACTGCTGCAGCTCGGGGTGCTCCTCCATCCCGATGTAGTCCCCGAGGAAGTTCCGGTTGATACTGTTTCGCCTTCTCTCCTTCTTGTTCAACAGCAGGTCTGAGGCTGCAGTTCCCGAGAGAGAGGAACAGGAAGAAAGGACCCGTCAGCCGGGAGGGACAAGGAGGAAGAGAGGCCAGAAATACACAAACTCTGAACACCCAAGGTGCTCAGCACACGACACGCCATTGTGTGCCAAATCAAACGCCTTTTAAAGATTTATTTATTCACTTTTGTCTTTGTGAGACGGGGTCTGGCTGTGCAGTTCAGGCTGGCCTTGAACTCATTTTGTAGCCAGCCTGGCTTCAAACTCACAGCAATCCTCCTGCCTCGGCCTCCCAAGTGCTGGGATTACAGGCGTGCGCCACCACACCCAGCCTTCAAAGGACTGTTAAATAACTCATCCAAGCACAAACTTACTGGAGATGAAACGAATGAAACAAAAGTCACTAAAATACCTTCTTCTCTCATTTGGACATATTTCTTCCGGGCCACAAATTTCCTCCACGATTTCTGTATCACTCGGGCATATCCGTCGTACTTTCTTTCTCTCATCTCTTCTAGAAGAAATAGCTGCGAGTGTAGAGAAAACCCACATGAGCCGATCCACAGGATCTGGACATTGCTTTTTGTGGCTGCTGTTATTTCACAGACATGCACATAGTCCAAGGCAACACATGAGAAGCGGCTTCCCAGACTGAACAATGATCACTACGGCAGGCTGTCTCTGGCCATATACATTTTTACCTCTGGGTTTTTTTCTTTTAGTAGAAAGCAACAGGCCAGGTGCACACCTATAATGCCGGCACTTGGGAGGCTGAGGCAGGAGGATCACCGCGGGTTTGAGGCCAGCCTGGGGCTACATAGTAAATCCAGGCCCCCTTGAACTACATAGTGAGTGAGACCTTGTCTAAAAAAAAAAATAAGTAAGGCGACGGGCTGGCTTGAGCTGAGTCAGTTAGGACGGCCTCTGCCCTGCTGGGCTCGTCTCTGAGTCAGTCTGCCTCCACCTGCTCGGGGTGCCCGGCAGCCCGGGACAGAAGCCTCAGCGTCTGCAGCCGCGGGCTCGCACTCGCGTTGGCCCCAGGCTCCCTGCCTCGCGGGATTCCCCGAGGCGGCACTGGGGCGGAGGGTAGTTTAACCGCGGTGGCGGGAGCTGGCTCTGCTCTGCGGTGCTAACTCGAGTTCTCTCCTAGCAGCTCGCACTGCGGCGGGATCCCGCAGGCGAAGCAAACAGCTGCAGTGCGCGGAGTGTCCACTGGGGGTCAGGCATCCCCGCAGGCCCTCCACTGACCACGTCATTCAACACCTGGATACCTATGTGGGCCACCCGGCTGCATTCTCCAGGGCGGAGGGGGCCGGGGAGTGGCCCAGGTCTCCCAGACTCCTCCAGGCTCTTGCTCATCAAGTTTTTCCTCTGTAACTCTGTGTTTAATCCACGTGTAAAATGGTGGGAGCCTTCTCATCCTCCTTGGGAAATCAACTCTCCAGGGAAAAGTAAAATAGGCCCATAGGAGCCCAAAGGGAAGTCGGACAGTCACTGCCAAAGATGTCCCGCAGCGCACAGACGCCTCTGGTGGCAGCAGCTGGGCCTGACGGGATGCCCGTTTACCTGGGTCTGACTTCAGGAGCCACACTCCCACACTCAGCTGCTCCTCCTCAGCACCCCTCGGGCAGGAAGGAGCTTTCAAACTGCCAGCGCCGGCCGGGCCGGCTCAGCGCTGCAGCTCCCTCCGCGTCTGGAGGGCCGACGGGCCTGCCCCGAACCCGGTGCTGTCAATGCGCTCGCAGCGGACGGCAGGGCTCAGACCTGAGCCGCAGGCGCCCGCCGCGAGAGTGCCCACCGAGGCTTCTTAGCTCTTTGCTGCGTTTCTGAGTAAGTCTTGTTTCCTTCTCCTTTCCCAGAACTGGGGAGCATCACATAACACGCACTTGTGACTCACAAACGCTGAGGCAGTGGACGGCTCCCAACTCCTTACAGACATTTAGGGTTTTATGGTTTCTCCCAAAAGCTCAGGAAGTTAGAAATCAGGAACATGCAAAAACAGATGATAGGTTGCCGGGCCTGGTGGCGCACCCCTGTAATCCCAGCACCCGGGAGGCTGAGGCAGAAGGATCGTTGCGAGTTCGAGACCAGCCTGGGCTACAGAGTGAGCTTAAGGTCAGCCTGAACTGCATAGCCAGACCCTGTCTCAAAAAGACAAAAAAAAAAAAAACCAAAAAGATGATAGGGCTGGTGACTTAGCTGAGGGGCGCAGCACCTGCCCGCCAAGCATGAGGTCCTGAGTTCAATTCCTGGTTACCCTCCCCACCTAAATAAAGAAAAACGGCAGACAAAGACAAAAGCCAAAGACACGGACACACGAAACAAGAGAACAAAAGCACTGTTTAGTATCTGCTGTCTAATGTTGGTTTTTTAAAGCAAATATGGTGCGTAGGTTATTTTGTGAATCCAGCACACTTACTGTCAAGGTTAAAGCACAATCAGGAGACTGATCTTAATAGCCAACCTTCTGCAAAGCATCTGCAAGTCAAGACTGGACACGGATGGTAGCAGCTGAGGGAAGGGGTGTGCACGTGTGTGTGTGTGTGTGTGTGTGTGTGTGTGCATGTGCGTGTGCAGAAAAACAGACAGGACAGGCAAGCAATGGTGCAAATGCAACGGGGCGGGGGGAAGCAAAGCAAAGCAAAGCTAAAAATAAATCTTGGTTTTGGATCTAAATTCTCCAAGCTCAGCTGAATCAGAATAAAAAAAAAAGTATGAAAAATATTGAGGTCGTTTGAATTCCATAGAACACTTAGCAAGCTGAGAAGCAGAAGCGGTCGGAACCTGCGGTGCTCGGGCGCACTGACAGATCCCTCTGTCCCGTTTTAGAACGGGCCGGAACCGGCGGGTGGGCGGCTTAATGGCGCACGACAACATTTTCACTTTATATTTGGAAATGAAGTTGCTGCTGAGCTACAAATAGCTCCGAGTTGGAAAATGCTACCACAGACTTTTCATAAACGGGTCCCGCCGATGTGCGCGATGTATTTAATGATCAGTACGTTTCCAGAGCTGCTCACCCAGCACGGAGCCTCGGGCCCATCCAGGAGCGGGAGGGGGAGATCGGGAAGGAAACCGACTCCGGACCGGGATCCGCCTAAGTCCAGTTTCTCCCAACATGGGAACTCCCCGCTGTCTCCCCTCGGTCTCATGACCGACTTCGCCAAGTTCTCTGTTGACTCTTGAAGTGGTGTCTTGTGATGATTACGGGTACCTCAAGAACTGAGGACGCCAGATCTCAGTCCTAACAATTTCCCAACTTAAGAAGCAGTGTCCTCACCAGGGAGACAGCTCAGTGGTGCAGTGCTTGCCTGGCAAGCGCAGGGTCCTGAGTTTGAGTAGTGGTCCCCCCACCCTCCCAAAAAAACAAAAGGCAGTGTCCTCAATCCACAGCCTAAGCTAACTGGTCAGCTTTACTAAGGGGCCCTGCCTGACTCCTGACCAAGGGCACAGCTTCCTGTGGCCGTTCACCAGGCCGCCTACGTTCACCTGCAGAGGACTGACACCTGCACAAGCCTCTCAGTGTGTGCAGTTATCTCCCTGGGAAGCACATGTGTTCCGCAGACCCAGAGATTTGTCCCTTTGTCCTTCCTGGCTCCCTGATGGTCTCAAGTACAACCCCAGGACTCCCGGCCTGGCTTGACTCTGCCCCAAAGGGAAACCCTGAGCCTGTGTCCCAGGACTGTGCCTGTCACCCAGACAAGGCCGCCCCTCCAAGAAGCCCCTCTGCGCCTTGACACAGGGGGAACTAGGGGCAGCCTGTGTCCAAGGCTCTGGGCAAACACTGGCACGCAAACCTGGCCGAGTCTCTGCCCACACCAGCAGTGGAGAGATTCGTGGTGTTAGGGTTTGTATCGAGACGTCCCCAAAGCCTCACGCTCTCTAGGTGGGGATTTTGGGAGGTGCCTGGATTGAGTGTGCAATACTGATATTAAGGCTGTGTGATAGCTAAACTGGTTTAACATAGTTCTAGGTTCGGACAATGGAAGCCCCGGGCTAGGTGTGGGTGGCACCAGCCAACAGGTCTGTAGCCGGGATGGAATAAAAGAGACGGAAAGAAGACAGGATCACTGCTTGCTGCCTCCTGCCTGCCTGCCCAGCCATGGACTGCTTCCCCTCTGCCCTGCCGCCCTGCCATGGACTGCTTCCCCTCTGCCCTGCCGCCCTGCCATGGACTGCTTCCCCTCTGCCCTGCCGCCCTGCCTTGCAGCCAGCTGACTATGCACTGAAACCTCTACACACTGTGAGCCAAATAAACCTTCCTCCTTTAACCTGTGGGCGTTGGGTGTTTTGTCCCAGTAACAAGAAACGTAACTAAGACAGTGGGACATGAACCCATGAGAGGGCAACAGACACCTTTCCATACACGCCAAGTGCTCCGTATGATGCGGTCGGGTATGACAGCCATGCAACAGCAGGACTGTGATGAAGGCGCCGCTCAGGCTGGGAAGGGAGGGAAAACTGGGGTGACACTGGGAGCCCGGGCCGGAGGGTGGGGAGCTGCAGCCAGCCACAAGGCCGGACCAGTGAGGAAGGGACGGCCACTCACAGACTCGGGGGCTTTGATGAACACTTTGCTCCTGCCCAGCTGGAACTGGTCGCTGTCCATGTTGACAGACTGCAGCAGGTGCAGGACGCCTTGCTTCTCGTCGCCGTGCCATGCTGGCCAGGTGGCTGCGGTCAGGATGGCGTACCTGTGTGGACACGTGGGCGGGGTCAGGTCCAGCGGGCCACCCAGCTCCAGCCTTCCTCCTGCTGACCCTTGCCATGTTAATGCCCAGGTGCAAAGCTGCTCTCCCAGCCACTGTCTACAAATAGTGCTGTTAGAGGTCACCAGTGACACTCGTCAGGCAAAATAAAACGAAGGTCTTGTCCCAGATCCAGGCTGCCTGGATTGCAGGCGCTGTGCGGTAATGCAGGGCTGCACAGAGCGACTTGCACAGTACAAGGCTGGTCCTACGAGGAGGCACCAGCCTTTGCCCTTGAACAACGCAGGGCCCTGCGCTGGCTCCTGCAGCTGTACCTCTTTTCCACGCCCTGCGGTGGCTCCACTCCCCGGAGGATGCTGCCGCGTGAACGCCCTCGCCAGGGCCGTCTCCTCAGCCAGGCCACTCTCTGAGCTCCTCCCCAGTCACGGCCTCGCAGCCCTCCTAGGGCCCCACCCAAATCACCCCCTTATTTTCTCCCATAGCGAATCATGCTCTTCCTTCAGAGCACAGACCCCATTCACAGTGAGGCTCATGACACTCATGTTTGTGCTCATGTGGGGGAACTGGGCTTCCCTCAGGAGGATCTGCGTCCTTGCGAGGGGGCACCCAGTCTGGGAGCCGCTGGGGCCCAGGCAGCACCTTCAACGACGCCCAGCCCATGGCAGCAGCAGCCGACGTGAGGGGGTGCACGTTCGGGCTCTGCTCTCCACAGCCGGCGCTGGAGGCGCAATTCTCATTGCAGCCGCACAGCCCCGTGATCAGCTTGGGGAGCCACGCCGGGCGAGGAGAACGCAGGGCAAGTGGAGACGGGCTACTTACTGCGCTGCCCCGGAAGTAAGACCCAGCTGGAAAATAATCAGCCTTGAAAACTAGAGAGCAAAAATCAGCCTCACCTGCCTACCGAGCAAGACAACAGGACGGCAGGCAAGGTGGGGATGGGCTGATTGGGACGGGCGTTTTCAATCGCGTTTTTAAGGCGGATTATTTTCCAGCCAGGTCTTGAACCTCAACCTGCCTCTTCAATCATGGCTCTCCACAGAAGCCATGGCGTGCTGTACAAGTAAATGTTTATTTTAAAGACTCGTAAAGTCTGCTGCGCACGCCTGGGTCAGGATTTCCATTGTCAGAGGCTGACGTCACCCAGGAGAGAAGCACATTAAGGGAGCATCACAGAGGTGTGCAGGTGCGCAGCTGCAGGGCGTGGGCAGGTGCAGCACACCTGGGTGTAGGCAGCGGGCCCCCAGGCCTGGAGAGAAGCTAGAGCCACCCCCCCTCTCCCAGTTCCCAGCAACTGCTACTACGGGGTGTGAGCTGACCAGCGGCACCCAAAGGTCAGAGGCTGGGACCACAGTGATCCACTTGGCTTCCCCTAAGACCTACACCTTACCTGATAACATCGTAAATTTCCTACAGAAGTAAATCCTCATTTCCTAATTGGAGAAAGGAACCTTTGGAGTGAATGCGCCTACTTGCTGCTGCACATTAGCATGAGTCAACTTCCTACGTGGTCTAATGATGTCAACCCAACAAATTACACCGCCAAACGCCCACTTGGTGCTGGCGAGCGTAAAGTACCGTGCGCAGCACCGGGAGGGGTCTGGGTATTATGGTAACCAGGCCCTTTCACAGCTCCTGTGAGGAACTCCTGCGAGCAAGACACGCAGCCTGCACTGGGACCCTCTGACAAGCCAGGCACAGGACGGTCTGACAAGGCGACCCTGACCTCCTGCTTCCCCGGCAGGAGAGCTCGCAGACCTGCTCTGCAAGTCAGGTTCATTGGCTGTTTTTTTTTTTAAATAATGTGGGTGGAAAGCGCTCTTTCGCTGTCTAACAGCAGTGCCCATCAGACAGGACTTGCAAATGCCAAAAACAGAGATGTAAGTACATGAAAAACAGCAGAAGAGGAAAGAATTACAATTGAATTTTCAACTACTGACGGCAGACCTTTCTGTATCAGGAAAGACGAAGGAAATCGCTTTCCAGTCACTGCTTCATGAATTTGGTTTTTTTCTCTTAATTCAAAAAAAGGTATTGTCAGGCTGAGTGTGGTAGCACGTCTGTAATCCCAGTACTTGGGAGACTGAGGCAGGAGGATCACTATGAATTCAAGGCCAGCCTGGGCTACAAGGTGAGTTCAAGGCCAGCCTTAGCTGCATAGTGAGACCCTGTCTCAGAAAGATGCACGTGCAAAAAGGTATTTTCAAAAAAGTGCAGTTTGCCAAAAAATGTTATAATGCTCCGGGCACAACTGGCTGTGCCCCAGGGAACCTTAGATAATATCTGGATACATGTTTTGTTGTCACAACTGGGAGGGACCACAAGACCGGCTCGAGGGGATAAAGGACAAAGGGCCTGCCACACACCCTCCATGCACAGGAGGCCTCCCAGATGAAGTCACCCAGCACAGAACGCCAGCAAACGCGGGCGAGAAACCCCATCCAAAACAAGTACTGCTGACCCTCTGAAGGAAGGCCAAAGTCCTACCGCTGACCCTCAGGTGCTCCTCAGCCAGGGAAGGTGCTAGGGCGCTGTGAGGCCCCTACACGTTTGCTTCACCAGTGTCCTGAATACTTCCTTCACACGCTCCGGCTTGTACTGCTGGTCTACTGGGCCTTTGCCTCAGGGCACAGCGAGGGTGAACCTTATTCCCGGCCTAACCCCCCTCCAGAGTTACTGGGAGACCCAGAGGTGTGGGAACGGAGCTAGTGAGACTTTACTAATGGAATTATCGTAGGCAGCTAAGTTACACAGAAATTAATGAACAGGAGGAGGAGGACTGGCTCTCTCACAAAAATAGAGGCGTCACAACCGTGGTTGGAGGTGCACCTGAAGAAGGCCAGGCCGCAAGACAGAGATGCGAGGGCCAGGCCTGCACGCCTCCCTAGGGGACGAGCAGTCATTGAAGTCAGACTGCAACTAGCACCAGCTGGTCCGGGAGGTCCAGATGGGCATCGGTGGCCGAGGTGGGTGACCAGAGCATCCTCACCCACCCCGTCCCAAAACACCTTTGTTCTCTCCACACACGCTCGCTACGTGGCTTGTTTCCCTGACTGGGTCAGTATTAGCCGAGTTGCCATGCTTGTAACCCTACAGGTGGATGAGAGTTTGACCCACGTTGTACCCACACTGTGACTTCGCTGTATAAATTACCCCTGACGAAGGGCCTCAGTGGCCACCCACTCGGGACCCCTGTGGGAAATCCAGGAGCTATTTTTCTCTCCTTGTTTCCAAGAAAACTCTCCTAACTTCTTCCTTTGGTTTGCAACTGCATTCCTCCATGTTCTGGGACTACATGTGACCTCTGCCAGGTCAAGAGCTGTGTTTCTCTTATTTCAGAAGGACAGCCTCCTTGGGGCCTCCGATGGGCAGCTCACCCGTGCTACTCTCACGGCACAGGAAGCTCGGGCTCCCACGGAAGAACTGTCTTTGTGGAAGAACTGGATTTCAAGGACGGCTCTTAAACACTTCTTCAGCCTGCTGGTTCTTTGTTACATTATATTTGAATTAAAAAAAAAATCCTTACATCCTGCTTCTGTATAATACCAGGAAGAAAAAGCTGTTTTCTGACTAAAATGCTAAATTTGACTTTGTTCTTTTTCTTCCCTATTTTTTAAAGAAAATTAAATAGATGTAGCTAGCACAGTGGAACTCCAGAGTCATTCAGGAAGTCAGGATGACATCACATCTTCAGCACACTCAGTTTTATCCTTTGCAAAGGCAAGTAGCACAAAATAAGAATCACTGAAGTATAGGTCCTGCCAAAAACACTTTAAAGGAAATATGAAAAATCAGTTTAAATTTAAACCTGAATTGTACAAAAAACTGAAGTTAAATACTTGAAGCTTATTTCCTAAGCAGGGTAAATATTTTTCTTGAAATTGTTTTCATGCTGTAAATTCACTCAGTCAAGTTAAACTTCAGCCCTTCCTAAGTCACAATTACCCTAAATTCTTTTTTTTCCCCTTGAGACAGGGTCTTACTATGCTGACCTTGAATTTATTATGTAGCCCAGGCGGGCCTCAAACTCACACTGATCCTCCTGCCTCAGCCTCCTGAGGGCAGGGATTACAGGCGTGTGCCACCACACCCTGCCTACCCTAAATTCTTGAGCCTAAGTGTCACACTCCACAGAGAGCTTACTGAACCCTGGTCACTGTTGATTATTCTACACTTTACAGCCATGATAAAAAGAATAAAAAGAATAAAAATACACAAAGTCCTAAAAATCAGGCACAGACCTGAACACACATTTCTCCAAAGAGGAAATACAAATGGCCAATGAGCATAGGAATATCACATTCCATCTGGGAAATGCAAATCTGCCCACAATGAAATACCACTTCACACCCACTAGCAGGGTTAGTCACATATTAACATATGTTGGCAGGGACTGGGATAAATCGGACTCCAGATACTGCCGGTGGGGCTCTAAAGTGGTGCACTCACTTCCAAAACAACCCGGCGCTTCCTGCGAAAGGTTAAACTTGGAGCTTCCCGATGACTCAGCAGCTCCCTTTTGCGTGTACACCCAAGAGCAGCAGCGAAGCGTCCACACAAAAGCCTGTGCGTGCGCTTTCCCTGCAGCATTATTCACAGGCAGAAAGTAGAAACAACTGGTGTTACCAGCCATGAACGAGCAGGAGAAGGGGCAGCCTCGGGGGAGACGGTCACTCAGCCACACGGGAGCGGACAGCTAAGCTAGGCAGAAATGCAGGCACCCAGACAGTCAATACAGAAGATGAAAACACATCACAACTGCAGCCAGAGGTGCATCTGTTGGAGGCCAGGCCTCAAGATAAAGACAGAATGACCAGGCCTACCTGCCTGCCCCAGATAAGTGGTGACACCAGGTCCAATAAAGTCTAGACAGGCATCAGTCACCTTGGTGGGCGACAGACCCTTGGACCCATCCCTTCCTAGAAAGTTCTCTGTTCTTTCCATGTACGTGATCTGCTTCCCCACTGGGTCAATGTTACCTAAGCGGCCACACTTGTAATCTTACTGGCTGATCATAGTTTCGTCCCACGTTGTACCTACCTCGTGATTTTGCTCTACTTCCTCTGTGAAGTGGGCTCACTGGCAGCCCACTTGGGACACCCTCCTCTGTACCCCCGGTCTCTCAGGAGCCTTATCGCTCGCCCTCCATAAATACTTCCTACTCTTAACCTCCACTGTTCCTTAGAATTCATTCTTCGACTTTGGGGAACATGAACTCGGCGTATCTGACATCTAGCAGGGTGGGAGTTGTCGTATTTCCTCTGTATCATTTGGAGGTCCTATACCACTCCTGCCAGTGACATGGGTGACTCCTGGAAACACGCCAAGTCAGAGAAGCCAGTCCCAACGGTCACACATAGGGTTCTGTGTGCACGACGAGCCCAGCACAGCTGAATCGATGGGACAGAAAGAAAGTAGATTAGCGATTGCCTAGGGCTGAAAACTAACAAGAGCAGGAATTCTTTTCCAAGTAAGAAAATGTTCTAAAATCAACTGTAGTGATGGAGATGCAACACTGCTGAAAGATGGTGAATAGCCAGATATGGTGGCCCACACCTGTAAGCCCCGCAATCTGGGAAGCTGAGGCAGGAGGATTGCAACTTTCAGCTGAGTGGGGACAGTTTAGGTTCAGTTCCCCAAGAAAAAAGCTATCGAATCGCATACTTTAGGTTGGTGCATTAAAAAAAAATTTGGAGTCACTTTTCTTCCTTACCTCTGCAGGAACTTCTGGAAGACACGCCGGTAGGCATAACCAGCTCGCCTCACTCGGATGTTTTCTTTCAGACCCAGATATTCCACCTGATGCTTTACTCTGAAAAGGAGAGACACCAGGTAATCAATGAACAAGCAAGTGAAGTGTGTTACATCCCCACGAGGAGGTCACCCAGCAACACACAGGAACGGGTAACTCTAAAACTCCACGGTACATCCAAGAAACCGGTCAGAAGGAACACACATGTGAGTCTGTTAATATCAAGAGCCCAGCAGAGGAGAAGCCATTCCCCTGGCCACCTGCCAACCATGCCAAGCCCTCCATCACAAGCTGCAGGGAAACATATATTAAAAAGACTATAATTGTAGTGTTCAGATGTGTTGGTTTGGGGCTTATTTTTGCAAGGGGAACAACGTAATAGAGGACACATAGTTTATATGATTATTTATAATAGTCACCCAAAGAATGATACACAAAAGAGTGCAGGAAATCTGTCCACACACTAAGACCAAGGAATCCAGCTGAGGGCCTGGATCCCACGGAAATATCCTGCATGAGTCGAGCTGAAGACCTAGAGCTCATAACAGTGCTTCCCATGAGTCCAACTGGAGGCCCAGAGCCCGTAACAGTATCTCATGCAGGCCTGTTTCATGGATCTGCACTGGGAAGGCCCAAAGGTCAGTGGTGGAATCTAGTAAGTGTGCCAGCGGGATGAAGGATCTGTGCTAGCAGGCTGAGGGATCTGCACTGGAGCCAGGAAGCGATGCTCAGAAGAACCAGAGCTCCCCTGAAAGGTACCGCAGCCATCCTCAGCAACAGTGAGGTCCCGAGCTCCTCGAATGACCAAGATGGCCGAGTTCCCATCAGGGAAGCCAACACAGCAAGCTTCTCCAGGAGACCGGCAGTGCACTACCTTCCCCTCTGGAGCCAGGAAGCGATGCTCAAAGTGAGGACCAGAGCTCCCCCAAAGTGAACTGAAGCCATTCTCAGTGCCAACAAGATCCCGAGCTCCTTGGAGGATGAAAACAGCCAAGTTCATCAGGAAAGCCAGCATGACGAGCTCCTCCAACAGAACTAACAGCTCCTTACAGCTTCCATCAGCTCCAACAGCCTTTTTCTGCTCCCTACAGCCTCGCTAGTTCCCAAAAGCCGTTTTTCTTCTTCTCCAGTTCTGTCTCCTATGCTGCTGGCAACAGTCCCTAGGTGGGCTTCCTATGCCCAGCACCATGCTTACTCAGTTCAGCTGGGGGTTATAAGTTGACCACCAGTTATCAATCCACTACAGGTGACCTCTCACATAATATTAAATTTTAAAATATTATGGGATACTATAAGCATATAAAAAGATATTGCCAGGTGTGGTGGTACATGCCTGTAATCCCAGCAACTGGGAGGCTGAGGCAGGAGGATCGTTGTGAGTTCGAGACCAGTCTGGGCTAAAAAGTGAGCTTAAGGCCAGCCTGAACTGCATAGCAAGACCCTGTCTCAAAAAGATTAAAAAAAAAAAAGAGACGATATTACATATCCATTTCAGAGAATGATAGTAAACTAGAAACCTAAAGTCAGATGGTGGCATGTGCCTGAGGTCCCAGCAGCTCAGGAGGTTAAGGTAGGAGGACACCTGAGTTCAGGAGCTCAGGGTGAGAGTTTGGGCAACGTGGTAAGGCCCACTCTGGCCTTCAACTTGCTATGCAAGGAAGGAATTTTTAACTTTTGAATTAAGGGGTGCTGGGCTGTTTTGTTATTGAACTTAAATTTGATATTGATCCCGACATAATGATTTTTTCTAATATAAGTAAAGAAAAGTATATGAAGATGTTCATTTTAAATGTTTAAGTTAAAAATGTTCTGAAATACATCTGAACTACAGATGTAGGTGGCTTTAATAGTAACAACCTAGCACCATGTTTTGGAAAATGGACGCAGAAAGAATGACCGCAGGCTGGTATCTCACACACGGGTATTTTCACATCAGAAAGAGAGCCCCTGCCTTGGAGGTGCTGGTGTAGAATGTTGACACTATGGCTGCCACCCCGCCCCCCAAAACAGTGCCCTGAATACCCAGGGACAGACGCCGAGCACTCATCTGATCACCCATCGTCTCCTTTCTGCCCCTCAGCTGCTAGAAGGCGGGTAGCTTTCCACCACCACACGCTGCCTGCCACAGGCCTAAAGCAAGGGGCCGGCTGACCGTGGACCAAACCCTCTAAAACTGTGAGCCTCTAAGTCACTCACGTTGGGTATCTGACCGCGAGGACAGACAGCTGACAGAGAGCAGGCCCGGGTCTACTGTGAGATGGCCATGACCAGACTGCACCCCAGTTTCACGCAGGGTCCTGACTGCTGTCACCCAGCAAGGTAATCCCGGTACTTGGGAGGCTGAGGCAGGAGGATCACTGTGAGTTCGAGGCCAGCCTGGGTTACAAAGGGAGCTCAAGGCCAACCTGAACTGCATAGTGAGACCCTGTCTCAAAAAGACCAAATATAAAAAAAGAAAAAAAAAAAGAAAAGAAAAAGGAAATAGGTAATTTTCTTTTTCCCTATCTTCTAAATCCAAAACTGACTCCTGGCCTAAGGAAAACACTCTGAACACCCATCCCAGAGCTTTGCTCTTTGTGAGGGACTTTGCAGCAGTTTTGGCCTCACTCTCAGCTTTAAGGCCAGGAACACACGGCCTGCGGATCCACGCAGAAATGCCCCTTTCCACACAGCACGCGGTTAAAAACGTCCTCCATCACACTTCCACCACCAGGAGTCTCCTCACAGAAATCTCCTTCGGCAGGACAGGCGGTCTAGCAAAGCGTGGAGTGTCCGCCACCAGCAAAGGGCGCACGGGGATTTCTGCAACTGCAAGGGCTGTTGTTGCCTCGCTAAACACCAGCCAGGCGCAATCTGGCTGACCCCAAGTTGTGCCGTTTCTGTCTCTGGGGAGGAGTCACTTCCAGAACCCTCAGCAGCCACAGGCTCCAGCAGGCCAAGGCCTGGGGACTCCCCGAGGGCAGCAATTCTGAATCCAGGGCAAGCTGCTCAGCCAGAAACTAAACAAAAGCTCATCTGCAACACGACACGGAAAAGCCGTACTCCTCACACCCGGGGGACGACTGAGCCTCTCTGGAGGACGGACGGAGCGTGTAATCTGTAATCTGTCACTGTAATCACGGCTCCACAGGGCTGCAGTGGAGCCAGCTACTGAAAATCTGCACCTGGAACACGGGGATCCTGGGAAGCCCTCCTACAGGAGGGGCCAGCCGCGCGACACCGGCCCAAGAAACTCCTGAGCTGCTTTAAACCTGCTCACGCGGACGTGCAGAACGGTGTCGTGCTTTCTGCTGAAATTTCAACTCGGGGAGGAAAGAAAGAAGGAAAAAAAGGAAAAAAGGCAGGAAGCAAGAAAGGAAGGAAGAAAGGAAAAAAGGAAGAAGGAAGGAAGGAAAGGAGGAAGGAAAGGAGGAAGGAAGGAAGAAAGGAAGGAAGGGAGGAAGGAAGGAAGGAAGGAAGGAAGGAAGGGAAGAGACAGAAACGCTACCAGAAGATGCTCTGAGGTCCCCTGAACGGCATGTACTGCTGTCTTAATTTCTCCACCTTCTGATACCCCAGCGAATCGGGTTGGATTTTATGCGAAGGGACATCAGGGTGGAGAAGGCCCAAGGAGAAGCTGCCCCGCCACCTCTGCGTCACAGGGGCTTTCAGCCACTTGGGAGAAGGGAGGGTGTGCTGGGGCTGCTCCCACCCGGGCAGGGCTAACGTACCTTCACTTAGGGCTTCTGGCGAGGAACGGCGGCTGACACGCGGGCTAAGGCACTGCCTGGCAATAACTCTGCTTCCGAGACACTGGCTGTTCACTTCTGAGGTAGCCTACGGCACCCCTTGGACCATGCGTGTGCACATGTGTGTGGGTGGCATGTGCACAGTGGCTGGGTGTGAGGGTGAAGGCAAGACGCAGGCACAGAGCACGCCCAGGGCCGCGGGGACCAGACCTGACCCTTTTAGCTCCGAAGGGCAGACCGGCACCAGGACACAGCTATTCTGAATCCTGGCCCAGCTCCTGGCTCAAGACCAGCGGTTCGGAGTTGAGTGCCTGGGGCATCGTCACCAGCACCCCTGGAGGTTTTTAAAATGCACAGTCAGAAAGTCAAGGAGTATGACCAGCAGTGCAGGTTTCACAGTCCTTCAGGAGCTTCTGACTTACTCTCAAGGTTGAGAAGCACTCAGAATCTTAGGAGGGCAGAGAGAATAGTGCTGCTACTGTCCTGGCTTCAAAGGAGAAACTGAGTCACATGTTTCAGAAAAGCAGGGGACAGCTGGGCATGGTGGCACATGCTTTTTATCCCAGCACTCAGGAGGCTGAGGCAGGAGGATCGTTGCAAGTTCAAGACCAGCCTGGGCTACATAGTGAGCTCAAGGCCAGCCTGGACTGCATAGTGAGACCCTGTCTCAAGACAAAACAGAACACAGCACCACAAAACAAAAACAAGGAAAAGCAGGGGACCAATTAAGAACATCTGGGGACGACCAAGCGAGCACGGCCCGACGCGCGGGTGCAGAGGGATGCTGATGAGCTGGGAGCGAGCAGCCGGTGCCAGGGAGACCCCAGGACGCCTCGGGGCAGCCTCACCGACAGGAGAGCTGCCAGGCAGCAAGCCCTGAGGACCGCGCTCACGGCGGCCAGGGACCCGGGGCCGGGACTGAATGCGGAGCGGGCACTGCAGCCGCCCAGAGGACAGGTTGTCCAAAGCAGGGAGCCGCCCTGGGGGGCGCCTTCCAGCTCAGTGCCCCCGCGCCGGCGCAGTCCTGTCCCTCAGCGCCAGCGGCAGTCTGCGAAGTCAGGGCTCAAAGGCTTCTGGGCCACTGCCCGGGCTTCCTGTTGGCCACGCGGTGTGAGGGCAGAATTCCGGACCCTCCCGGCAGCCCTGTATCTCCCTGAGCCCCAGGAGCTAGCGGCTTGCTCCGCAGTGGCCGTGAGCTGAGCACCCGCGGGCGCCAGTCCGGAGCCGGGCGCACCAAGGTCTCTACGGAGCCTCAAGCTAATCTGAAAACCGCCACCGCTCCACGATGCTAGGGTTCGACCTTATTTTTCTATTGCCCCTGGATTGCCCAGGATCTGCACACGAGTCGTTAACTCTGAACTGAAGGACCCTGTTCACATTTTAGAAGACAAGGAGGGAACAAATGTATCAGCCTCGTCCTGGAAAATGTAGGACAGGATTCACAGTAAAAGCCTGCGTGGGCCACCGGAACTGCTCTGGCCCAGGGCTTGGGCGGCTCCCCTCGGGCAGGGGCTCCAGCGGACCACACAGCACCCGCGCCCGCACCGCCTCGGCCTCCCGCGGAGCCCTACCTGCTTTCCTCCCAGTCTCGGGGCTTCTTGGTCTCGTTGGGCTTGATGCAGCGGATGTAGTGAGGCGTACACTTCATCAGGGTGCTCACGAGGTCATTGGCTTGTTTCTAGACAGGGAGAAGACATGGGTTAGAGACACAGAGCCTTCTCTGCAGCAGACCAGCCTTCCAGGGGGATGGGCGGCACTGTGAAACAGCTACCGATCACCTTGCTGTGGGTTTCTTCACCAAGCCCGAGTCAGGACTACTACACGTTCATAAAGCTCTGCCGACTGTTACGGTCCTATCACTTTTTTTTTTTTTTGGTTTTTCTCCAGTACCAGGAACCGAACTCACGACCTTGTGCTTGCCAGGCAGGCGCTTTGCCGCTGAGCTAAATCCCCAGCCCCCGATCCTATCACTCTTAAATGGGTTAGAAATGTGTTCGCCGAAAGCAACCCAGCATTTGTAGTAAAGCTAAGAAAATAAAGCAGTAAGAAAAATGTAAAAAAAAAAGTCCAAGCACATCTTCACATACAATTATTTTCACGTGGTACAAGGAATCACGTCAGTTACTCATTCACACCGCTTGAGGCCCTTTGCAAGTTCACTGTTCTCATTAACTTTTTAAAATTATGAGCAAGAGTAAAAATCTCAACATTCCCACATTCTCTTCCTCCTTCGTGAAGCTAAGACATTCCACAGAAAAATCATCCATGATTACCGACACCCTCAGCACCCAAACGGAGCTGAGCTCACGCAGACAAGGCCACACATGGATGAGTTTCAGGCACAGAACCTCACACCGCGTGCACAGCGAGGCACCCTGCACACACCAGCGTTCCCACACGCAGGCCCGCCACACAGCTGCGCTCGCCCTGTGGCCCGAGGACGTGGCACAAACGCAAACCCTCCTTCCAGGCAAATCAGCACACAGAGAGGAAACCTCTAAAGGAAAACAGCGAAAACCAATCTCCAAAGCCCGAAAACCATCGGAGTCAGCAGAAGGGACGTGCCTGCAACAGACCGCCCGCGCGCTCTCACTGAGGGCTCCTGCTTTCACGGGCGTGGGAAACCCGAGACCCTTGAGGATGCCGTGGGGCAGTCTCAGCAGGACGCTCACGGGGGACTCCCCGCTCTGGAGACACGCACACGACTGCGTTCTCTGCAATGCCTACATGGAGGGCGAGCTGCGGAGGTGGCCCGGCCAAGGCAAAGCCCGCGGAGGGAGCGGCCGGCCTCTGGTCCTCTGCGATGGTGTCGCTTGCCCCCCAAAACACATCTGATGATCTTTGCAACAGGGAGGTCAGGTTGCACAGGGACTGCAGAAGCCTTACGTCTCCAAACTGAACCTGTTAACTTTTAACTTTGGATTCTCATCTTCTATTTGATTAAAGCTTTTAATTTCCTTGAGTCCTAAACATTTAGCAGCATAGAATAAGCACGCAAAGGCGACTGTGACTTTAGTTTTGTGCCACTTGAGGACAGTTCTTCCTGGGCCAGAATGGTCACGGGACATCAGTAACTGACCGTGCATCGTAAGGGGACGCGGGTTATCTCAGGTTATCCCACCCACCTCACACCAACCCTGTGACAGCTACCACTGTTTTTCCTGTTTTGTGAAAAAACGGGGATTGCTTGAGATGACACCATTAGTAAGCAGCAGAGGTAAGACTTGAACCCAAGCCTGTGTCTCTCAACCACAGTGCTACTCTCCTTCCTGACAGAGGCATGGAGGGAGTTGGTGGGAGTGCCACCAAGTGAACATTCTGCCGCCGAAACCCTCTAGAACCTACAGCATACACCACCTTTCCTTTTCTAAACAACGACAGTGCGAAACACCTAGCACTAAAACCACCTTGAGTATAAATTTAGTCTTTCTTCAAGGAACGCGGGCATGTCCTGCGCACGCACCCTGGCCACTTGGGGATGTCTGCGGAACGCTGTGGTGACGGAGGGTACGACAGGCCGGGGCATGGCTCCCTGTGTGGCCCCCTGGGGGTGGGGGCTTCCGTTCCTGGCTGACCCCGGGGCAGACACAGGGACACACAGCTCACCGAAGAGGCTGGCGGGGGTGAGGGCCACACTCCGCCCCCCTAACCTAAGCTGGCTGGCTTCAGCTGACCTCCCTAGGAAATGGCCCAACTTCTGTCACCCTGGAGGCAGATGGGAAGAAAGGGCAGGGAACAAATTTTCAAAGGAGGAAAGATCCCTATCTGACCCACGTTCCTCTGTGCAGTCTGTAAGCCAGACCACTCGAAAGTGAGTCATCGTAACCCTGGTGATCCGGGCCTCTGGGTCTGAATGTGACAGTCTCATGACCAGATGCTCCCGTCCAGAGCTAATCCTCACCCAGAACCCCGAAGTGAGGGCATGAGTCACACACATCACATGGACGTTAACATCCAAGCCTCACAAAAATGCCCTCAACCCTCTGCTCCACAGAACTTAACCTGGTGACCACCGTGGACCGGCTACATTTCACCAGCTCTTTGGACAAGAGCTCCTCATGCCAGTGCTGTGTGCCAGCTCAGAGCCCCACTTGCGAAGTCGGGCACAGTGGCACACACCTGCAGTCCCAGCTACTCAGAGACCGAAGCAGGGGCATCAGTTGAGCCCGGGAGTCCAGGGCCCACCTGGGCAACACAGCGAGATGCTGAGACTTGGTCTTCAAAAAAAAGAATACAAAAACAAATAAAAAACCCTCACAAATCACAAGAGCAGCTTGGAGCTGACCTCTTCCACAAAACCCAAACATGCCACCTGATTGGAATTTGACTGCTACGATCTTTCACTGATTGCTTCTTTTTTTCTTGCCAGGGTTTCTGCCCCCAGGAAGGCAGGCTCCACGTATGAAGGACTTGGAGGAGAGACAGCCTGGAAAGAGAACAGGCAGTGACACTCGTGATGTCCACGAGGCTGGGTGTTCCAGAACGGCACGGTGAGCGGTACCTGGCGGATCTGCACACGGGGGGGGGAGTGGACAATCCAGCAGGACCCCGCCGGTGCATGGGAAAGTGTGCACGCAGGGTTTAGCAGCCGAACAAGCACAGGGTGTGTGTGTGTGTGTGTGTGTGTGTGTGTGTGTGTGTGTGTGTGTGTGTAGGGCAGAATGTAAGAAAGTAATCAGCATTTTGTGCAGAACTGTTTCAGGCGCTCTGTTAGATGCTCTTGAGGGATTACTGAGTTTAAGCACCACGACAGCCCCTTAGACAGACCCTACGATCTCCAGCTTCCGAATGTGCAGCAGAGGCTCTGGAGTTAAGTGACAAGCCGGCAATCACCCGAGAGTCAAAGCCTGGGCTTCTGAACTGGATAATGAACCACCAAAGCCCTACTCTAACTGGTATGGTTTTTAAGAAAATTCTTCAGCGACTATGTCTCAGTTACACTTGGCACAACTTCTCCGCACAGAATGCAATTTGGGGAAATGAATTTCACCACACCACGGCTCAGATACAGCGCTCTGCCCACGAGGGACCCTGAAAACACGGAGAATTCCTTCTGGCTTTGAGACATGTCACAGCCAGACCCGGCGAGGAGGGACGCATAATTTGTCCCTACAAAATGAAGCCGAATTTCAGGCAAGTTGTGTTCTACGGTTGGGCAGGTTTGGGGCCTGGCTTGGAAAAGTGTCCTCAGTATCCAAAACATGGCTCCAAACTATGAAATTTCTCTGCGAGTTTAACGTAAGTTCTTCCAGATTGGTTTAAAGCCATTTCCTCTTAGAGAGCAGCTGATTATCATCTGCCGACTATTAAACTCTGAGGTACTTAAGATCCATTTGGGGTTTCAGAACAGTCACGGCAAATGCAGCTACACCCTGTGACCTTTTTACGAGCGGCGCTCGTCCTTGTGGGTATCTCTGCAAGCATACCAACCTCCGCCAGGGAGCCCTCGATCTCAGAAGAATCTATAAACTTCCCCAAATAGAACTAACCTTTATTTTGCTTCCAGCAGTAGTTGGGCGTCCTTTCTTGTCAGCTTGCAGATTTTCAGGAAATAAAGACTTTATAAACGGCCTGGCAGAGGACAAAGAGAGAGAGTTAGTGACGTGCCAGCACCGGGGGCAGAAAGCCTGCTCCTCTGGCTTTCTCGGCTGTGCAAAGGCCGTTTGACCCACAGGAGGAGCCAGGGATGCGGCTTGAGCAGTGACTCACAGACAGAAGACGCAAAGACAAAGTCCCGGGTACCAGCATCTCAGAGTCTTTGCCTGAGAAATGCTTTAACACTCTGCCTTCAAACATCCCTGCTCAGTGGAACGGACACAAGGGAGAGGGCCGCCATGGGCCCCTGAGACGGCAGGGCGGCCGGAGCTCAGGCTGAGGAAGTGTGTGGGGTCCAGCACACAGCTGCGAGTGCGGAGCGCAGCTCTGAGCCTGGGCGAACGGGGTCCCAGCTGGACAACCGTTCGCCAGGGTGGGCCGTGGTACTGTCCTGCACAGGGGACCTCTGCTCACTAGATGCCCGCAGTAGTCTGTCGTCCTCCCCACACAGAAAACAGTGACGGACTGCTTCTGAGACGAGCAATTCTCGTACGGCATCGCTGCGAACGCTTCACTCCCAGCTCCACCGAGCTGCCGGTGCTGACCCGTCTGTCTCACAGTGCGCGGGACAGGGAGGACGTCACAGGCACCGCAGTGCCCCGTGCCTGGAGGCTGCACCCAGAAGGTGCGTGATACGTATTTACTCCCTGGCTGAGTAAAGGAAGTGATCCACGTAACCCGGCGACCTGACGCTCACACTCCAACTCATGATATTCAGGGCATCTTGAGTTTCCAGGAAGTCTCTCCAGCAACCTACTTTTAACTTGGCCAGACGTAATTATAGATTTTTTTTGCTCTGCAGCAAACTCATTAACAGAACAGCATGCCGCATCTACCCAGCGGGCATTTATGTGGGACCATCGGCAGCTCTCGAACTTGGCAGGTATTTAAGGAACTCAGAACAATTTCTGGAAGCAGGCGTTCACCTGGCTGCTCGGAAACCCACAAGCCGGGCGCTGCGGCCGCCCTGCCCTTTCTAGAGCAGAGCGCGTTGCATTCTGTGTGGCGAATGAAGACAGAGCCCACATCACAGCAGAGCCGCTGCGAGTTCGAAGAAACAGGAGCCGAGCGGGGAGGACCCGAGCGGCAGGCGGGGAGGCAAAGGCAGCGGAGGCTTCTGACCCGGGCCTGAAAAGCCAGCGTTCCTCTCACAGGAGCCAGGGTTTTCTGAGAAAGTTACCAGGACTGCTGCTGTTGAGGAGCGAGGTCAACCTGGACGCTGTGACAGCGAATCAACAGAGTCGGGAGAGCACCCCGACCTCGAGGGAACTCTAAGAACTCTGAGACGCAGAAGCCCGGGTGACACCCCCGTGTGGGAGACCAGGCTCTCAGGAAGCTCTGCAGGGACAAGAGGAGGGAGGACGCCAAGCTCTTCCTCGGGTGCCCTGCGACCTGTGGGAGGGACTCCCCGATATTCCTGTCCTGTAGCTCAGACAGCACCTGGGAGGCCTAGGGTTCCTGAGTCCCCAAGTGCGACGGGGACTCGGGTTAACGTGGGTCGTGTTAAGCCATTAGCCATGAAGTGACGGCGGAAAATTCGTTTACCTTTGCTCTTTGAACGAAGAGTCACAGAACCAGACCACTCATACTTAGATGGCCAGAAAGCGCCCTCCCAGCCCAGTTCCACTACAGTCAGCTAGCTCTCCCTAGTAACAGGACGAGCGCGGTGCTGCCAGGCATACAGCTGGCACTGGGAAGTTGTGAACAGAGAGTGTCAGGGGCACGGGGAGAGGCTGAGATTGGAGCAAGAAACGCAGTTTTGAGGCACCGAACAGTCAAAACCATACTCGACTCAACAGTCCAAAGGAGCAAAGTGCCACCCATTCAAACGCCACGCTAGCTCTGGCCCTGCACCCCTGAACCCCACGCAGCGTCAGAGGAGGGGAGACACTCACAGCTCGCTGCTCTGCATGAGTTCGATCAGGTCCATGAAAAGCACGTCCCGGTTCCTTTCACAGAAGCCGTCCATGTCGTAGGACACCTGCCAGGAACGGAGAGAAACCGGACGGGGCCCGTTACACACTTCCTCAGGTAGAATCCGGGTGTGGACGGCCACCCACCGGAACGGGTTTTACCTCCAAAGGCAGTGTTTGGGATTCTACCATGCACTGTCCCCCAAAGGCTAAGTTAGCTGGTGATGGCCAGCAGATGCTGCCCAGTGCCCAGAGCATTTGTGACCAGGACGCCAGCTCTCAGTGGACCCACGGCTGTCTAAGCAATGAGCTTCCTGCTTTTCCTAAATTTCAGCTAAGACAAAATGAAACTCCTCAAGCTCCTCCATCCACTGGGATGGGCCACGGCTTCTGAAGCTTAGCAATTTTCTCCAGAAATGGTTATCAGATTTGCAGAAATCTGGGCAGCAACTCATGCTAAGGGGCCCTGGTTATCCAGAGACCAGCCAGGATGAAAGACGAGCCCAGTGACTTGCACAGGACCGGAAGCCTGTAAAGCCACGCTCTCAGCTTACGCACACACCTGGCCCAGAAGTCACCCACCGCTCACGCACTTTATGAGGACACACAACAGCGAGCCCTTGGTCCTGATTTACACTCCCAGGGGGCACAGCAGGCCACGAGTGCCAGGGCAAGACAAAAACCCACCCCTCTAGCAGAAACTCTATGCACCAGGGTGATTCACGCTTTAAAGATTCGCGTAGTACACACAGTGTTTTGTTTTTCCTCCTCAAATGCCTCCTGGGTCCTGTGTGTTGAATGAATGCAGTCCAGTGGGGAATATGCACAGGACTCTCTCTTGTCCCATGAGTAAATGGATCTCGGACCCAAAGCCTGGGCCCGGCTAGGCCTTCCCCAGCTACTCCCCTCCCCTGCGGGCCCCGGCCCGGGCCTGACCTTCCCCGCGTAGTGGTGGATGATGAAGCCTTGGTTCCAGCTGTTGAAGTGCTCGTGGTTCCCGATCTGCATCTGCAGCTTCTGCAGCAGCGTCTGGTCGGCGCCCTCGCCCACCGCGTGCATGGTGGCGCACACGTCATCCAGAATGCTCATGATCCCGGGAGGGTTCTGCAGGCACCGAGAAGGAGAAGGCCCAGTCAGTGACTCTTCCAGAACAGCGCCTCCTGGCTCCCTTCCTGGGGCAGACACTGCTTGGAGACCAAACGCGGCACGGGCAAGATCTAACGCACTCAAGGCCATTACCCCCTCACTCCTCCTCCCAGTGGGCCGACTGGTAAGCCAGAGACATTTCCCCTGACCTGATTCGGGTCCTCAGGGTCTCCTTCTGCCCGCCCCTCACACGGACTCAAGCACACAGCTCCGCAGGTCTGTGTGTTCCGCTGTGGTGCGGAGCACGGCGCTATTTTATAACAGCCCCAGAGTTTCATATGGTTTTCCTCCTTATTTCCCTGCTGACATCCTGCAGCTCACTTAATGACCAAGTTGTCTTGGATGCCTTCACTCTTTCCAGCTTTCGGCTTTTAGAGGGAGAACCGGTCCTTTAGAAGTCCCCACCTCCATCACTTTTATTTTCTTTTAACTCATTTCTGAGGGCCACAGGCCTAGAAGCTGTAATAACTGAATCAGAAGGCAGGGCCCACTGCACGGCTCTGTCCAGGGTAGGCCCTCACTGTAACAGTTCTCCTCTGGCTCAAGGACTACTTCCATTGACAGTGACTTTTTTTTTTTTTTGGTCTTTTTGAGGCAGGGTCTCACTACGCAGGTCAGGCTGGTCTTGAACTCACTATGTAGCCCAGGCTGGCCTCAAACTTGAAGTGATCCTCCTGCCTCAGCCTCCCAAATGCTAGGATTACAGGCGTGCACCACTACACCCAGCGACAGTGACATTTTACTCACCCCCTTGCTCATATTTACTATAAGGAAAAAAAGCCCGACTGTTCTAGTTTCACATACACACACACACACAAAACAAATGCAACTGTTACAATTCTCTGCAAATTACAGTAGTTACTTTGCTTGTTCTAAAACAATTACAGAGAGAACAAAAACCTACTTAAGTACATCTGTGAGCCGGGACCAGAGAGACACACCAAGTAAGTACTTACAACTTTGTTCTCTATGAGGTCACACACGATTTTGTTATTGAAGTACTCGATGGGCGTCCACCGTATCCCCTCCTGGACATACTCTTCCTGCAGGCGGAAACCAGAAACCAACGTGAATCACCCTGGCGGGTGGTGGGGCACAAACCGAACCCCTGCGACCAAGACCAGGGACTTGGCTTCTTTTTTTCTGAGAGGTGACAGGAAAAGAACATTGCACAGCTTAGTGATTTTCCTATTTAGTTTAAACCGTACCAAACTGCTACCATACAACTATTGTTCGTTTCTTTCTCTTCCTTTTTCTCTGTCTCTCTCTCTCTCTCTCTCTCTGAGATAAGGTCTCTCTCTGTAGTGCAGGCTGGCCTCCAAGTCACAGCAATCCTCCTGCCTCAGCCTCCCAAGTGCTAATCATAGCAGGCCCACACAACTGTTTTTGACGAAAAAAACCGACAACTTGTACAGGTTAACTTATTAAGTCCAGTCTAAAGCAAAACAAAACCTCTTGATTGTAATGTAGGACAACAGTACAGAGTAGCATCTGAACTAACAAAACAGGCTTCCTCACTTCGACGAGCTACTCCCTCGCTGTGGTCGCAGCACCACACACGCACAGACGGTGGGATGGCAAAGGGGCCCTATTTCCCACTCGGTCAGTGAATCACAGAGTAGTAAAAACAGCCAGTCATTAGCCCGACCTCACAGCAGCACGCCGCAGGAGAAAGAAAACGCGGCAGATGGTATTTATATTTCAGGAGCCTCAAATGCCGCAGTGGCATATGGTTTTCCTGCATGACTTTATGAGGTATGTTTCCTAATACGAGACTGAAATCCGAGTCTGTTATCGAAAGAGGAATCTATACCTTTTAGACAAATCAGAAATAGAGCAGTACAGAGAAAGAGGGGCTGCTTACCTGTTCTGCCTTTAATGTCAGTTCAATAAAAATCTGCTGTAATTTTTCATTAACAAAATTGATGCAGAACTGTTCAAAGCCATTTTTCTGGAAGAAAAAGAAAAGATACTTCCCTGTAATCATTTTGGAAAATTGTTTAGAAGTCATTTCTTAGTGATTTCATGAAACACCTCCACGTGAAAAGCTTTAACAAAAACACTGGGTGCTTCCATCCGTAGAAAAAAAGTGTAATTTATGTTCAGGAGAGACAAATTTGGTAAAGGTACATGAAGAACCTGTGAAGGCAAACTTGAGCCAGACTGGCATTTTCTTTTCTTTCTTTTTTCTTTCCTACTGCCTAGAACTATTTCCAGCAGACCAGGTGAAATGCATCACCTTCTGGCATCACCGATGTTATTCAAACTGGCCTTACCTGGAATATCTCAAAGCCATAGATGTCCAGGACCCCGATGTTGTATTCTTCATGGTCCTTTTCCATGGCTTTGTTGATGGACTGAGGGAGAGAAAACAGCAGGCAGTTAACTCACCCTCCCCGAAGGGGAGCCGGTCGAGGGGCGTGGGGCGGGGGAGGAGCACACATGGACACCGCGCAGCACAACCCCGGCTACAAACAGGACAGTGAGACGACAGGCGGTGTGCGCTTTAGGACGGTCTCAGCGCATCGTCATGCGCTCTGCAAAACCACTGGCTTCCAAAGAAGGATTGCAGTGGGAAAAAAAAATGTTTTATGATGAGAACCATTAATTTCCGGCAGAGTTAGCTTCTCTCAGGAAGTCTTTCTTTATATTGCTTGAATTCTTTTTTACTTTTTTCTACCCATACCTGCCCTCCTGATCACGCTCTCTGTGGAAGACGCCTTGAGAATTAGAGGAAAATGGCACCTCGCAGGACGGAAGTGAAACCTAGTTCCCACAAAGAGCCACTGTTACAAAGCGTGGAAATGTCACTTCCGATGTCCCCCATCTGGCAGCTTCTTCGTGATCACATACGGTGTGCCAGGGTGCCGAGGACGAGGCAGTCCCTGTGCCTTGGAGCTTACGGAGAAGAGGAGCTGTCCACAGATAGTAACAGCAATTATGTTAAAACTGCTATCAGGAGCAGCTTACATGGATTTAACCTTCACCTCTGCCCGGCTTTGCTGAGAGCTCTCCGTGCTACTGCTCCGTGTGCTCCGCGTAATTCCCGGAACCGCGGCAACACCGTCATTATCTCCATCTTCCAGGCGGATGCCTACGACTGCACGGGGCAAGAAGCTACGCCTGGGACCAAAATTAAGCAGCGTGACGCCTAAACGTGGATTCCTGATCACGGTGAGAAAAGCCCATGCAACACAATGGAACGGACTGGATGACAGCGGGGAGGGACAGAGCAGAGGGCGTCGGTGAGAGAGGCCAAGGGCCAAACCCAGGAGGAAAACTCCTGGAGGTGGTGAGTCTCTGAATGTTGAAACACCAGACGCGTTTTCCACGCAGAGAACACGACACATCGTTTGTGAGCTCACGGGTAGTGATATACGACACCAAGCCCGGTGCCTCGCGCCCGGGAAGTGCCTCGTAAACAAACACCAGCTTGAATTAGTGTCAGTTACACAGGCATCCATCCACTCTTACCACGGAGACGCTGAGGGACGATAGGGAGGAAGGCAGAAGTCCAGCGCTGGAAGGTGCCCTGAACAGAGACGAGAGCTGTGGGTTCTAGTCCCAGTTCCCACCGCCCTCTTGTTCTGGGGGTTTGGGAAATCCACCAACATGCAGCAGGCCTGAGGTTTCCCTCTCAGAAAAAAGGCATCTGGGAGAACTAACACGGGGCCCTGACTTGCCAAGAAGTCCTACCCTGAAGTACCTGTAAGCATCACAGGGGACAGGCACCTGTCCTGCCCTGCCCAACAACACCCCAGCCACACCTAAGCTTTGCAGCTGTCACTGCGGGGATTCAGGCTCACCGTCCCTACAGCGAAGGGCTTTGCTGCTGGCCTTGCGCAGGGTCCCCTGGGGGCTCCTCCTAATGTGATCGCTAAAGCCCAGAAGAGCAGAATAGCTAGGAATTTAGGTTCTCTGAGAACAGACGTACGGTAGCAATACGGCATAAGCTGAATTCTTTAACTTCTCTTTGTCTCACTTGACTTATTGGAAAAACGGGTGGTATCTAAGCTGCAGAGCTGATGTAAGAATTAAATGTGATTTTTTTTGTTCTAAAATACTTAGTATCTGGCACATATGGATTTAAGTGCTATCAGAGCCTTTTGGGGCTACAGTGATTAACAAAGGTTGTACTGTCAGCTCTGCAGAGCTGAAAGGCTACATTTCAGAATGGAGATGTCATATACATTTATATATACTATATGCACATACATGAGCATGTGCGTATAATTATGCCCAAACACCAAACATCTGTGGTAGGTAGGTTTAAAATAAATTCAAAGTCTTTGATAGTCTTCCCTTTCAAAGATGGAGCCTAGTTCTCCTCTCCTCCAGGGGAAGCACGTCCTGACTTGCTCCTATAGACCGAATATGGCAGAGTCAATGGAGTGGCACTGGGTTCACGAACTTCATTCGTTCCAGGATGCCAGAAAAGGCGGCCCCGTGCAGGAAAGAGGGCCACGGCCATGCTCGTCACTGGATGCAGAATTTGCCAACAAAACCAAAATTTTGCCAAACGATTCTGTTTGGGAACCAAATGTTTTTTTTTGCAAACACAAGTGTTTGTGAACTGAGGTTCCACTGTAGGTAGATCCAAGACCAGGCATGAAAATCTTGTGGCCTGTTGCTCACACGCTGTTTTAGATCACTCTGAGGAACCCACCGCCAGCCTGCGAGGGTCACCAAGCAGCCCACGGAGACAGAAGGAATCGAGGCCTCCTGCTGCTAGCTGCACGTGGACGGACAGGGTGCCACTTTCGCCACCCCGTCCGCCACGGTCAAGGCGCGGGCTGACCGCATGTCTCCCCAGCATCTCCACAGAATCCCTGTCCTCGAGTCAGACGGCTGAGCTAAGCTGATCAAACGTCTGACTCAGAGACTGTGAGAAAAAGAAATTCTGATTGTTGGAAGTCACTGTTTTGGAGTAACTTGTTACTTAGCAGCGTGTGACAAATACACCACCACCACGCCTCCAGGCACAGAGGTTAAGAAACACCGGCACCGCGATCTCCTCTGTTCCTGGTCAGCAGCTCTGGCTGAACTATGTGTGCGATCCAGAAGAAGCTGCTGCCGTATCACGTTAGCTAATGTGTCCTGCAGACTTGGAGAGAGGACCCACAGGGGCAGTGCGAGGAGGGGATGGGAGGAGGTAAGGCCTAGGAGGGACGAGCCCAAGCATGAAAGCGGCTCTTCAGCAGCCACCCTCTTCATGGCTAGAAGCTGGCGCCGGCCACGTGCCCTCCCCACTACTTACATCCACCAGGAAGTCGAAGACGCGGGAGTGCAGGGCCTTGGCGAGCGCGTCCCTGGTGTAGCAGGCCTGCTCCACGTTGAGGGTCACGTGGATGGACTCTGACTTGCCCCCCCACTTGCTGTCCATCTGCCGGCTGGTCAGCTTCTCCTTCAGCCGGTCCTGGTTTATGCCCAGCAGATACGCAGGAAAGGCCAGAACTGCAGAGCAAACGGGTGGTCTTTCAGAACTGCGACAGTTCCCTCCGACAGAGGTGGCCGCACCCGCCTGTGTGTGTGTGTGTGTGTGTGTGTCCAGATACACACACCATCTTCAGGGCACCATCCTCAGAACTGCCCCTCGGGGGAAGGCACTAATCCCACACACGCCCACCTGCTTTGTTCTTCCCAACTGTCCTATTACGTCCATCCATCCCTTCCTGTGACCACTGGGATTTCCAACCACACGGGTCAGAGAGCCAACAAGGGTGCGGCCGACCCCGCCTCCCCAGGTGACAGAGAAATGCCTAAAATGGACATGTCTCCAAGGCAGCTTGGCAGGGACTCTATCAAAAACCATTTGGGGGGGGCTCCACATGTAATTTTCTTCCTTTTTGATGCAACAGGGAGCATTTCTGAAACCTGGAAGTACCTGTTCTGACTGAATTGACAATTCTGCAATCATCTTTTAATCAAGCATTTACCTTCTGTAGGGTTACTACAAAGAAAAGGAAGGGTACGAAATACGTAAGAAATCTTGGAAACAATCTAGATGAGTTGCAAACAATTTATCAGGCCATCCTAAAAACTGAATACTTGATGTAGACAGTCGAGGTCTGGAGGAACTTGGCACATTTACTCCCCGCTGGGGAGGTCCAAGGAAGGTGGGCGCCTGAGCCAGGCCTGAGGGGCTGGGGAGCGTCTGCACGGATAAGTTCTTCGGTATGAAAGAACAGATTCTTCCAGTACGGAAGATTTTCCAAATGAAAATTCTGAGCTTGCAGATGAGTCTTCTTTCTCTCCATAAAGCTTTACCGAAACTCTCTGGTAAAAGGATTGCGTTAAAGACCTTATGATAATGCTCAAAATTCACAAGCCTCCCATTTAAGGATAATCTGTCTGGATCGCACAGATGGTGTTAGGATGTAATAGGCTGGCATTTCTCAGTGTACACCCTCCAAGGAGAGTCAGTCAGCCAATGCAATCTGCAAAGCACAGAGCCAGAACAAGGTGTTTGTCCTCTGCAGGAGCGTTTCACAAAAATGCTCTCAAAAGCTACGAACCAAACCGAACGTGCTGATCTGCTCATGGCCACTGATACCCTGCTGGTTTTCAGGGTATATACAGGTCCAGGGATCTGGGTGTGTCTTCCACTGAGCTGAAACTTCCCTTGCACAGTATAAGGACATTAGTAGGGCTGTGGGGAGAAGCAAGAGACACTGGCCGAACTATCCCAGATCGAAGAGGCCTTCACTACCAAGCAGGTTATCTCCACCAGCCTCAGGGAGGGCCACTTTCGCTACATGTCGCGGACCCCACCGTCCATGGCTCAGTGTTTATCCACCAGGCTCCACTCACTGTCCACAGGAACTATACAGCGGGGAGATTACACAATGAAGAATCAGCCCCGGTTTATTTGTGCTGTAAATATGGAATCCTCCCAAACCGTGTAAATTTGTTTTGGAAATATGGAATCCTAACCATGCCAAAATGGCGGGCACAGTTGTCTGGTACAACTGTTTATGTCATTATCTTTATGATCTTAGCTAAAAGTGAAACAGCGGGGCTAAGAGTCCTTGACACAAAATAGACAGAGGTGAAAAGGGAAGAAACAGAACTGTTTGCAAGGAAGGAGGACCTGGGGTGGGGGAAAGGGGAAAAGAAGGGAAAGGAAAACAAAACAACTACACAAATACACAACACACACACACACACACACATACACACACACACAAGCTAAAGTAGTGACACTACTAATTTCTCAACTCACTGAAAAGAAAGGTCTGTGCTAATACTGCTTGGACAATTAAGTGCCTATATCTTGTACTCTGAGTAACTAATTTAAAGATAACAATATGTAATGTATTAGTCATTGTTATTCTCCTACTATCCTGTTTTAAATTTTTTTCTTTTTAAAATAAAATTTTAAAAAAAGAAAAAAAACAAAATAGAGACAGAGGAGACTGTCAAAGACTCAGGCTACAGGGGCTGGGGATTTAGCTCAGCGGCAAAAGCGCCTGCCTGGCAAGCGCAAGGTCATGAGTTCGGTTCCTGGTACCGGAGAAAAACCAAAAAAAAAAAAAAAGACTCAGGCTACATACACTTCCATCTCTGCACTGGTCCAGCAGAAGAAGGCAGAGCCCAAGGACTGCGGGTACTCAAAAAACAAGGCATGGAATCTGGCCAGGATTCAGGGCTGGAAACAGCTGGGCTGACCAGAGGGGAAGCAGCCCTTGGGTGGGAAAAACTCCGCGCCCTGTTTTCCAACCACCAGCTTTTACCACCTCCTGTGTTCTTCAGTGCCTGCCCTGGTGTGGAAATTATAGGGCTGCGTATGGGGTCTTCCTTCAGGCTGTGCCCTTCCGTGAGTGTGCACGACCACAGCCGGATAGGAGCTTCGACCCCACCCTGGTAGCCTGGGAAAGCTGAGGAGCGAAGGAACGATTAATTTAAAAATGGGGGTGTAACTCTGGTGTAGAGAGAGAGAGCCAGATAAACAGCATCCACCAAAAAGTAATGTTTAAGCGTGTGTATGGAGGTTTGTATTACTGTGGTAAATGACAGGGCAAAGTTAGGCTTCATTTTTGTATTAACATCTGAACTATAGTGAAGACAGGAAAACCAAAAAGATGCAGCAATATAAAACTCCTTGTTTATGGTTGAAACACAAATGGTGAGGTAAACACGGCTCATCTGTAATCCACTCATCATGGGGCAAAGGAAGGGAGCTGCCACTTGTGTATTTTATTCCTCTTTATTATTCAAATGGCATTTTGTCCTTCGATGGAATTTCTATTGTAGATTAGTTCGATATTTAATGCCTTTCAAGCAAAACTGGTTTCCCAAGTCTGCCCCTTTACCATATTGATGCTGACAGCCACGTAAGTGCCTCAGTTGAAATTAGACTGGCTTCTCGGCAACATGAAAGATTGATTAGCGAAGTTCTTTCCTCCATTAGTTACATAAATGGCTATTTTCCTTAAAAGGCCAGCCGCCTCACTTAACATAGCCAGCGAAAGGCACTTTCTGTGATTACAAAAAGCACAGGCAGCACTTCCTCTACACATTTACTCCACAGACAGACTCAGACACGAGCAGGATGAAGGAGCCAAAGGTTACTTCTCTCTGTCGTGTGCATTCGGAACATCAGAAGATCAGAGATCATCAAGATACTTGGCAACAAAGGAACAGGTTAAAAAAAAAAAAAAAGAAAAATACCAAAGGCAGCCCAGCACTGGAAAGCTAAGGAGCTATGAAAGGGTGACAGTCCTCTGAACTGATGTAAAATGATCTGAGCTACGATGCCACGTGAAAAAGCAACTGTACAACACTGTGCTACACTCTCACTCCACAAACACGGGGACGGAATGGGTGTGTGTGGTTGCCGGGAACACACAACCCTGGGAACCCTGGTCACTGCCGGGGTGAGAGGAGTTCACGGGATACCCAACACGACCGTGTTAATCCATGACCAAGCCAGCGAAAAGAACAGAACTGAACTGACAGAAGAAAACTACCGGCGGGGTGCAGATCTTTGCTAGCCCTACTTGGCGTCCAGCTCAGCCCGTCTGATCTCTGCTGCTCCACCAGCTCTGGCTGGGGATATCACAAGCCGTTGAGGGTCTGGGCCTTAACCCTCTGGCAGCTGTGGCTTCTGGCCCCAGATGTTGACGAGCACTGAGACACCCGCACAGACACCCCGGGGCGCGCCTGCTGGTCTGCGTCACGACTTTACTCTCAAGCACAGAGAGGATGAAGGCTTCTACCGCCCAACAGGCAAGAGATACCCAGGCTAATTCCACAGACACTGCAAGCCGGACTGTTACTGAGCCATTATCCCTGCTTATGTCTGAAGGGTTCCATGGACACTGATGTGAATTTGCCAAATGTCAAGGTAAAAGTCTGTAAAGTCTACAAACACTGTTATTTTACCATGATTATTAAAGGTCATATTTCTAGGCATTAAGACACCCTGTATATTTACTGTTTTCTACCCCTTTCCCTGGTAAACTTAATTTGTCTTTATCAGCTAGATGTTAGATGCTGGCAGAACTTCCTTCTTTTATGAGAAAAGAAAACAAAAAACATTAAAAAAGAACCTTATTTGGAATGGAAATGTTCCCAGTGCATTGTCAGCAATGAGTAGGATACTATTTATTACCCAGTATCTAAATCTGTCATCCCCGAAGAATGCTGAGAAGGAAGAAATGCCTTCCTGGGTGGTTAGAGGATGTGTGGGTTCCGAGAACCGTCAGAAAAGCAGCCCCCGCCCTGGAGCTGAAGTCACGCGTCGGGGCATTTGTGGTAGATCGCGGCGGGCACAGGGAACCAGACCATCTCTGCCGGCAGCGCCCAGATTTCTTCTCAGAGAGCGAAAATGACCACTTAGGTCTTGAGGGTCTGAATGCCTGAGAAGTGGTCATTAAAGGCAATGTGGCTGTACGAAGTCCACTCTTCTCTGTGTTCAGAAACCTCGTTTAACACAGTCCACGGGGCAAACTGGGAACCCGCGGGCTGTCCACGTGGACGTGTATCCTACAGCTTGCTCTGCAGAACCCTGAGGGAAATGCAGACCACTATAACAAGACGGGTCACGGGGAAGGATTCAGTAAGAGGCGCATCTCCTGAGTTTTTAAACCATTCCTCTTCATTGCTACATCTTTGTCTTTAAACCTCAACGCACAATCCGCCAGATGCCTCTAAGCTTGGTGGTGACTGGGAAGGATTGCACTGAGCGCCTACGGGGCGGGCCGTGAGGCGCTGGCAGGGACGGGCACAGCAGCACAGAACAGGTCCCCTCTTTCCTGAGGCCATGCTGCTGTCACAGCGGGACACACGAGACTTTCCACCTCTGCCCCGCAACCTGAGAGCCGAGCTGCGCTAAGGGCCGGCTCGAGCAGCTGACAGCGGGCGAGCCCACCCGCCTCTCCCGCCCCCAGCGGGCAGGCCCGTCTACGCACACTCTTCGCTCTCCACGGCCGCGTAGTTGCCCACTTCTTTGAAGCTGATGTTGCCCAGGTGGAGGATCCCGGCCACAATCTGCAGCACCAGCGTCTGCTCTTCTGCGAAGATGCCGATCACATTCATGGCGTGCTGGAAGGGAGACCTAGGTTATCCAGACACGCAGGGCGGGAGCCTCAAGCACACAGCAAGAAGCCAAGGCACCGACCGGGCCCGAGAGCCGCTGTGCACATGGCTTGGTCCGCACGGCCGTGGGAAGACCCCTCATGGTGCGGCACTGACCACAGGGCCATGAGAAAGCTGCTTCTGAGGCCTATTAAACTTGCTAAAAGCAGCCGAAACGTGTGAGTCTTGGACGGCTGAACCCCGATGTGGGGCAGAGGGCCGGGGGCCACTGCACAGGACCCCGACGCACATTCAGGCTTTCCCGGTGCCTTTGCGGAGGAGCGCTCTGCGGACACTGGCTGAATACCCTGTCCGCTGAGATCGCAAACCTCAGGCCCCCTCACAGGGACGGGTGCCCCTGAGCTCTGGACCTGGGCCGAGGGAAGGGCTGGCTGGGGCTCCCTCAGAGGACGGAGCCGATGCAGCCATTTAATGGCCTCCTCCCGACCTGCGCCAACTCACGGGAACTGTTCCTTGCGGGACGACTAGTTTCTCAATCTGTACGGCGACGTTCATGAACTGAGGGCAGCGTGAAGCAAGAGGACTGTGCTCTAACCTGGACATACTGAGGTAGAACACAGGCAAAGAAACGGGGGGGAGGGGAGGGGCGCGGCTGGAAAAAGACTCCTACAGCCAAATTCTTCAACACTTCTATGGCTGATTAAGCCGGCTGTGGTGGCACACGCCTATCACCTCAGCTACTTGGGAGGCTGAGGCAGGAGGATGGAAAACTCGAGTGCAGCCCGAGCAACTTAGCGATCCCTGCCTGGCCCAGCGCTGGCACTCACCAGGGTTTCCTGGAACTCCCGCTTGTCATCGATGTCATCGACCTTGTAGGACCCCGAGAGGCTCAGGTAGTAGTAATAGTCCATGCTGGTGATCCCCAGGCTGTGCTTCTGCTCCGCAGAGGCGCCCTCGATCAGCTGCAGCAAGAGAATGCGGTGCAAGCCGTGACTGGGGGCACCCACGGTCACCCTGGTTCCTGTCGCCTCCAGGCCCAGCCCGGGAGGGGAGGACTTCTAACCCTCGTTTTCCAAAATCATGGGTGGGCCCAGCCTCCAAACAAAGGAAGTGGCTTGTGAATATCTACTCGACTTCCGGTAGCCCCAAGTCATGTCTGCGAATGCTGATTCTGGTAAGACCTGCCAGACCTGAGGGTTTTCTCTTGCCAGTGACAGGAAGTGAACTGCTATACCTGTGACCCCTCTGAAAAGAAAAACACCACCGCTGCTTCACTTCTCTGCCCAGCTGAATTTCAGCTTTATAAAGCGGAGCCCGCCGCCCCCTGCATCTCACTACAGGGTGTGTATTTGCAAACTGCTGTGGGGTCTGCTCTCTGGTGCTCTGAAGCCTCCAGTGCCTGCACCTTGGCTTCTGGTTTTAATCCTGCTCCCTGCCTCAGGCTTGGACACGACCCTCTGAAAGGGCTGCAGTCAATGGTGTGCTGAAAAAGGTTTCACAGCCAGCTCTTGGGAGAAAAGTCTGTAGTGTTTGCCAATATCGGTGGTGTAAATCTTCCCACCAGGTCTAATTTCAAGAGAATGCTGCAGAAGAGGTCGGGAGGGACGCACACAGCCCGTGAAAGGCACCTCCAGCCCACCACGGCGCTGACCCAGCAGTATTTGGCAAAACAGTGAGTTCCTAGGCACGCCCCTTCAGTGTCCGGCTCCTCCTCCCAGCCTGGACTCCCTCCCTGGACAGGTGGCCTCATCTGCATTCCTGAGAAGTTCTGGGTCACCCAGTGACACCAGGCTCCCTCGCCTTTCTCCCGCGCCGCAGAAAATCATTTTACACTGCGCCTTCCTCTGTTTCTTTTCTGTCTGAAGACCGGTCCTCCCTCGCGTGGTCCTGCTCATTCACACTTCCGGCGTCCTTTCCTCCAACTCTCCTGTCTATAGCCTTGCTGCCTTTCGCCTGCGTTAAAAGCTGACCCTTGATTCTGACTTCTTCAAGCCGCACCATCTACTTCCTCATCGTGACTTAACCCCCCGCATTCACTTCTCCCTCCCCTGCACCGCAGAGTCTAAATCCAATAGCTTGTTCTTTGGCCCCAGATCCCAGACGCCCAGCCACCTTGCCCCGTGAACTTGGCATGCTCGATGCAGTCCCCAGGCTGGGGACACGGCAGGACCCACGGCTTCCTCCTCACAGCTGCTCCTGCCCCTCACCCTGCATGTGGAGACAGCCCAGGCCCCATACCAGGGCCTGTGCTCTCTGTGCTCGTCCACTTCCCAGCTTCCAGCTTTGCTTTTATGCCCGAGTCGGGAACTGCTGTCCCTGACCTACAGGCCAAGGGCTACCAGAAGGCGTAAACAGGGCCCTGCCACCCACTGCATACTTCTGTCTGGTGTTCAACAAATGTGGTGTGACACACGCAACTTGTTTCCTTCATTCATACGTTTGCTTTGATTAAAACAATGTAAAGCGTTACAGAATTCACAGGAGCTTTTGGTCACCTATACACTTTTCAACCAACAGATTCCCTGGTGCTGTCAGAGATGTCTGCCTGATAGAAAAGCTGAATGTGAACTACTTCCAGTGCGACTTCCTTTTACGTTCTCGTTAAGAGCAGACTATATTTACTGAGGGAAAGGAAGCTTCTGTCCAGCAGAGGGACAGAAGGGGGCCCGAGTGGGTTGCCCCTTGACTTCCTTTTAATCCAGCAGTTTTCAAACTGGAAACCAAACCAAACAGAGACAGTCACCAGGCCAATCGTCAAGAAGATTCCAGCATGGACCCCCGGTGTGAAAATATCCATAAGTAAACCCGAACGTTAGAAATCTGAATATGGCATTTCTTTTACATACATGCTTAGAATATGTCTTTAGACAGGTCAACGGCATGCTTTCGACAGCCTGGAGCACACCTGAAGGCATCACACACGCTGCCTGAGCCCCAGACGCTCCCTGACTTCCGAGCGGACGCTTGCTTGGCTGGTGTTAAAGGAGCTAAGCCAGTGGTGGCGAACGGGGCACGCGTGCCACAGTGGGCTGCGTGTATCACTGACGGCCCTAAAAGGTTCGCCACCTCCTTAGCATCTCCTCCTCCTCCCTGACCACCCAGCCCCAATCTCCCCACACAAGAATTCCTACGTGGCAAAGACTCAAATGCTCCTTCTGTTGTGAAGTAATGTCTTGATTATTTAACTTTTGGGGCGTCTGTCACTCCAATGAGAACACATTCCCCTCAGGGTAGGGACAGCCTCACACTCGCTGTCTGCACGGCGACCTGCACTTGGACAGCGGCAAGCCCTCCTTGGCTTGGGAGAGCACACTGTCTAAAGCAGCATTTAAAGCAATACAGAGAAGTAATATCAAGTGGGAAAGAAAAAATGAAAGGAGAACCTGGTAAAATATGTGAAAACTCCGCTCTCCAGGGTTCCTCATCACCACCCTGGACTTTTCCAGAAGGAAGTTGGAGATCTTCCCACCATCTGGCTCCCCACCTGGACTGAACTGGATTTCAAAGTATTTTCCCTGCAAGAAAGTTAGGACTTTCCGTTAGTGGCTGGTAAACAAAAAACATAATGCTCCCAACTGCCTTTGAATAGAGTACATAATTGAAGGAAATTCATTAATGAAAGACGCGTTCTGAATAATTCCTCATTCTGGTCTAGACATCCCCGTTTTTTTTCTCTCAAACAATAACCCAAGCTTCTGTGCGATCACCATTCCAGATGGAAGAGACGCTCAGTCACTCCAGCCACACTAAATAAGGGCCGCGCTGTTTCTCGGCCGTCTCTTCCAGGAGGAGGCTGCCTCTCAGCCGGAAGGTGGGAAGCGCGGCGTGGCCTCACGTGGCCTCCGCAGTCCAGCGACAGCACCCAGGCGGCCCCGAGCAGGGCTGCACATTCTCCTTCTGGCTGACTTTATTTCAAGGTATTGAGCAAAAGCCGACAGTTTCTCCCACCCCTGGACATCTAAAACACTTGTCTAAAAGAAAAACACTTTGCTCTGAGTAAAGTCCTGGGCAGCTACTTGTGGGCCTGGGGACTTATGTCACCACCGTTACTAAGGCTGCTTTTTAGGTGACTGCTAGTAGGGAACAAAACCCTGGAGCTGAATAGGAAAAGGCATCTAGGTCGCTATGCTAACAATCATTTTATTTCCTCATTAGAATTTGGGTCTTCCTCGTGCTCAGAAACTTAAGCACTCTCAGGGCCCAGGACGGGGAATTTAAATGATGAAAAACTTGTTGGTGAGTTGTGGGGCCTAAGCCTTCAAACTGGGAGTCCGGCCAGCTCACCATGCCCCCATTTAATATTATAAAACTCAAACACATGACTCAGTCCACCAGCCTAGGGCTGAGTCCAGCTGGGCTCAGGTAGGTGACTGGACATAAACTCATTAAGGACAAAACAAGCACTTTGCTTTACTACTGGCTTCTGCTCTGGCACACACTGTGCTCCCGCTGGTGGGCGACTGCCGACCCCAGGGTCAGACTGCAGAGGCCACTTCTGGTGTCTGCTTTGTTAATCTGACAGCTCCCCCACCCCCCACAAAATAAACTCCCCCACACGGCAGACAGAAGACCGCCAAGGCCTGCCATCCCGAAGGACAGCAGTCCCGAGGAAAGCTCGCTGAGCAGGACAAGACGGCGTCCCGTGGAGGCCACAGGTCGTCACCTTCCTCTGATATGCTGCGGGAGGAACCCGCAGTGCCTCATTCCTCATCCGCTGGGGGAAACAGAAACAAACAGGACACAAACCCAGCAACAGCAGGTGTCGCCAAGGGGCAGACGCCCAAGCCCTGTTAGTGGGAAGGGCAGGGCGCAGCTGACTGCCCACCCGGATCAAGCTCGTCAGAACCTCGGGGACCCTTGGTCGGACCTGCAGGGCTCTGAAAAGGGCCTGGGGAATTTCTACATGCAGCCAGGTTGAGAACCGCTGCTCTGATGTATTGTGGCGTTTATGCCCGCTTCCGAATTGTCACATCCGAGCTAAAACTCCTAACGAGATCCAGAAATTTAGGATTGCTGTATAGTGGAAATTTGGTAACTCAATGGAAAGAAGCTTCAACGCTAGGTAATGTTTTATATCTTAGACTGAGTGCTAGGTAAACAGGTATTCATTGTATTCTCTTAAAATACTGCTCTGGCTGGGCGAGGTGGTGCACGCCTGTAATCCCAGCACTCAGGAGGCTGAGGCAGGAGCATCCCTGAGAGTTTGAGACCAGTCTGCGCTACAAAGTGAGCTCACAGCTGGCCTGAACTGCACAAGCAAGACCCTGTCTCAAAGGACAAAAATAAATAAATAAATAAAAATACTGCTTCAAAAACGTCATAGTTGGGGCTGGGGATTTAGCTCAGCGGCAAAAGCGCCTGCCTGGCAAGCGCAAGGTCGTCAGTTCGGTTCCCGGTACCAGAGAAAAACCAAAAAAAAAAAAATTTCATAGTTTTTAAAATCTTAAAAGGGTTATAAAATTTAAAATTATATGTAAATTTTTATGATTAGGAATATACTTTTTTAAGTGAAATTACCCCTAGCCTTAAGGCCCCTTCCATCTCCTCAGACCAAATAATCACTGTAACAGTGAACCTTGATTTACGTACACCTTAACTATTCTCACGTAACTGTACACATTTTAAAATAAAAGTGGGGCTATATTGTAAATACTGTATTATAACCTTTTTAAAAAACTGAATTATATGTTACCAATATCTTTTTAAATAAGTTGTTATTCAACAAGAAACTTGGGGAATTTATACTAAAAATATTATTGGGTTGAAGACAATGACCACTTTAAATTTTAATAAAACTACCCAGGGCTGAGGGTGCAGCTCGGTGGTAGAGCTCATGTTCACCATGTGTGAACCCCTGGGTTTGAACGCAGGAACCCCCACCCCTACTCTCCAAAAATTGTCAAGTTGTTCTTCTGGGAAAATGTATCTACTATCAATCTCCTTCCTGTTGGCCCATCTGAGCGACAGAAAATGGTATTTTAAAAAATGTACATTTTTTGTATTATTAGCGAGTATCTTCTGATGCCATCAGGTATGCCAGAGACAGAGGGAGGGAACGTGGGTGAATGAACGAGTCTGAACTGCCCATCTGTACTGTTTCCCACCTTTCCATTAGGTCGTACCAAATCTTGTAATCAGATAAATAATAAATGCTGGGTTTTTTATTATTTATAGGAAACTGACTGAAGTATCCTCTAAGGATAAAGAACAATTTATTTGGTAAACTTTCCGCCCTTCAAGAAAGGCAGAGAGGCAGCTAGAGGGTTAAATTTGCACGAGTCTATTTTTACCAGGTAGATTTACAATGACAATTACGGGAAAAGGTCAAGTGGAAAACGAGCCCACGTCTTCATTTTTACTTCACTGCCTAGAAGCTTCAAGACAAAACCACCTCGGCAATGAACTGAAAAATGCGAGCCGGACAGATGAATATTGATGCGAATGACCCCGGGGAACACGGACAGTGAAGCGGGGGTTACACTGCTGTCTGGGGCCGGACAGTGGGCACACAGAGCACAGCTAGACTTCTTTTAGAGTGGACACCGCCTTCCAAAATAAAGAATGGAAGATAAACGGTTTCTCTCTGAAATTTCTACTGTTTATTTAAAAGTGGCCCAGATCAGCCTCACAGATGGCTTCTTGTGTGCGGCGGTGCCAGATGTAATCTGCAGTGGAACTAAGACGTGAAATCTATAAACGCCACGGCTACTGGCTGAGCATCTGTTCCTCGGGAAGTGTGGCTTTTCTGTCAAGGGATGCCTCTCATATCCATCCTTGCCTGTGTGCCAATGTGCCCCACCAGGACGCCCCCAGACAGAAGACGGGTGGGACGGGCCCTCGGAACACCCACCGCGCGCTGTCGGGCACTGTCGCCCTGGGCGGGACAGTCAGTGGGGAGGCCCCGCGGGGCGCGGCTCGGGCCTGTCACCTGGGCAGCGTCGTGTGATGAGTGTACAGAAAGGGGCGCATGGTGCTGGGGACAGGGCTCTGTCCCAGGGGCCCCTCCGGCCGAGCGTCTGCTGCCCACGGTACCCACCGTGCGGGCTCCGAGGGGCACAATCGTCGCTGGACACTGCCCCCTCCCGGATGCCCATCCACTTGGCTGTCTCTGTACCCAGTCCAAAGGACCCGAGCTGCCACTTCCAGCAATTTGTATTTGCTGTAAGGCAACTCTAGGGGCAAGTATTTCTGAATACGTTGTGCGCATCCCGGGCTCAAAAATAACTCCATTGAAGGACAGATCGAAGACCCAGAGCACACTGCTTTGAAAAATAAAAACTGACAAGGGGCCTCCTGATTTGGGAACAGTGCCCATTTCCTCTGTGAGGCAGACTGACACCCGGAAGGCCGACCCTGGCAACCAGGAGACTTCCTCGGGAACAGACTTACGAATCGGCTGGAGTTGTTGTTGCGGACGGTCTTGGCATTCCCAAAGGCCTCCAGCAGCGGGTTGGACTGCAGGATGATGTCCTTCACGTGCTGTCACAGCAGAGAGAGGGGTCAGAAGGAGTGGGAAACTCTCCCCAAGGTCCTGGCTCCCCAACAAGGAGGGCGACACCCCAAGCAGTGTTCCTAGGGGCTTCTGGAGGATTGCTTCTTTCACAGCTACAGACTGGGTTGTGTGACTGGGTCTCCCACATGGCCTGGCTTGATTTGAGATCCCTGGAAGCCAGGGTGCCATCAGCAAATCAAGATCTATAAACACGCCTGGCAGAGCCAGGTGTGGAGGTATGCACCTGCAATCCCAGCACTCCCAGAGGCTGAGGCAGGACAATTCCAAGTGTGAACCCAGCCTGGGCTCCCTAGTGAGTTAGTGAGATCCTGTCTTATAATAAAACAAAAAAGGGGCTAGGGATTTTAGCTCAGTGTGAAGGTCCCAGGTTTGATCCCCCAGATCCACCCTGCACTTCTGGATGCTCAGGGGTCACAGCAGCAGGGAGTGGTCTCAGTTACTTTTCTACCATTGCTGAGACAAAATACCCAACACCCACAGTTAAAGGGGGAAAGGTTTATCTAGTTTACAGTTTGTAGAGGTGTTGACCCGCAATCAGCTGGTTCCAAGGCAGGGTGGCATGGCAGAGGGGAATCGCAGAGGACAAACAGTTTATGGTGGGCAGAAGGCAGCAAAGCAAGCAAAAGACGAGATAAACCTCTCTCTGTCCCTTACACTGTGTCCAGGCTACCGGGATTAGGGTGGTGGCAAACCCTTCAGTGGACTGATTTGGTAATCACCCACCCTTGATTCTAGCCAGCAATGCAGCATGAATCAATCACAGGCTCTCGCTCCAGCCACCTCTGAAAAAGCCCTATGACTGCATGAGGCTTTGGGGGAAGATCTAGACACAAGCCGTAACATTCCACCCCTGGCCCCTCAAAGACTCATGTGCATCCTTTCAGGTAAAAGGCATTTAGTCCGCCTCTCAGAATTCCCAAAGTCTTAACCGTTTCAGCATTGCTGACAAGTCCCAGTCCCAACTCTCCTCTGAGATTTAAGGCAAACTCTTAGCTGTGAGCCCGCGTACAAATGGAAAGAAAGTTGAACACTTCCACCATTCAATGGTATAACACAGACATTCTCATTCCAAAAGTTACAAACAGGAGGATGGCAAGGAATGGGAACAAAGCAAGACCGAAGTCCAGCAGGGCAAACTTTAAATCCCACAGTTCCACTTCCACATCCCCAGCAATCTGTGGCAAGATGTGAGCTCCAAAGGGCTTGGCTGGCTCCGCCCCCGTGGCACGGCCGGTGGTTGCAGCTCCCATGACTTCTCTCTGGGGCTGGCTCTGCTCCCTCCTTGCAGGTTTCCTCAGATGATCCACATCCCTGGCTTCTCCAAACTTCTGGGGTCTCCACTGCACCTCTGGCTTCACACTCACAGCTTCACATGTTGCCCTCTCAGGGGCACACTGCCTGGCTCCCAGGCCTTCTGAAATCTGGGTGGATGCCTTCTTAACTCCCTAAGTCTTGCCTTCTACACGCATTTAAAACCAGTGCCACATGGATGACACCAACATCTGCCGCCAGCTGGAGCAGTAGCCGGGCTTCCCTCTCTCTTGGCTTGAGAGCTGGGGTTGGGGCTTGGGTTGAGTGCCTGGATCCCTGAGCACTCTGAATCCAATTCTGAGGAACAACTCCCTCAGGCTGCCGCCGTTCTGGAACATGGTGCTCTGGGGCTCTGTTCTCAAAGCAGTCTTTCACCTCTGCACCTGAGGCTGCACAGGCTGGAGTCCTGCTGGTTCTGGTGGTGTCCTCGGGCCATCTTTTCTGTTGTCTTCTGAAATACTTGGCTTTTTCTTGTGAATCTTTTCAGTGACCAATTTCTCCTCTGTTCCATCTTTGCAGACTGAAGCTTTACTGGAGCTTCCTTTCTGGCCAAATTCACAGTGTTTTAAATCATTCTGCTGGGCTCTTTGCTCTTGATTCTCAACGTGCACCTGGCTAAAAGCCCCCAACAGTAGCTGTGCGACTGCCTCAAAATTAGACTGCCTTCAGATTTCTTCTGTAAGATTAATTAGTCTGCTGCCCTTAATCTTAGTCTCAGCCAAACTCTCTGGACAGGAGCAAAACGCAGAGAAACTTTTAGCCAAGGTATAACGTACACTGTCTGGAGTCCAACAGCCAGTGCAGTCCTTCTTCCCAGCAGAAACCTCCCGAGCCTGGTCTTTACTGGCAGCATTTCTACCAGCTTTCTGGTCTTGTCAGCTCTGACCAGAATCCCCCATCGAGTACAGAACCAGGTGTTCCAGCTCTGCTCTTTCAGCTGGCATCTCCAAACATTTCCTAACTCTTTCCCTTCATCACTGCAGTTCCAAGGCTCCTAAACCACACGGTCAGGCACAGACACAGCAACAACCCCACTCCCAGCACCAAATTCTGTCTGAGTTACTTTTCTCTTATCGCTGAGACAAAATACCCAGCACCCAAAGACAAAGGAGGAAAGGTTCACTTAGCTCACAGTTCACAGAGGTTTCAGTCCGTAACTGGCTGGCTCCAAGGCAGGGTAGCGCGTGGCCGAAAAGCATTGTGGAGGAAGAACAGTTCACAGCAGGCCGAAGGCAGCAAAGCAAGCAAGAAACAGGATAACCCTCTTTCTGCCCCTTATACTGTATCCAGGTACTGGGATTAGGGAGGGGCCAAGCCAATCAGGGGGCGGATTCAGTGATCACCCACCCTTAACCCTAGCACTGCACATGAATCAATCACACACTCTAGATCCAGCCACACCTGAAAAAGCCCCACTTATTACGGTATGAGGCTTTGGGGGGACATCTGGACACAGCCATAGCAAGGGGGAGGCAGCAAGGGCTGCACCTGCTCTCCTAACCGGAGTCGTCAGTGTCTCTGTAGGTCTGAACTATTCCACCCGCTGCACCATCAGCAAGAGTTGCTGTGTGGGCAATCAGTCCACCCCACCCCCAACAAGGCTATGGAAATATAACTGGGTGCTTCTTAAACTTTAATGTCCTTGTTAAAATGTAGGTGGGTCTGGGTGGGGCCCAAGAATCTGTGTCTCTAACCCGTTCCTTGGTGGCGGTGTTTTTACTAGCATGGTCTACACCAGGAACACAGGGATACTGCAGGGGAGGTGTTTGGTTTTCAAACACTGCTATTCTGTGCTGGCCTTGAAAGTGTGCAAAGCACACAGTGGCCAGAAGCAGTCCAACAGATAGGACTTGCAGCTTGGAGAGGTCTTTCCGCAGTGAGTCACCCTGTGCTTGTAATTATTCACATGCTACGGTTCCACAGGCTCCAGAAATAACAAGTTGTCTGGCGTGGGCTCTGAGCTACTGACTAATTCGAAGCCAAGAGCTCTGTATCACTGTCCTCAAAGGAAAGCAGGAAGAGAAGAACCAACATTAACCGTGTGCGGCCTGGCTGCCGGGTCACGGCGATGGCGGAGCGGGCTGGACGGCAGCTCTGACCAGGGACGGGCCGAGCGGCAGCCAGCTCCCCGAGCGCCGCTCCTCCACCTCCCACCTCGCGGGCTTCCAGCTGCTCCTCTCCACGTCAACCTCGCTCCTTTTCAGACGACTCTGGAGTTCTGGGATCCTCACTAAGATCCTCTGTATCTTTCGTTTGCTGGCCAGGTGTGCCCACACTCAGTGTCTCTTAGGAAGAGATGTTCTTATATCTCTTTTCTCTCCTCCTCCTATTATTGTTAATTATTATTATTATTGACAGTCCTGAGGATTGAACTGAGGGCCTTCACACTGAGCTACATCAAACAGACTTTATAAAAATTTTACATTTTGACACTGGGGCTTACTAAGTTGTAAAGATGCTCAGGCTGGTCTTAAACTTGCACCTCCTGCCTCAGCCTCCTATGGTGTTGGGACTACAAGTGTCCACCACCACACCATGCTTTTCCCTTCTCTAATGAAACTCTCATCCACCAAGCCATGACAGAGCACTACTTAATAGCAGACAGAGCCAAAACAAAAAGCATTTTAAGGGGCCTTTTTAAAGTCTGCAGCTGACTTTGGTCGTAATTTTTCTTACTAAATGACTCTAATTTTTAAAAATTAATTTTTAGAGTCATTCTACCGTGCGGCATGAGTTGCAGTTAAAGAGTATCACCTGCCTTGTGTTCGGTAACGAGCACTACGGGTTTGCCCAGGCCCCTGGTACCAAGCCCTGTCGCCAAGTCAGCCCTTCAGGAAGGGGAGCGGCTTATTCTTCTCTGTGGGCGCTGCGCCTGCTGCCAAAATGCTGAGCCTGAGAACACACGAAGGATCCGTCCCGGCACCTCAAGACCTGACCCTGTGGGTCTCCCCGTCTTGAGCCCTCTTTTTTTTTTGAGACAGGGTCTCACTCTGTCATCCAGTCTGGCCTTGAACTCGCTCTGTAGTCCAGGCTAGCCTCCAAATCGCAGTGACCCTCCTGTCTCAGCCTCTCGAGTGCCGGTGCTCTTGCTTCCCTCTTCTTATCTTTCACCTCTGTGCATCCTCGTTCTCTTGCTTTCTTCCGTTTCTCGTGTTTCCTTTCAACTGCCAACCTTCCCTCCTTTTCTCTTCTCCCTCTCTTTTGCATTCTTCCAACATGGGTATGAACTTCCCCTACTGACAGTTTACTCCCATCATCTACAGCCTAAGTATCTGCAGGGTGACAGAGGAGCCCTGCGTACCCCAGCTTCCCACTCAAAGACACCCGTGGCCACAAGGAACATGCAACACACAGCCGTTCAAATAAAAAGAGACGACATCGTACTCTACGTAATGTTCCCAACTTTGCTTTCTGCACCTGATGATGTATCTGAAGATCATTCCACATCAGTGCAGGAAGCCTCTTTATAGAGCTGTGCAATATTCTGTTTAGTGATAGATCATAACCTATTTCACTAGACGAGCACTTACTTCTAGTCTTTTTCACTACTAAAAAAATGCCACAAGCAACTCTGTCAATGTTGAATTCTACACACACTTCAGCATCTCTCAAGGATAAATTAAAAACTGAGTGTGGTGGCACATGCCTATAATCCTACCTATTTGGGTGGCTGAGGCAGAAGAATACAAATTTGAAGCCAGCCTAGGCAACTTAGCAAGACTCTGTCTCCAGTCAATTATCAATAAAATTATCTTAGGACTGCTGAGCCAAATGTCGCGTGTGTATAAATTTGACAGGCTTTGCAGGGATGTCCTGCATGAAGGACCACTGGTCATGACCCTACCGCCAATACACGAGGGTAAACATGTCCCTCTACTTAACCAGTGCTTAAAATGCTCCAAGGACTTTAGTAACATAACGGGTAAAAATAATTCCTAGTTTTCATTTGTACTTCTCTAATAATCATGATGGTAACATATTTTCAGTGTCTGATGGGTAACTTTCATTTCTACAGCTTGTTTATTTTCCTTCTGGACTGTTTTTATTGATCTGTGGAGCTTATTACACATTAGGCATGTCTATCTCAAAATATGCTACTTATGCATTTGCAAATTTCCTGTTTCTTGGCTAAAGAACTTTTTCTGTGGAAGAAAAATTCACTTTTAAATAGCAAATGGAAAATAAATGCATGGACACATAGATAGATAGACAGGCAGAGACATAAGTAGCAAATGAAGTTCTCCCACACCGGGCAACGCCAGCGGCAGCTTACCTGGACTTTGGGGCCTCCTCCTGACACCCGGGAGATATAGCTCATGATGTACTTCGCAGCAACCGTCTTTCCAGCACCGCTTTCACCACTGAGGACAGACAGACAAACATGCTCACCCCTGAGGTGTGTTACGGCTTACGTCTAGACCTCCCCCAAAGCCTTACGCACCCACAGGTGGGGCTTTTCGGAGGTGGCTGGACCTAGAGTGTGTGACACTGGATTAAGGGTGTGATAACTGGATTAGTACACTAATTGGTTTAGCAGTTCTGGGTGTGGATGACGAGAAGGCCCACACTGTGTGTGCACACGGCACCAACCAATAGGCTTGTATCCTGGATGGAACAGAAAGGGAAAGGGAGGCTCCCTGCTTCCTGCCTCTGGCTTGCCGCGCCATGGACTGTTCCGTCTGCCATGCTGCCCTGTCCTGCAGCCAGCTCACCATGGACTGAAACCTCTGTAAACTGTGAGCTGAGATAAACCCCTCCTCCTTTAACGTGTGTGTGTCAGGTACTGTGTCCCAGCAGTGAGGAAAGTAACTAGGACGAGATGAATCGCTACCAGCTCCTTCACCAATCCCCCACAACAAACACAAACAGGAAGAAAGGACCTCGGGGAAAAATGCACAGTACTGGTTGAGAGAAGCAAAACTGAATGAAGTCACTTTAAAAACTTGCATGAGTCACACTGACATGGTGTAGGCCAGTCTAGATAACTACCATTGGGCATAGGAGAGACAACGGGACGCTCTAACTGCCCAATACGGAGGACACTGTGAGGACAACTATGGAATACTAGAAGGATAAAATTATGCAGAACTCACAGCTGACATTCAGATGGTAGGCACAGAGGGAAAAAGGTTATGAAGTAAAGCTAAGCAAAGTATCTGTTTGGAATTCTACATAAAACATGTTGATTAGAGTATTTCTTAAACAGGGCAGGGGTGGCTGTGTGTGGAGGTGCATGTCTAGAACTCCAGCGCTCTGGGAGGCTGAGGCAAGAGGATCATGAGTTCAGGCCCAACTTGAGCAACTCAGCAACTTAGCAAGACCCTGTTCTCAAAATGAAGATTAAAAAGATGCTGAGTGTGTAGCTCAGCGGCAGAACACTTGCTTAACGTGCAGAAGGGCCTGGGTTTGATTCTCAGAACTGTGAAGGAAAAGAAATCTAAAGCACATGAGAAGAAAACAAAACAAAAACCCTGGACTAGTCACAAAATATTAGCAGAGATCCTGGTCAAGGGAATATCATCACGTGAGATAGGTTTTAGTTCACTATTTTCCAAACTTTTTGTGATGACGTATTATTTTGTAAATAAAAAGAGAAAAAAGATAAAGGAGGCTTCAAACTTTGTCCCCCAAACTGACGCAAGATGCCTTATTTTAGAAGTTCTAAAATTGAAGGATGAAGCAATGTTAATCACATCCTGAGCAACAAAGGCTGCCTTCCTCCTGGCATCCCAGCTGTGCGGGACAGCCCTTTGTTAACAGCCTGCCCTCAGGAGCCCCTGTTCCTTCCTTCAAAATCCCCCTGAATCAACACTGACCTCAATCCCCAGCAAGCTCAACTCCGTCAGATTTCACATCTTTCCCTTGGTAGCCTCACGTTGCCAGGATAGAATTAGCCAGATTAAAGGAACACACATCATAGGGATTTAACCTGGAGCAACCAGGCTATTACTAGTTCTTCTCTGTTTGCTCTTAGTGATCAAGGATTTTGGGGTGCAGAGCAAATGCTCCCCTATGAACATCCTTGCTAGCCATCAGCAATTGCTGAGCTACTGGAGGAAAAAGGGTAGTTTTGCTTAGGGTACAATTAAGCAGATCAGCCCTCTCCCCTAGAAGGAAACTGAAATCCACGTTGAAATAATTTGGTTATTTCAAAACAAAACAAAATTAAAGTAGTTTGGCAAAACACAGAATGTCACTGGATTTCCTTGATCTAATGTAAGGCGCGCTGTTACTGAGAGTGTGAGGCTGACGGAGGGACCCAGGCGTCCTGAGTTCATCCACGCAGTTCCTTCTAGCATGCCGCTCCCCGGCTTCCGGTCACACGGAGAGGAAACCCAAACTAAGATCTCTGAAGACACGCAGGCAAGCAGCAGGGCGGCAAGTCTGGGATGAAGGGTCATTCTGCTTACGGACAGACCTCCTGACAGGCGCAAGAACGTTTGGCCAATTCAATCACACAAGGAAATTATCTTTTAAAGTGGTCAATTTAATAAAATGACTCATATACCAGACCAGAAGTCAATGTATACCTTCTCTTTCATTTGAAGTGCAAGTTTGGTCAACCCTGAAACTCCATTTTATATTTTGTATCACTGTATCATTGTAAACATTCGAAAATATTGGAAAATCCAAGGATGTAATGGCATAAGGACCCATGTAACAGTCCACAGACACTGAAACAATTAGAAAAGATTATGTAGCAAAATAAAGATGAGGCACCTAAGGTCAAGCGGCAATACCAGCAAAAGACAATGTCTCTGTAACATGCTTGCAATTCCGGAAAATTAACGTAGCGAAAAGGACATCTATATTCTTAGTAACTGTAACGGAGCGAGACACAACGTATCTGACTTGTCAGGAGGCTCGGGCATGGCCGATTCTTTTTTCTTTTGGTGCGATTTCTCTTCATGTTCTTACTGTATTTTGAGATGGGCAATTAGCCATGTGTTTTAGATTTTTAAAGAGCTTTTCTAAAAAAGTGATCATACTGCATTGATAACCAACACTCCTCATTTCCATTAGATTATCCCAACACCTTGAGTAAACGTATTTCCTGTAAGTTTGTATTTTCGTATTTAGAATCCTTTTGAACAAGCTCTGGGAGAGACAGAGAAAGAGACAGCAAATCCTACTTGAGTTATAAAATGAAAGTACAGCTACCCCCGCTCCGTCTCAGTTGAACAGTGTGACCAGACGTGAAATATTTTCTCTCTTTTGTTGAAGTAAAAAGGGAAGAGGAGCAATGGAAAGAAACTCTTTTCACATGCTAGGCCCCAAAATAGGACATCTACATTCTTAGTAACTGTGATCTTTTTCAGATGTAAAATAATTAGTTCTGGCTAAACACTGGTCTGAATTTTTATTTCTTGGTTTCAATTCACATACACTTAAGAAGTTCTTATTGATCATAGCTGGTAATTCGGTCCAAATATGGTTCCACAGGGGAATAATTACCTGAGGCCTGCAGGATGTACAACCATAATTATACGGGTCTACTGGGGGTGGGGAAATAATTGGACTACAACCCACACTAAAAGAATGTGCAGGTATCAAACCTGACTTTGAGCCTCACAGCAGTCAGAGCAATTTGGTTTGCTTGTGTCCACAGACAGCCTTCTCTAATCTAATTACGCTCACTTGCCTTCTCAAGTAGGGAAAAAGGAAGAAAAATAAAGCCCTCGAAATTAGGGAGACGCCCAGTGATCTTTAATCTCACAGCCCACCGGCATTCTCAGGGTACTTAAGTAACGCCCATGGTGAGGACCTTTCTCCAACCTGGGGAACCTCGTCTCCAGCAGCGGTTTCTAGGAACGGATTTTTAACTCCGCAGTTTGTATCTAGTTGGCCAGAAACCAGTCGGCAATTTAAAATCAAAGTCAAGACAGACTTCACAGGAAGTATCAACTCAAATAGGAAATAATGTAGCGTTTGTGAGTATGTTCGCTACAGAAACAGAAACACATGCTAAAAATTCCAAGAGTGGTAAAGAATGTTATGAGAGACGGTTTTTTACTATGGTGTATCAATAACTGGATTCCGGGGATATAACTGTTTTCTGAGTCCGAAGGTTAGTCCTCCCTCGAAAGTCAGGAGTGTTTCCGATTCGCTCCCGCTTACTCCGGGACACGCGAAAGCTCACCTGCCTCTCTGCTGCTGAGCTGCCCCCGGAAGTGGGTCCAACGCATCCCCACTGCGAGGACTACCGACCCGCTGCCACCTCTCCCGCCTTAGTCTGAAATATTCCTCACGGTTCTGCACTCCCACAGCTGCAGTTCCTTGAGACCGAGGAAGGCAGTGTCATCCAAATGTTGCTTTTCCAACTTTATATCTTTTCCCGATTGTCCCTTCTTCTGGAGCCTGTTACGGACACGGAGCCAGGGGCTGGCAGAGCTATGGTTTGTGTAGCTTCCAAGGCTCAAGTGTTGGAAACTCGATTCCTTGGTTTGGCAATGTTGGGAGCCCAGGGACACGGGATGCCGCCCTCAAGATGGACCCACATTTTCGTCCTTGAGTCCTGACTCTCCGGGGACTGGGTTCGTCATCTGAGTGCGGCTGTCAGGGGCGAGGCGGCCCTCACAGTCTCTTCTGCTCACGTGCCGTTCAACTTCCGGCCACGGCTCGAAGCCGTCCGAGGGCCTCGTCAGCAGCAAGCACGTGGCAATGCCATCACCAGGCTCTCTGACCTCTGGGCCTCCGTACGCACGGACAGGGCAGGCTCAGGTATCGTGCCTCAGCAACTGGAGCTGGCTGAGCCACAGAGCCGGGAAAGATCCCAGGAAGGCTTCCTCAGGCCTCGAGCTGCGCTGCTTCAGAGCAGGACAAACATGAACAACCCTCCCAGGGCCTGGACAGCCCATTAAAACCCACAATGCTTCACAAAGTAACTCCACGAGAAGCGAGGTTCATCAAACTTGTAACTACGCCCAAGTCTTTATAGATACATCCTTCAAGCAGACTTCTGCCAATAATCACCTGTGATCTCACACACAGTTGGAAAAAATGATAGCCTGTATCGCTGCGATCACAAAACAAGATCATTCTGTGGGCATGAAAAACCTCCATGAACGCCTGGCAGCCCTGCAGACAATCCAGACTGAAGTCAGACCTAGGGGAGGTGCCTCTGTGGCCATTTGTGTGGAGCCTGGGCTGAGGAGAGAGGTGGTCTGCTCCTAGAACTGGAATCACTCTAAAATAAAAACATACACTATCGTGGAGAAAATACATCACACAGAAAAGCTGAAACTACTGAGCGAACGGTAGAGTTACTCTTGAACACACTGGGAAAAGTGCGACTAAGACAACGGTCTGCTATTTCTGCCCAACCTTGGACGGGTACCTGGCTAATTAGTGTTGTCAAACAGACAAAATTCCTTTCCAGTCTGGCTGGAAAACAGCCCATAGCAGTGCTTACTTTGGCCCAGCCAGATTCAACAGGAGGAGCCCCACGTTCAGGCTGATGACCATGTTTAATCTCAGCTCAACGACTTGCTACCGCTATAAAATGCTTTCCAGCGCCATGAGTGGGTATTTTACATCACTCTCCAACAGTATAAAATCCGCATTCATGTATGTATGTTCTTATCAACCTTTCTTTATATTCATAAGGTACTGGTTCCCATTTTGCAGATGCAGTGACTGAGGCTTGAGCAAGTCATACATTTTAAACAGAAGCAAATGTCCCCTCTGTGACTCACCCCGGAGATCTTTCCACAGTCGCTCAAGACTGGGTGGTAACAGATCATTTACCAGCAAGCTTAGCACCGGTGGCTCAAAATTTCCTCCAGAAGAGGAAAATGGCGACAGTGTAACACTGGAGAGTCAGGCAGCCGTGGCTGGGCGGGCAGCTCGGCCATACTGGGAATGCAAAGCGGTCCACAAGCTTCATTATTTTTTCAAGACTCGCTCCCTTAATCTGGAAAGGGCTGGGGCAACACCTCACCTGCAGGGTGCCGTGCCCACCCCGCTGGCCAGGCACCTTGTGGGGAGGATTTTTTTTTTCTTTTTTGTTTTTTTCCGGTACCGGGGATCGAACTTACGACCTTGCGCTTGCGGGCAGGCGCTGTCCCGCTGAGCTAAATCCCCAGCCCTGTGGGGAGGATTTGAGATGGCATAACTAAAGGACAAAGCTCACCAGTCACTTGGCATCCCCAGGGGTGCCAAGAGACCCCGGGACTCTTGTTCATACCACAGTCACACAGAACAGCATGGCCTCTGCAGGTATTCATATTCGTTTATATCACGAGAGTAACATCTGGATGACTTATACTCTCTAACACAGTGCAAGTGCTACAGAAATCACCATGGTAGCACATCATGTGGGGAATAAGGACAAGGAAAAAAACTGTGTGTCCATACAGATGTAATTTTATCCAAATATTTTTGACCCACAGTTGATTGGGTCCAAGGGCCTGGAATCGCTGATAGGGAGAAGCGGCGATCCCCAAGGAAGGTGGTGAGTAGGATTCTGGACAGTACGTTCAGTGGTCGACCCCCCGAATAATACTGCATGCCTAATGAGGAAGCAGCTCCCGCAAGCCCAGGAACTGGAAGATTGGCGGAAAGCTTGGACAGCAGCAAAGACGGGAGCCCTGGTCTGGAAGCCCGCAGGCGAGGGGCAGCCCAGAGCCAGCCGGGGACAGCAGGCCTCAAAGCTAAGTGCTGCCGAGATAAACAAGGCACGGTGGCCCAGGAGAAGTGCAGGGGAGCTGGAGAAGGGCCCTGGTGCGGGTAATAAAAAGGTCCCTGAACTACACCAAAGACAGGACAGCTTGAGAGTCCCTCAGATCTTGGAGTGCAGAGGCCACGAGGAGGAGGACACGCAAGCCAAACAGCGAGGTACGCAGAACTGCCCTTCGTTCTTTACTACTGCGAACCCCGGGGAGTCTGCATCCCAAAGGTAGGGCTGTGGGTACAGCCCAGCGGCACAGCACCTGCTGGCAAGGGCAAGGCCCTGAGTCTGATTCCTGGAACCAAAAGACAAAAAACCGCAGATGGGTCACAAATCTTAGACCCACTAGGGGCCACTCTCTAACACAGTGCAAGTGCTACAGAAATCAGAGGGCCGTGCAGGACGGAGGGTGAGCGAGCTAGGCCGACCCGGGCTCCTCGGTGCCTGGGCTCACGGGTGTCTGCAGAGCCTTGCGCGGCTCACGACCTTTAACAATGCCCATGTCCCTAGGCCGTCAGGTCTCGCTGGCACTGTCCAGCCCACACCTGCTTTCGTTTGTGAGTGGGTCACACATCCCACCCAGGGCGGCCTCATCATCATGCTTACATTTGTCTGCTTGCTTTTTGAGACAGGGCCTCACTCTGTAGTGCAGGCTGGTCTTGAACTCACTTATGTAGCTCAGGCTGGCCTCGAACTCATGAGGACCCTCCTGCCTCAGCCTCCCAAGTGCTGGGATTACAGGCGTGCGCCACCACGCTCAGCATGACGCTGGGTCTTTGCGTGCCCTCTCGGTCCCATCCCCTTTCTACTAGTCTTGGTGAATACTCTTTTGTGACCAACCCTGCTCAGAGGCCTCTGAAATGTGACCAAGATCAACAGCTTTATCTGCAGGTCGCCAGCTCTTCACTCAGAGCGGGACACAGAATGACCCAGGCGGCCACTGCGTGGATGAACGCGCTTCACTTCTCAGTGAGGCACTGAGATCAGTACGGGCCGGGGCTTCAGTCAGGTCGGTCTGTTTTGTCCGGTGTCTGTCCTGCAACTGCTGGCTGGCACCATGGTCACCAGCCTCCTGCTGCGATGCACCCATTTCGGGGGGAGGCTTTTATCCTAGCTCAGGTGTGTGACAGTTAACCTCACCCGGTCCCCTGGCCGCCCTCTCAGGGTCCATGGCAGCTATGAACACCTCCACTACAGTGGGAAAATCCGAGATGCGCTTACCAGGAAGGTACGGAGGAAGTCTGTCAAGTGCAAAGCCACACAGGGCCAAGTCCAAGCAGGCTACTCAACCTGTGGCCTCTTAAAAATAAGGTTTTAACGAATAGAAAGAATAAACAAAGTTTCATTACTTAGATACATCAGCTATATAGTTTATATGCAGCTGAAGTCCATCCCCGTTCACCAGTACGGCCCAGGCCAGCTAGAGTTTTGGGCAGGCAAACAGAACGCACGCCGTTTACTAGTTTTAGAATCGCAGAACCCTCTTGAGCTTCATTTTCTACATGAAACTTGGAGCTAGAAAGATGCTAACAACCATCAGACCAGTGAGCCAGGAGAGACATCGTGTGTATGGGCAGTGCCAGCGGAGGGTGTGTGCGCCCGGAGTGCAAGCCGCCGGATAAAGGTGCTAAAGACAGGTGACCCTGAACCAGGACCTCAAGAGCCGTAAGCCCTGACTCTCAGCTAGAATAACTCGGGGAGCTGGGAAAAAGATACTGGTGCTCCGGGCTCACCACAAATCAGCTGGAACATAACCTCTGGAGGTGGAGCCTAGGAATCTGGACAGTCACTGGCTAAGGAGCATTTCAGAACTGGTTGAAGACATTTAACTCATCCCCAGAAAGTTAAGCCAGTGAACGCAAGGCGTGGCGGGTGAGATTAGCACCTGTGGAACCCAGGGCCGAGGAGGAAGGCGTCAAACACGCAGGGCCAACCGCGGGTGTCACTCCTGCTGAGGGTGGGCCTGATGCTTAGGTGCAGGAGGGCGCGCAGGCGCACGACCAGGGCTGACCTCCGCCGAGCGGGTGGGGAGAGGGAAGCGGAGCGGGGGTTTCCTCGCCCCTCCAGGAGGCAGATGAGGCCGTCACCTCTAGGCAGAACTGAGAGTTGTGACCTGAGCACACCAGCCAGTCCACCTTCTCTCTGCTCTGAATTCAACCCTCCAGCAACCTCTGCAAGGTAGCCCGGCTGCTCTCCTGGCTGGCGGAGCGGACACACGACCAGCTGTCCCCTGGTGGATTCTCCCCACAGCGGAACAAGCGCTGGTCTATGTCACACGCGTCTGTGAGTCTGGCGCTGGCAGCGTCCGGGGCCGCGCGAGTCCCAGCCCTTCTGGCAAACAGCGTGCGGGTGGGCGAGCTCCAAGGCCCGGGCTTCAAAGGAGCCCTGAGGCTGAGCAAACTGCTTCACTTCTTTCTCATAAATTCAGTGTGCTACGCTGACTTCCAGCTAGAAACAGTTCTAGGCCATCCTGCCCCTGCAGTCACCGCTTAGAAGCCCAAGTCAGACGGGGAGGACACCGGTAACCTGCCTTTACCGGCCGTGCTGTCGCCGCCATGGCTACAGAATCGTGCGGTCACACCAGGAGGCGAGGGTCCGAAGGACACCATGGAAATTAGGTCATCATTTACTCTTTGTTTCCTAAATAGATGCTGCTAAAAATCCTAGGCTTCCCAAGTGCGGCTGAGTCCTTTAGCATAAGGAGCTGGCTTCTCTTCCAGCCCACAAGAAAGTGAGTTTTATTGTCTGTTCACATCCACATCTGGGGGGCATCATTGAACTCCGCTCCCGGCAGCCCAAGCCCCCTCACCCGGTGTCAGTGGCTGCACAGCTGGGCCTCTCTACCCAGGACACCCTTCTGCCCTCCCTTCCCTCCAGCATTCCTGGGAGGCAAGAGCTGCAAAGTCGGAAACCTCAGAAGCCATTTATTTGGTCAGTTTCCTCTCAGGGTAAGAAACCGAGGTCCAGGGAGGCCGCCCAGGGCCAGAAGTGGGGAGAGTCCCACCCGGCACGCTGGGTGTGGTTTCTCAAAGCACAGAGCCTCACCCGGCCCCTCAGCACCAGAGGATGAAGCCAGGACAGGCTGGGCTTTTGGCTTCTGCAGTGCTGACCTCTAGGCCCTGTAGCACTGAGAGAGGCTGAGGCAGGAGGACTGCTGAGTTCGAGTCCCACTTGGGCAACTTTACAAGACCTTGTCTCCAAATAAACAAATCAAGCTGGGGGTGTGGAGCTCGGCACTAGAGCATCCTGTGGTCTGATCCCCAGGCCTAGTGGAAGAGAAAAAAAAACAAAGTGGGGGGGTCAGGGGTGGAGCTTGGTGGCAGAGGACACCCCGGCATGCAGGAGGACTTTGCCTGACATTGTCAACGTCGGGGTAAAATATGGTGGTGAGACAGGAACTGTGGCAAGATAAAAATAAATTTACGGCTCATAACCAAATGCATCCGGCTTTCCTTGATTTGCATAAAGCAGTAGGAAAGAACATGTTTGAATCAGCTAGAGAAATACAAACAAAGGCTGCTAGGTTTGAGACGATACTGAAGAATTACTATTAGTTGTCCAGTTGTGACAGTGGCCCTGGGATAAGGAAAAAACGCTCTTCTTTTCAGAGATCTACGTGTAAATATCTCAGGGTAAAATGTCACAGGGTCTACTCTTGCACTGCCGTACCAGAGATCTGTGTTTACCCTGAAAACAGCCCGGGTTCCTGCTTTACGGTTTTCATTTTGGAGCCATGTAAACATTTTACACAAATAGAAAATGAAATTACATGATCATTATGTGCATCTAAAATGTACCAATAAAATCTAATGTAAAAAAAATGACATGAAATTTAAACATCTTAAATGACTACAATCAGGTTGGGCGTGGTGGTGCACCCCTGTAATCCCAGCATTCGGGAGGCTGAGGCAGGAGGATCGTTGAGAGTTCAAGACCAGCCTGGGCTATGAAGTGAGATCAAGGCCAGCCTGAACTGCATAGCGAGACCCTGTCTCAAAAAAGACAAATAAATAAATAAATAAAATTAAATGACTACAATCAAAAGTGGAGTAAGGATGCTAACTCTAGTCAGGTTAATACGTTAAAGACAATGGGAAAAAATTATTTCCAGTGAACTGTTTTGACCATAAATACAGTGGTACTTTAGTTCACAAACTTAATTGTTTCACAGTTTTGGGAAAGACGGCCAAGCCTGTGTTTGTGTAGGAAAGATGGTCACGGTGGTGGCGTTTGTCACCTGAGGGTTTGCAAACGAAAATTTTGCCAAAGGCTGTTTTCGAACCAAACTGTTTGCAAACAAAAGTGTTCATGAACTGAGTTACAGCGCTGCCTTAGTTCATGACCTTAATTCTTTGATAACATTCTCGTGCAATTCGGTTTGCGACCAGAATCCCGGAACGAATTGGGTCTGTGGTCTAAGGTATCACTGTAGTTATGGTCAAAATACTGGGTTTTAAAAGTCACTGAAGATAATCCTTTCCTGTGTCATTAATGTGCCACTGTGCTGGATATTTGGACCAACAAGAATAAAAATTTAAAACTGAATTCAGTACTGATACAAATAACTCTGACATTGTTGTTTTAAAGCATTAACAAATTACTTCCTTGCTTTATCTCATTATATATGTGTTTGTTACATGACATATATAACATCACATAGAGCATAAGGCAAATAATTGTGTTCATGTCATTAGGAACCAAGATTTTCAGCTAAGAGAAATGGGATACAAATATAAAAACCAAAGAAATTAAAAAACCCTACAATTTCAGTGGGGCGTGGTGGCTCATGCTTGTAAATCCAGCACTGGGACAGGCTGAGGCAGGTGGATTGCAAATTCAAGCCAGCCTGGCTAACTCGTGACTTAGTAAGATCTTGTCTCAAAACTGAAAACAAACACAAATTTAAAAGGGTGGTAGTGCATTACTAAGGCCATGGATTCAACCCCCGGTACCACAAAAACAAAAATTTCTAAAATTTTGAAAACAAACTGGAAATAGTGGTATGAACTCATGTTTCATTGTTCTGTGAAAAAAATTCATTCCCTAGTTTTGTCCCCTCCGAAGAGCTGGCAGCACTGACAATATAATGCAGTGAGCATGGCTGGTGTCCAGGTCACCTGCTGTTCACACTGTGTCCCTGGAACTATCTTTTCACATCTTTTGGGGGTGCTGGGGATGGGGTCCCGGGACCTCACACTGCTTGGCAAGGGCTCTACCAGTGAGTGACAGCCTCAGCCCAAGCTTGGAACATCTTAAATAAGAATAACATCAGAGACTTCTAGGACTGTCAAAAGGACTTAATACCCAGGCAAAGGCCTCTCACGGGTCAAAGATGAGATCATTTGAGCCTCTAAGAGAATAACCGCAATTTACGGAGATAAAATATTTAAAGTTCACTAGTTTGAAACAAGGTCTTTTTTTTTTTTCCTCCGGTACCGGGAACCAAACTCACGACCTTGCGCTTGCCAGGCAGGCGCTTTTGCCGCTGAGCTAAATCCCCAGCCCCTAAAGTTCACTAGTTTGAAGTGATACTGAGAAACACATTACCTGGGAGGCTCCTAGGGCAAAAACTTGTTGCTTTGAAAAGTGCTAAGTAAAGACTATGAATCCAGCTTTTCCTCTGGTTTTTGCAGAAGGTTATATTTTAAGTTGATGAAATAAAATAGTTTCAACCAACACATGCAGAAGAAATGGAATTAGAAGACAACCATTTGTTTGTCCTTTTGAGGGTCTTATTGTGTAGTTCAGGCTGCCCTTGAACTCACTATATAGCCCAGGCTGACTCTGAACTCAGGGCGATCCTCTTGCCTCAGCCTCCCAAAAGTGCTGGGATTATAGGCGTACCAGCACACCCGGCTGTAAATAACTCTTTTTTCAATCACTACTTAAGGAAGGACAGTGAAATGGGAATTTATAATGGATGAGTTCATGGACAATCTGAAAATCAGAGAGACCAGCAGGCACCAAATTCACACAGCATGACTGATGAAGTATTTCTGCCCAAAACTGAATCTGAACCTGGAAGGAGCTTTTCAACTTAACTAATGATTAACAGAGCAATACAGGCAACATCACCACCGGGCACAATCAGCCCCCGATCGTAGAAGAGCCATGAGGATCATTTTCCTTACCAAGTGAATGCCAGGAAAGCAAAAACAACAAAGGTAACAGTTGATGGCCGAACAACGCAAGACACAGGGCAACTAGGTGTGACTGTGGACCTAGTATGGAGCCAAAATTTTTTTAAAAAGCTATAAAAAGAACTTACATGGCCATCATGAAACTGCAATAGTAATAATATTAGAGGAATCCTAAGAGAATTGTTTTTCTCGTGGCAGTATCGGGGATCAAACCCAGGGCCTCGCACATACTAACCATACACCTTACCCCACTGAACTCTATCTACCCCTACGCCAAGAGTTACTCGCTTTTCTGGTGTGGTAAGACTTACCTTTCAAAGATACACCCTCATAAGGGACCATACAGGGATCTGTTATCTAGGATTTGCTTCAAATAAGCATGTAGTACAAGAGGAGAGGAGAAAAAGACAGGACTGACCATACGCTGACAACGGCACAAATGGATGCTCGGTAGACACATTTTGTACTATTCTAATTTTGTGTATGTTTGTGAATATGTGTAATAAAAAGCTTATTTAAAAGGCTTAAGATTTTTTAAAAAATAACTTAAAAGTGATGGAAACAAATATGTAGGACAAAATGGTTATTGGGTATTTGGGGGACAAGATGGTGTCAAAATCTAAGTGATGGGAAGACCGGTGCTTACCCTCCCCGTAGCAAACTCTGTGTCTGTAAATGTTGAGAGCAGTAAATAAATCCAAAAGCACATAGACCCGGCCGACACTCAGAATGGGTCAGGATACACGGATTGCAAAATATACCTACCCAAGGCTGGCATCTACTGGTACTGCCCTCAAAAATTCAAAGCAAATGACAAAAGTATATCCACAAAGTTTAAAGTCCATGTACAAAAGTATTAAAGAAAAAAATACAGGACCTAGAGGAAAGAATTCCGGTTGACAACAGAGCGACACAATTGTTACACTTCTGATATGTAGGATCTCCTACACCCGGAGAAGCTATGTGGATGAGAGCTGTGTTATGACCGTCACCCAGGGCTATGACAGCATCTTTTACCCAGAGGATCAGAAAGTCTGGCTGGTACCACGTGCCCTAAAGCTCTAATGCGTTAGGCAAGAGGAACATAAACAGGCATCCCATGGAACAGCTCTTGCGAGCTGGCATTAGCTGGCGTGGCTGTAAAGTAAATCCAGGCAGCGCGACCTGCGTGACTGACACACACACGAAGCAGCCTCTGACAGCAGCAGCTGCTGCAAAACCGGTCCCCTGGGGACGGTGGGCCCGATGCCTCTACTCTAAGGACAGGGTGGGTCCCTTCCCGTACCTGATGATGACACACTGGTTCTCCCTGTCGATGACCATGTTCCGGTACATACTGTCCGCGAGAGCATAAATATGGGGTGGATTTTCATACTGTGCCTAGAAAAGGAAAACAAACAAGCTGGGATTAAACACAGCCACACACGGAATTTCTTCTCTTGACCTTGGAAACGACGCCACCACTGTATGGTTGCAATGTCTACAGTTACATCATGAAGGCTGCGTGACAGGACCATGAAATTCCCTAGGTGACCAAGTTACACCCTAGGAGTTACAGAGAGCGACGCAGCTCTGCCCCAGGGGCGCATGCGTGTGACTCCGCCTTCAGACACGACCTGTGTCTCAAGATTGCCCAGCACCACACCCTTCCACCCGCGCTCGCCTCCGTGGCCACGTTCCACCCGGATGCTTCTGAGGACGCCGGGCAACGGACGAAAGGCAAAACTACCCATCGCCTGGGTCTGGCTTCCACTAGAGCTCCACGTTCCTACGTATACTTTCCTAAGCTTGAAAGTCACAGGTTCCAGGATCTCAGAAGGAACCAGTGAGTCCAGCTGCGGAGGAGGAGAAACACGATTTTGTGGAACATGAGGGTGGACGTGTGGTTCTTTAAAGGGACAAACTGGTTTGGCCAGCTTGTTACATGTCTACTGAGGAAATTCTACTGAATACACACAGTAAGTATCCTGGGCTTGTGACAGTGGCCTGGGACTGCTTATCTATGCACAAATATAAAACTAAACTAGCTGGGCATGGTAGCATACTCCTGCAATCCCAGCACCTGGGAGGCTGAGGCAGGAGGATCACAGTGTGTTCAAGGCCAGCCTCAACTACACAGCAAGACCCTGTCTCAAAAACTCAAAACCAAAATCAGCAAAAAATCCTAAACTGTCCTCCACACCGACTAAATTCACTCTCTCAGCCGGGCTCCAGCCTGCTGGATTCAGTTTCTTGGCACCTACCTTCACTGCTCCCTCAGAAAAAAAATTACCAAAGAGAAAAATTCTTCCTGTGGTTGCAAAGCTGGAAAAAGACGGCTTCTAAATGTAAGGTCAGTGCGCCTAAGAGCTGGAAGGACAGCAGGTCCAGAGTGAGAAGACACACAGACCCTGTCTTTCCCGCACCTACGGTGGGGGCAGGGCAGTGACGCCCGGCCTGGACGTCCCCGGGGAGGGCGCGGAGGGGCGGGAGGGGCGCTGGAAGAGGGATGGTCACATGGAGGGAAAGTGTGCCCGAGCCCACCTTCCAGTCTCCTCATGCGGCTGAGGAACTGCTTCACAGTGCCGGCCCCAAGATCAGTGCGCGGGCGAGGGTCAGTGGGAGGAGATGCGCTGAGGCTGCGGGTCACAGGAGAGGTGCAAGCGGGTGCTGGTCACAGCAGCGTGAAAGTGGCCTGAGCAAGGTGACAGCTGGCCTGTGTGTGCCGCCCTGGACATCCTGGAGCCCCCAGCCTACGACCTGTGAGACTCGCACAGGGCACTTCCCCGCCCGATTCTTCCCTCCCAAGACCTCGCTAGGACCTGACTTCAACCCACGCTCAGGAGGTTCTAGTACTTCCCCTCGAGCCTCCAGGTTCCCCACCTGTGCAGCGGGGGCAGACAGAGAGCACGGCCCAGCGGGCGCCCGGCTGGTTTATTATCGTTGCAAACACACAGCGGGTAAGCGGGGTAAACACTAATTGCACAGCACGGCTACTTCTTTTGTGTGTTTGTTTTGAGACAGTCTTGCTATGCAGTTCAGGCTGGCTTTGAGCTCACTTTGTAGCCCAGACTGGTCTCAAACTCTCAACGATCCTCCTGCCTCAGCCTCCCGAATGCTGGGATTACAGGCGTCCAACACCTCACCCAACCAACACTGCTATTTCTTAGCAATAAAAATAAGTATCTTTTCAAAAGTTCCATGACATCTCGACAGAGAATCTGGGAAAGACGAATGAGCTAAAAGCGCCTCTGCGGCAGCCCCTCCCAGCAACCTGCAAAGAACCCCCTCCAGCCCCCAGCCCCAGCCCTGCGCCTCACCGTCCCTAGGATGCCAGGCCAGCTCCATGCCTGCCAGCCCCGCCAGCCGACAGGGCCCAGGGAAGGGCCTGTCACTGACCGCAACCCCTCGGGCTGGGCTCCCATAAAGGCAGCGTTATCAAAGGCCTCTTGCAAGGCGGCCTCTTCAGCCCCAGCGCCGGCACCGTCCACCCCGCAGCCCCGGGCAGGCGGCTCCGGCTCTGGGCAGGCTGCCTTCCACTCCAACCCATGAATGCGGGGGGCTCGCCACTCCACCCTTCCAGGTCAGGATGAATGAACGCGCCCTTCTGCTGCGCGGCAGGATGAGACGTGTGAAGAAGGGTGAGGCTTGGGGCTGGGTGTGAGCAGGGACCAGGGGCGCGTCAACAAATGAGCTGATGAAAGATTCATTCCGCATCAAGTCCTGGCTACAGCAAGGCTCTGATTCCACAGGCTCTAATTCCTTCACCCTCTGCTGTCTGCTTTTACCCTTTTCTGCCCCTCATCCCTCAGAACGCTGTGGCACAGGCGGGAACAGAAGACTGCCCCGGGCTGTGGGCCCAAAGTCCCACATCACTGATTTTGAATATAAATAAGGCTCAAGTATGAGTTGATCCTACGCTCCTTTATCTACACTGTCAAGATCAGCAGGTCATCCAAACCAAACCACGTCCTTTCCCGGAGCTCCTCCATTAAATAATTCACGAGAAAATACAAATGCATCGTCAGCATCACGAGAAACTATTAATGCACCCTAAAAGCCCTGAACACAACGGTCATGTACAGGGTACGTAACTTACCGCTCCTTGGTACATTTCAATTTCCTTTTCCCCAAAATACGGCATCTGCTTGAAAGGGTTGACGGAGATTAACACGGACCCTATGTATGTCTGAATTTAAACCTGGTTAAGGTCCACCGTTCGTCTTCAGAGAGGCACATTTTTCGCATGAGTAACCAGATGTTGTCAGGAACGCACAATGACCCTCTAAATGAAAAGCTCCTGTACTTGTTTTCTAAATGATTACAAAGACAGACAACAGCAATTACCCCAGGAGCTCAGGCTTTGTTCTTCCTCAGGAAGAACAGATTTAATTGACAAACAGAAATCATTACTTTACATAAATCATTACTTTACAAACTTTACAAAAAAAAGACACTGTCTTTCCAGACCAGTAATGTGGAGCCAAGAAATAACGCAACAGAAACGGCCAAGAGGCCACGCAAAAGCCACCTCTCAGGGCTGGGGATGTAGCTCAGTGGTGCAAGTGCCTGCCTGGCAAGCGTGAGGTCCTGAGTTCGATTCCTGGTACCAAAAAAAAAAACAATAAAAGAAAAAAAAACCCCACCTCCCCTTCCGCTTCTTCCACAATGTGTGTTTTTTCCTTGACTGTACAGCTCAGGTGGACTAAGGGTACAATTACCTACGCATTTCATGACTTGGGCAATGCTACTCACACTGAACAGACTTGCTTTTCAGAAGCTTGGGGAATTGAATGATACCAATAAAACACTCCTCAGAAGACAATGACAAACCAAAATAGGTCAGGTTTAGGGAAAGAAGCGGTGATTGCTGCTTGCAGAATCCAGGAAGACTTCTGGATATTTACACTGGCCCTTAATAGTTTTATATAACACGTCTTAATGTACCCAAATAAGCGAACTAGTAACATAAAAATTATTTCCCTTGGTGTCAGGCATGGTGGTGCACACCTATAACCTCAGCTACTCAGGAGGCTGAGGCAGGAGGATGGCAAATTTAAGCTTAGCCTGAACTACACAGAAAGATGGGTCTCAAAACCAGTTTAAAAAAAAAAAAATCCCTCTGTGTGCCATTGTGCTGAGCATTTGTATTGACTGTGTCGCTTAATTCTGTAGTGAGAGTCACGAAGGGAGAAAAAACGACAACATCAGTGAAAACAAATACGTATTCAGAAGAGCTCTTCTGTTCATGTGGGCTTTTGTTTTGTTTGGGGCCAGGTCCTTGACTAAGGCCAGGCTACCCTGGAACTCCTGGGCTCGAGTGATTCTCCAGCCTCAGCCTTCCAAGGGCCGGAACCACAGGCTGGAGCCCCTGAGCCTAGCTCAAGTTGTTCTTGTAATCACTGAATTCAAAATATTTCAAAATTTTACAAATAAAGAGTTGAATGAAAGTTATTTATACATGAGCAGTTTTAAGGGGTAAAATACATAAAAGGATGACATTTTCTTCCCCAAGAGGATGCTAATATACTAGGACCTGCACGTCCAGTAACGTGGCCCCGGGTGCCCGGCTCCCCTACCCCTGCCTGTTCTACCCTGGCCTCGGGCAGATCACATCGCTGAGCCCTGGCCCGGGTATGATGGTGAACTAGAACGCACTTCAGTCTCCTACGGAATCAAGCAGCACAATCGACACAAAATGCTCGGTACAACAGCTGCACAGAGCTGGTGCCATCTCCTTACTCCACATCCTTACGACGTGGGTTTGTCACGTGACCACCACGGAAATCATGACGATGTTTCCCCTGCAGCTTTTTGGTTTGGAAGAGGTGCAGCATTATTATTATTGAACACAGTCGAGTGTGGGATGGGTCACACAACTGAATCATATTTATTTATTTATTTTTTTTTTGGTTTTTCTCCGGTACCGGGAACCGAACTCACGACCTTGCGCTTGCCAGGCAGGCGCTTTTGCCGCTGAGCTAAATCCCCAGCCCCTGAATCATATTTATACATGAAGGTAAAAACACTGGGTGATTTCATTGCTTTTGATTCCTTCATCACTGACCAGGAAGACGTCCCAAGTTGAAGATGAACAGGTAGAAGAGGGGAGGAGGTGGTGCTACGGTTTGTGTCTGGATTCCCCTGCCCCGCCTCTGCAGCCTCACGCAGGCTTTTCAGAGGTGGCTGAATCCAGTTTGTGACTGACTCACGCGGCACTGCTGGGATTATGGGTGTGAGCGCTATACCTGCCCTAGGGCGGGTAGCCTCCTACCATATAAGGGACAGAGTCTTGTCTCCCCTTGTTGTTCTTGCTGTCTTCCACCCCATGAACATTGCCCTCTGCCATGTGCCACCTGCCTTGGAGCCAGCCCATTATGGACTGAAACCTCCACAAGCTGTGAGCTAAATATTTTCCTCCTTTAACTCTGGGTGTCAGGTATTTTATCTCAGCAATGAGAAAATGCAGAGGAGACAGAATCATACCTGTAAAAGACCACAGAGTTCAGGGGAAAGGTGCCAGGAGTCTAGAGATTGGAAGGTGTATTTCTGGTCGCCAAAGTCAGATGAGCTCAAGGGTAGTTAGGTGACCTCCTTTCTTTGAGGTACAACTTAACAGAGATAAATATACTATCATTAAAATTATTCAGCAGATAAGAAATGTCCATGACATTGTACCCAAGACTCAATAAATGGTGACAAAATAAACATTTATATGGCACTGATATATACAGCTGACGTCAACTTCATTACTGTGGTTAACCCTATTTTACTAGGAAGAAAGTGAAGCATAAAGAAATTTTAAAGCTTTCTCAATGGCACAGGCTAGTGAATTACAAAACTGTTTTTCAACCTCAAGCAGGCTGGCTCCAGAGTCTATGCTCTTTTTTTTTGTCTTCTTGAGACTGGGTTTCACTATGCAGTTCATGTTAGACTTGAACTCACTTTGTACCAATTCTCCTGAGTCTATGTTCTTTTTTTTTTTTTTTTTTTGGTTTTTCTCCGGTACTGGGAACCGAACTCACGACCTTGCGCTTGCCAGGCAGGCGCTTTTTGCCGCTGAGCTAAATCCCCAGCCCTGAGTCTATGTTCTTAAATCAAAAAGTAATGACATTGCTAGGCGTGGTGGCTCATACCTGTAATCCCAGCACTCGGGAGGCTGAGGCAAGAGGACTGCCATGACTTTGAGGTCAGCCTGGGCTACATAGTGACTTCAAGGCCATCCTGAACTACACAGTGAGAAAACGGTCTCAAAAAAAAAAAAAAGACATCTTTCTACAAACAGCAGGTACTGTTATCTATGGCGTTGTCAGACTTAGCAAATAAAAGTACAGACTATCTAGCTAAATGTGAGGGCCAAATAAACATTGACTTTTTAAGTATAAGTATACCAGAAAAGGAAGTATGTCTTAGGTCATATTTGGGATACGCTTTACTAAGTTATTTGCTGTTTATCTGAAACTGAAATGTACCTGGCTACCCCCTGATTTATTTCTCTGTTCACTCTAAGCAATGCCAGGATTGAACGCAGGCTCGAGGAGAACTGGGTTACACAGCTGTGTGGTCTCTTCTAACTGGCACTTTGGATGGATTGTATATTCAAAAATCCTGGCACACTGGCACACGCGTATAACGTCAGCACTCAGGGAGGGGAAGGCAGAAGGACTGCAAATTCGAGCTCAGCGTGGGCAGGTTAGTAAGACCTTCTCTCAAAATAACATATGAAAAACAAAGGGCTGGGGATGTCGCTCAGTGCAGAGGCCCTGGGTTGAGTCCCCAGTCCCAAAGGGAAGAAGAAAATCCAACTTCCTTAGTAGGCATTTTTCAGTACCCTTCCTGCTCTAATGGAAACAAACGGGTAAGATTTGTCTCTTGTTTAGCTTCACAAGCTAAAGGCATATGCCCGACCCAAGACACAGAGCACCGCTAGACCATCCTATTTCAGAAGAGGAGGGTGTCTATTCTTATGCACGTCCATCGACAGGTAAACCAAACACGGGCAAGCAGCGTCCCCTGGAGAAGGGCGCTCCCTCCCTGAGTTGTAGAGGGAATGCTGTTAATGCCACCTTGTCTTACACAAATTGAATACTACACACAATAAAGCATAAAGAGCTGCCCAAGGACCTAGCCCGAATTACAATCTGCGCCCCAGTCCCTTCCTACCCACCAAGCACCCCTGACCACGCAAGACACAGGAATTCCACGGTGTACGAGCTCCAGATGTAACCACCGTTTTCCCGAACTGTTACTAATCTGCTCTGTCAAGAGATGCTTCATGAATTCTTGACTTTTCACTAAGTGGTATAAATTCTGGTAGTGACCCAACGAAGGAGGCACTCACAGGAGGGTCAAACATCTCTTCTGGACTGCTCTAGGCTAACCCTGAATCGACAATTTGGATTGGAATACAGAAATTGTAGCTGGCCCCCTGAGTTTCCTAAGAGGGTCCTCCAAGACAGTGTCAAGAGAACTGCTGAAAGAGTTCGATTTGAGACGGAGAGTGAGGCCCAACTCTATGCTAAGTAGCTAGGCCTCCATCAAAAGAACTGAGACAAGGCAATTTTAGATGTAAAGAAAACATATTCTAATTACGTGAGGCGCCAATGTGGCCTGGCTGTACTTCTAAACAGCTTCTGCTTTCCCAGTGGGATGGATGTGGGAGACTCGCTCTGTGGAGGCAGCAGGGTGGGAACTCTGGACGGAAGCCCCGTTCCTGCTCCCTCCCTCTCCCCCTGAATAATTAATCCGGGCAGAGCACCATCACCGCCCACTTGGCTCTTGGTGCTGAAGGTGTGCCTCGGTTAATTTTGAAACTGCATGGAGATGCGAAGGTATGACACAAGGAAGCCAGAAAGCAACGCCTTCTTATTTAATGAAGTGTGGAGAGACCTGGGGACCCGGGTCTTTATCTGACTGGTCCTCACATGCTAGTAAACAAGGGCCCACGCATTTTCACTGACCTGGGGCGAGAGCGATAAAAAGAAAATAAGCTCTGGATTCTTCATAAGGCTCAGATCATACCAGATAGAGACTCGTCTTTATTTTTGTGTCATTTCCTTCTGACATTTCTACAGTCAAATTTGTACAGAAAAATCCTCTTTCTTTAAAAGACTGTATTGGTAGGACCATGTTTATGATTTAGTGGCCTTATTAGGAAAAACATAAAACATTTTCATAATTGGTGGATTCCTCAAAACTGCCAACACAGCTAAGCCGACTACCCTGGCTCCATCACAGGGATGGTGCAGGGGGGCGGCATGCCTGGGTTACACGTGGGGCGAGGGGCCGAGCAGGAGCTGGAGCCCAGTGTCCCACTGATGCCCCGTGGAGGGGCTGCCGAGGGCCAGACCTCAGCTAGGACAGCGGCACACACAGCCCTGCGCTCCTGCAGTCTGGCACGAAGGTCTGCACCCCTAATCCAAGGATTAAAAATGCCAAATACAGGCGGGTGTGGTCTTTGAGGAAAAGCAAGCTCCCAGAAAGCTGGACCAAATGAGCACACTGAGCTCTGCACAGGAACTATTTCCTTGGGATAACCAGCTCAAACACCCGGGGCCTTACTGGTAAACAAGGTCAGCATTTTCAAGGCAGATATTCTTAAAGTAGAGCAAAGAATGTGTACATGCGGTCTTAATGTATTGACAACTGATTCTCCCGAAGGCTGAACTTCAATATAAGGCAATGTGCTGGTATCAGGTGTAAAGAGGTAAAATGAACACTTGTATAACAACGGCTCTTTTTGCCTTAATTAGGCACAGGAAAGGGGGAAAATCTCATCTGTAATAGTGCTAGGCTGCTGCGTGATTCCCTTGACACGGAAGCAACCTCAGGGGCAATAGCTACTCTGCCACACATCGCAATCCCATTTCTGCAGGCTTCCCAGATACTGAGTGGGCAGAGATTTCTAAAACATAAAGTCATCAGGGGCCGAGTACCTCATTTCCTCGGTAGGACACACGATTAGTCAGTTATTGATTCAGAGGCATTCAGTCAAAGGCATTCATCAGCCCCCTCGGGTGAGTCACGGAAAACTCCCTTGTCGGAACTGAAGAGGGAAGTCCTTCGGGCAAGCAGACTGTCAGAACACTGCACACCATGTAACATGCCACGCTGTGTGCAGGCGGTGTGCGGGGCAGCGTCATGCCACGTCTGGTAAGCCTGACAGCAGTGGGAAGCGCACGTGTGTCTGTACGTGGAGCAGGGAAGGTCTAAGGGGCTCACAGGAATGGACCCTGGGTGCCGGGGTCCCGGGTAACTTCAGTGCTCTGCTCAGCGCCTGGAAAGTGTCATTTACATGAGCATGCCTTGCCTTGAAGGGTTTTCACAGCGTGTTCTCTGCATACAAACACAGTCCCTGACAAGGAGGTTCCCACGTCTCAGGAGGAGACAGGGTGTAGGGGCCGACTGGGGCTGTCTGACTTACTCCATTTGTCTTCTCAGCCAATTTATCAAACACCAGGTTTCCGCGTAAATAACATACTAAGTGGAACCCACATTCCAAGGGTTTTATGGGCCTATCAGGCCTCCATTTGAAACAGCTTTGCGGTAAAATGCACTTTGAATTTACAACAAGCAACTACAGTTCCAAAGAAAACTCACAATAATGATTAGAACTTCCCAAACAGAAGTGCGCGCTCACTGAACTCATCGCTGTGCCAGCGGCAGCTTCGCAGGGAGGTTTTGTCCTCACTCCCACTCTGCAGACTAGGAAACCAGGGAGGGGTCACAGGACTTCCGAAGGTCACGTGCCTCCAGGGCGAGTGCGAACCCAAGCAGCCCAGACACACTGCCCCCGCCCCCAGCCCCTCCTCACCCGGCCACCCGTCCCCACGCGCCACAGGTCCTGAGCATCAGAGTGAGGCAAAGTTTTTGATGGTGACAAATCCAAAATAGCGTATTTTCCATTTCTTTCTCCCCTTCCTCCCTCCCTTCCTTCCTTCCTTTCTTTTTTCCTTCCTTCCTTCCTTCCTTCCTTCCTTCCTTCCTCCCTTCCTTCCTTCTATCCTTCCTTCCTTCCCTCCCTCCCTCCCTCCCTCCCTCTCTTTCTCTCTTTCTTTCCTTTTCTGGGTGTTGGGAACTGAAGCCTGGGCCTTGTGCATACTAAGAAAGTGCTCAGCCACTGTGCTATACCTGTAGCCTAGGATACTTCAGTTCTTTGAATAACAATCCCAAGTAAACACAACTGTTCTCATACAGTTAAGTTAAAAGGAAACTCAGCCGGTATCTATTGCAAGGTCAGTACATCTTTATCGCTAAAAGACCAGAAAGTATTCTTTTCAGATGGCGCTAGGGATTGAACCCAGGGCCTGTGTGTGCTGGGAAGTGCTCTGCCACTGAGCTGCGTTCACTCCCAGCCCCGAGAGAGGTCATTCTGGACTGCACAGTCAGAGGAAGGGTTCAGCCCCTCAGCTCTGTGCCTG
>NW_004955450.1:15416861-15457931 GCF_000276665.1 Chinchilla lanigera | reverse complement strand
GGCCTGGGCTACAAAGTGAGCTCAAGCCAGCCTGAACTGCATAGTGAGACCCTGCCTCAAAAAGACCAAAAAAAAAAAAAATCAGTAATTGCCTGATGCGTGGAAACCACCACACTCAGCACCCTGTAAGGCAGACTGCAAAAGTCCTGTTGCTGAGTTCCAGGTGCTTCTAGCTAACAGACAAACAGTGCCGTGGATCACAAAAAGAAGCTGCTGTGCAGACCTCTTCCCCAAGTCTTCTGGGTTAAAATCTAAAATGTATGGGGCTGGGGATTTAGCTCAGCTGCACAGCGCCTGCCTGGCAAGCCCAAGGTCGTGAGTTCGGTTCCCGGTACCGGAAAACAAACAAAAATAATAATAATAATAATAAAATGTATATTAAATCAGCGGCACCTTCACTAGGCCATCCTCGACCCCAACCCCTGATGAGCAACAGCAGCTCAGCCTTCTGCTAGGACAGTTGTTACCCAGCTCTTTGCGGCGCTGACTAACACGTAAGATAACTCTACTACTATTTCTTCCCACGGTTCCACCAAACAAAACTCCTGAAGCCTGTAGGGACGTAAGCAAACATCACGGTTCTCTGTTTATAAGGAAGCCAACACATTTGAATCCAATTCCCACGCCACACTTTTAAGAGGCCCATAAAGAAAGCGCATCTGGCAAGCCGAACTGAAACATGAAGAGCAGGTCAGGAACGGCAGGCGCTCTCAATGGTTTGCTTCTCGTGTTTCCTCTGGTGAGCTTCAAGATGCGGGAAAACCGGGAAAATTGCTTTTTTTTGCATGAGGCGCTCTTTTTAAAAAACCCTTTAAGCCTGGAGTAAAACAGACAACTAGGAAGCCTGACTGACAGAGCCCTGCAAAGCGGGGCTATACGAGGTTTAGACCGCATCAAAGGGACACCACTGCAGAGAGCGCACCGGCTGCGCCCTCAGCCCGCAGCACACCGGGAAAGTGATTTCACATCAGACCTGCCCTTCACACAGCCTGAACCAAGTGACATAACAGTACAGATCCCCATTCGCAGACAGTCAGTCACGTCGATTCAAGGCTCAGCAGCTCCGACACCAGGCATAAAGCGCGCTTCGCTGCGAACTCGCGCCCCGGAGGCCCCCCATGACCGGAAGGATACGAAGATGTAGTCGTCCATGTATCTCTTCTTCAGGTTCTCCACGATGGAGCTCTCGGTGATCTTGGACAGCAGCACCATGTCGTCCACGCCGCTGTGCTTGACATTGTGACTCTGCCAGTGGTAGCGGTAGGCACCTTTGCTCCCCTGGGGACAGAACCACACAATGATTAGGACCCTTCACAGCCTCCTGCAGGGAAGAAACAACAAAACCCTCTCATTTCCCCAGTGTCCCTCAAGGGAATGGCAGCAGACCCACATTCAAGCCCAGGCTCTGCCACTGCAGACAAGCGGGAAATTACTTGAGCCCACAGTGTCGCTGAAGTTTCTCTTTCCTCCTCTGTAGAATGAGGGGAAAAGACGCCTCAGAGTCGCTGTGGGATTCACATAAAGTAGCTGGTGGACATCACCTCGCCCCTGGGCTTGCTTGGGCAGAGGAGCCCTTGGCCCTGGACTGCTCTGGGGACTTGCAGTTTAACCCGGGTGCCCCTGCACACAGCAGGCTGCAGGGCACCTCTGCAGTGGGATCCCTGTGCGTCCCGGGGCTGCACTCGGCAGTCACTGTCACTGAAGGGCACCTGGTCCTGACGGTTGGTGGCCCACGTGTCCCAAGCACCTCTCAGGGCCGGGGAGACTCAGGGACTTGCGGAAGGAACGTGCCAAGTGGATCTTAAATGTCTGAATACGCCACAGAGACCGGAGGAAGGAGGGCGCTCTCTAATCCACACTCGCTGGGGTGGAAAAAGCTAACACCAGCACACACACGGGACTGCGGCGAACGGCGGCCAGCCCTGGAACACGGTCCCGCACATCCTCCCGGAACCCCGTGCGACAGGACCTGCGCCTCCTTGGGGCTCCCTGCCGTGCTGTCTGGGCAAAGGAGAGGAAACTTCCGAGTAAGGGGAGCTAGAAAGGCCAGCTGCTCAAACACCAAATCAGCACAAGGACAGAAACAAGGTAGAAGCCATGTGACATTTCACTTTTAAAAACTGACCCAACAGTTTAGTTCTTTGCTAAGGACAGATTCTAAGAGGCTCTGGAGAAAGTAGTCTTAAAAATCAGTCCGGAAGGGGCTGCCACAGGAGCAGTGAACCGGTCCTGGCTTGTGCTGTGGAAGGTTCTGGAAGGTTCTGGAAGGTCGGCTGCCATGGTGTCTAGCAGAGGGGAAGTGCTTGTATGATATAGTTGGCTTTCCCAGAACCACACACAGCACCATTCTATAAAATTACCTCAGTCTCCTTCTTCCTCTTGTGGCAAAGCAGAAGAGAGGAAAAGCCCTGGCCACCACATAACTCACTGGGTTCCACCAAATACCACAGCCCACTCATGCCACAGGGTCCTGGTGACCCCTCTTCCAGACACCTGCAAAAGTTGCCATGCACAGAGAAAGGTCCTGCAGCAACCAACCTGAGGGGATGCTGGTTTTTAACCTCTGCAGATGCTACCCACTCAAAAAAGGCCCTAAATATTGTATTTTCTCTCTGGAAAATATAAGCCCAGTTAGCCTAAACAGAAGTTATGGATAAATGGTTACCCAGCTTGTACAAAGGACAAGAAACAAACTCAGAAGGCTGAGGCAGGAGAATGTCAAGTTTGATCTAGCCCAGCCTGGACAACTCAGCAAGACCTCATCTCAAAATAAAAAAAGAAAAGGGGAAGAGATGTAGCTTGAGTGGTAGAGTACCCCTGGGTTCGAGCTCTAATAACAAAAAACAAAAGACAGCAAAAAAAAAAAAAAAAAAAGAGGTGGAGGAGGCAGCAGAACAGAAACAAGAGCTCTGTGTCAGCTGGGACATCAATCCAGCTGCCTTTCCTGCACCCCACTCGGCAGTGACACGGTCCCCCTGCCCGTCCCAGTGTCCCCCTCCTCGGGGCGGTCATTTCCCAGGAGACCAGGGCTCCCTGTGGATCCACGGATTGTTTTGGTGCCAAGTCCACTGGACAGTGAAGACCCCACCCCAGCTCTGGGGCCTTCTTTCACTCCTTTTCCAGCCGCCCCATGACACGACGATGGACCAGCACAGTGTCCCTGCTACGGGGCTGACTCTGGTGGCCTGACCTACAATCCTTTTGCTTCACAACGGTGTGGAGTGATCCATTCGGTAGAAATCGCACTCCCCACGCTGCCCTCCGCCTGGACGCCACACGCAGCCCGTGTGCTCACGGTGCTGGCGTCCACGGTCACAGGGTGAGCAACCCCGCCTTCTGCGTACCGTCCGCCGAGCTAAGATGCTCCCAGGTGACGCGTATTAAACACATCTCCAATCTACGATGTTTTCAACACCACTGGGTAGACCGGAAGCCCAGGAGAATCAGGCACAGCACTGAGTGAGTTGATTGGTGGGGGACGACACTTCTGATTTTCTAAATGCCAAATGGGTTGACACTTCCTTGCCATACTGGGGGAACCGAGACCTCTCAACTACCTTCTTTCCCCCAAAAGTATGACTTTGCTGGAAAAGAATCAGTCTTACAAACTAGAGATGATCAACAATGCCGGACCTGGTCAGCCCCTCCTTGGTCCCCTTCCCGGAAAACACTATTCCGAGGAGAAGGGGACGGGGGAGGGCCGACCCGCCCAGACAGTCCCAGCTCAAGGCCAGACCAAGCCTGGAGGACCTGGAGGATGGAGCCCAGAAACTCTAGAGGAGGCGGTGGAATGAGCAGGGAAGCTTCTGGAAGCCAGAGCGGGACCCGCAGGTTCCTGTCCAGCCCAGGACAGCTGGAAGGTGCCCACAGCGAAGCACAAGGCTGCTCTCTCAGCTGGGCAGCAGCTCGAGCTCTCCAGAGTGCTTCCCGAACTACAGCCAGGGTCAGGGAGCGAGCCGGCCCCGCGGGAAGCGGCCGTCCCTCGGGAGCCCTCGGTGGCCGCCACTCCCAGCCCTAAGCCCTGGAACTGGGCTGGACGGGGCTCTGGGAGGCACACGGCTGCCCTGGAGATGTGAGAACGAGTGTTCCGGTGCCAGTTCCAGCTCCGGGGCAGATAACCTCGACCAAGGCTCTGCTTGGGGTCTCCCTCCCACTCCTAGGCGAGGAGCAGAGCAGGGGCCCCCCACCCCCAGGAGGGACACTTGCACAGTGTCCTCTGTCCTACTGCCTCAGAAGAGCCACTTCTGGCTTCTGTGGGCTTCTTGGTAACTCCCTCTGGCTTCCCCGACTAAAAGTGGTAACAATTCTAAACACGTAGGTGTTCGGCAAGGTATTAATCATTTCGCCCTACTGCAGCCATGGAGAAGGGAGGCTGCAGCTCCAGGCCAGCTCAGAAATGAAAACAGGGACATCGGTAACGCAGAAGTCCTTAATTATAGCCCTGCCAACCATCACAAATCAAGAGGGACAGATCTCCCACTGGATAAGGGATTCTGAGTACACACGTTCTTGGAGCTATATTGTTTTTGACCATTCAATTTACTAAAAAGTAATTAGCTGGCCACGGTGCACCCGTAATCCCAGCTCCTCAGAGACGGAGCCGGGAGGACTTGAGTTGGAGGCCGGCCTGAGCTAGACAGAGTGGGACTCTGTCTCAAAAAGGGCCGGATGTGTAGGTCAGTGGTTACAGCACCCGCCCAGCACGGTGCAAGGCCCTGGGGTCGATCCCCAATACCACAAGGGGGAGGAAAAAAGCAGTGATTCATCCGTGAGATCCAGAGAGTGGAGTATGGCCATATCCACATAATGGCTTCGCTTGTTACCCTCGGGAGTTGGCACCCAGGCCTGAGAGTCCCGAGAGCCGGCCTCGGGGCGGGAACCTCGGCAGATTCTGACTGGTTTAAAGGTGGAGCCTTCGAAACTGGAGTGTGTTTACGCAGGCGGGGACCAGGGAGAGCAAAGGTGAGTCAGTGCCCATGGGTGGCATTCCTGTGTCCCCATGCCCTGCCCTGCCCAGGAAGGCAGCCTGCCAAAGGTCCTGCAGGCCACGGGGGCTGGGGCACCTCAGCAAACCCAGTCACGGCTGGACTCGGATGAGGTGGTCCCGATACGCCCGGTAACTGCAGCCTTGATGCTGCCCTCGGGGCCCACAGCGGGTGGCTGCTCACTGCATGGTACAATAGCCCAGTGTTGGGAGCTCCGGCCAGCAGCGAGCTGACCACAAACACTTATTGCTTCTAGGCAGTATTTTTGGAAATAGGCTTCAAAAAAATTTTTTTTTTTTTGTGGTGGAGGAATCAAACTCAGGACCTTGCACTTGCCAGGCAGGCACTTGTGCTGCTGAGCTACATCCCCGGCACCTAGGGCTTCAAAATTTTAAACACAAGGATCAGGATCCAGGCACAGTTAACTAAGTAAAAATAAAACCCACATCCTGTTTGACCTGCAGGTGCATTTGTGAGAGTGTACCTCACTCAAGATGCACCTCGAAGCTGGGCAAGCTTCCTGTGTAAGAGGGGTCACTGTGATCTGGGAAGCAGGAAACCCGGATGGGAGCTGGTCAGAGCATGACAACTGCACGCCAGCACTATGCAGTCATGGGGGAGACTGACATCTGCTGCCGGGAAGCAAGATTCGCGTCTCAGGAGGAAAGCAATCCATCCATGGGCCAAGGAGAGAAGAGCTGCACAGTAAACAGGTTTTCAAAAGGCATGTGTGTTGGTCAGCTTTCTGTCCCTGTGACAAAACACCCAAGAAAAACAACCTACGGGAGGAAAGACCGATCCTGGCTTACGATTTCAGGAGTCTCAGGTCACGGTTGGTTGCTGGGCCTGAGGCAAGGCTGAACATCAAGGCAGAGGGTTCACGGTGGAAGAGCTGCTCGTGTCATGACAGCCAGGAAGCAGAAGAACAAGAGAGAAGGGGGGTGGAGACAAGGGATGTACCCCTGCCCCCAGAGTACAGCCCCAAACACCTGCTCCTTCCAACGCTCTACCCTGAAAATAAGGCCTACCTCAAAAATAACCAGGCTGGCAAACTAAAGATCAAGAACGGCAGCCCCAGTGGCCAATCCCCGTCTCACCTGCCTTGCAGAGCAGCCCCCGAGCAAGAGAACGATGATGGCGGATGAGGCGAGGACGGCTGACGGGGGCTGGCGTTTTTGATCTTTAGTTTTCAAGCCCGATTATTTTCTAGCTAGGTCTTATTTTGTAGGGAACACAGTAGGTCCTACCTCGTAAGAGCCTATCGAATTATGAACCTGTCAGTGGATTAATCCACTGTGATCCAGTCACTCTCCAACGGCCCCACCTCTGGGCACTGCTACCTTAGGAAGAACCCTTCAACACAGAAGCCGCGGGGGACGGCTCAGGTGCAAACCCCAACAGCACAAGCACCACAACTACTCTCTTGAAAGAATATAGGGACCAGCCGGGCGTGGTGGCGCACCTGTCATCCCAGCACTTGGGAGGCTGAGGCAGGAGGATCGTTGTGGGTTCAAGACCAGCCTGGGCCACAAAGTGAGCTCAAGGCCAGCCTGAACTGCATAGCGAGACCCCGTCTCAAAAAGACAAAAAAAAAAAAAAAGAAAGAAAGAAAGAAAGAATACAGGGACCTCTGAGGAGAAGGCCTCGGGTTTCAGTTGAATGGTGACTTACTCATACTTTCTATTTTATATTTTCTGTACAATTTACATTTTAAAATCACATGCACATGTTGGAGACTGCGTATCCCTTATCCTAAATGACTGGGGTTGGAAGTGTCTGGGATTTTGGGCTTTTTCAAATTCTGGGACAGTCGCATATACGTAAGGTATCTTGGCGACAGGCCTCAGGTCTAAACATGACATTTATATTCTTAAGCACACTGCCTAGAGGTGATTTTATACGTTATTTTTGAGTGCGTCTGTGTTTTATGACCTACTGAATGAGGTGAGGTGTGGAGTTTTCCACTTGTGGAGTCAAGTCAGGGCTCAAACAATTTGGGGTTTCCAAGCATTTTCAGATTACAAATGCTCAACCTACAGCAACATTTAAAATAAACAGACACAATGAGAACAATGTCAACAGAACCCAGCGTTTTCTAGGTGTGTGTCAGGGACTGACCAGGCGCACTAAGCGGAAAGCAAGGACCACGTTTTCAGGACGAGGCTCTGTGCTGCTTCCAGATTTGGAGCGCAGCTGGAAGATGCCATCTGCACCACAGGCAGTCCTGCATGGGGGACATTCGGCCGGCTGGTATGCACAACAGGACGGCAGATGTGGTTTCCGGGAAACCTGGGCCCAGAATGCCCCCCGGCACGTCTCCTGGCAGCAGGTAAGCCATTACCTCATTGTGGAAAATGGGCAGTGGCCCTGCTCTGGCCTGCAGCCGGGCTACGCATGCTTCTCACTGGGGCTCTTCTGTCCGTCCCACTGCGTCTCAGGGAAGGGACAGACCTTTGGCTTCGACCGTGACCCTTAAATTACTATCCTGTGGTTCTACCTTTCGTCTTTCTCCTGCCTGACTAGAATGAAACGCTTGTCTTAGGAATGACAGCAAAAAAAAAAAAAAATTACAAACACTTATCTACTCGCTATAAAGGGCTGTGACCTCACGTTGGGGATTTAATCCCCCCGCCCCCTGCATCCTCTGGCAAGGTGCCTCTGAGCTGAGCGTGCGTGGGCTGGACTGCTGTGGCCCGAGAACATGGAAGGGGATTTGGGCAGGAGTGGCAGGGCAATACGTAGCCAACAAGCCACCTGCGCCCCCAAGTGTGTGCCCACGTGTTACACGACCTCGTGGAACCCTCACAACACCCGCAAGGCGCAAGTGTCACGACCCCCACCCGAGGGCGTGGGGGAGGCATGCGTGGGGAGCGGGGCCCAGGGGGTAGGCAGTTTGCTTACTGCTTTCATGACGTACGCGACCCTACACGAGTTCAGCCCTGGGGTAGAGTTTTCACGACTGTGAGCCTGACCCCGGGATTGCTGACTTCCTTTCTTCCGCTCTTTCTGCTGCACCACAGCGCACTTCCAGCGCCACCCTCAGAGCCGGGCGGCGACACCAGTCCGGCGGCCTCCGAGTCTGGGCCGGAGTTGGCCCACGGCACAAGTGGTCGCTGACCGGAGCCCACACCACGACTGTCCTCACCTGGGATGCTTCTGAGCGTGGACAGGGCGTCATGAATGTGCGGGACTCGTGCTGAAAGGCTTGTCAAGGGGCAGGGCTGATTTTACTTATGATTTGATCAGGCGGCTGAGTGTGGGAGATGCACCAGGCCGGGACGCTGCTGCTCTAGTTGAGCAGGGAAGGGGGAAAGGTTTATAAAAAATAAGGGGGCAGGGCCGGGGATGTAGCTCAGTGGCCTAAGTGCCTGCCTGGCAAGTGCAAGGTCCTGAGTTCGATTCCTGGTACCAAAAAATAAAATAAAATAAAATAAGGGGGTAAGCGGCCCTCGTCTTGCTTTAATATGATCGTATGGCAGTATTCACATGCAGTATCTCCATCTGTAAAAATGTTGCAGTATTTATCTCTATATTCTGTGTAGTTTTATTGTTCTAATGAGCACGTATTTATAAAACACACATATAGAGCTGTTTTCCCTGTGGAAAAAAAACCCAGATCAAATCAAATAAGATACAGGATGTGAAAGTATTCTGCAAAGTGAAATTAAAATATCAACACGATGGCTTTCCATCTTTTTGTTATTCAGTTACGTATTGTATTCCAGCTTATAGCTATAAAAGCAAGCCCTTCTTTACATAACAATGGGCCCCTGTAGGAAAAGAAACAGCCTTTCTTCTACTTTCTCTGCCTGAAATGTCAACTGTGAAAGGATCATTTTCCCTATCAACGACAGTTCAAATCTAATATTGTAAACGAACAGTTAACATGTTCTGTGCATCCCTAAGATGTATTTTCCTCCACATTTAAATGTTCCAAAGTTAGGATGAATTTCAATCAACAGTGTGTCCAGGTATGCCGGACTTTTTGTTGTGGTTTTTTGCAGCAGTAAAAAAAATAATGCTGCCCCTCTTACAGTCAGCCACACCTTGGACACGATGACTTAGGGCACACGGGTGACGGCCAGGAGCTACCGTAAGTTCTTCACAGGTACTAAGTTACTTTAATCCCATCCTGGATATAAAAATAGATTCTGATTGTTCTGAAAGCACTATACCAAATGCGCATCTCCCCTCAGGACTACACAGTGAGGGTGACGGTCACCCACTTTTAGAAGCTTTGTTGTGAAAAGTTTTGTAGCTGCCACCCTCCCCTCAGTACGGAATGAGAAGCCACGGCCATCAGACCACAGCCTGCCTGTCCCGGGCGCCTCCTCTTCGCGTGTAAAAGCCCCTCAGGTTTCTGGCGCCACACGTCACCCCGTGAGGCAGAAAGGCGCCCTGCCCCACACAGGATGCTGTGTAGGATTTCTACGAGCCCTGGCTCTTAGCAGCCCGTTTCTGCCACACCATGCACACCAGTGTTTCCTAAACCTCCGTTTCAAGGCTTTTAACGAGTTTTGCAGGTTCAAGTTCTACCAGCCTTAGGCTTCAAACATTCCCACCAACTATCCTCTTTAACTCGCCTGAATGCTAAATGTCATCACCATACAGTGGTTGGCTTGGTGTGCTCAGTTTATTCCTTCAGTATATGAAACTAAGAAGACAAGTGTTTCAAAGCACACGGCATGGAGCCAGGTGTGCCCATCCTACGGTCCTCCGGGCGCCGTGCGGGAGGCCTGCAGTTCTCCGCGGGGCCCACGCCTGCCGATTTCAAACAGGCACGGGGAGACTCAGTGACCTCCGGGCTATTTCCCCGAAGCCTCTGCTGTGAGTCTCACACGGCAACACCAGATTTTCCGCCAGTCAGAGCCTGGGATCTCGATTTCACACGCAGAAACCAACTTGTGTTCGCGCTCAGAATCTCCCACACTTTCCCTCAGGAGGCCCAGGCCCTGCTCTGTTCTCTGACCTCAGACAACCGTCCCGCCACACAGGGGCACTCCCAAGGCTCTCCAAGGACGAAGGCTGGTCCTGAGGCTGCGGGGGCATCTGCTCTCGGGCACCCACCACTTATTCTCTCTCCAGAAGTGCTTCTGAAGTGCCACCAGCACTGCCCATCCCTTGTCCTCCGGTCCTCTCCCAAAGCCCCATGGTAGCAGCTCCTTTATTTGGAGCAGTCTGAGGACCAGTCTCTCTGGCTCCCATACTTCCCCTGGGCAGCCCCGGTTCTCTGCAGCCCTGGAGGCCCTGTCCTCCGGCCAAGCAAAGGGCTCTGGCGGCTGCTATGGCGGGCACAGCCAAGGGCGACTCAGGTGGAAGGGCAGTGAGGGGACAGAGGCTGCTCAAGCAAGCCTGGCCTGGGCGCCCTCAAGGCTGCCTCCCTCCAGGAGGGCGGGCTTTGCTTCCCTGACCCGTCATTCCACCAACTCCACTGCCTCAGCCCTGCTTTCCCCAACTCCCCGGCTCCCATGCACCATTTTCCAGCCGCGCCGTGCCAGGCTTGGTTCCTGTACTCCGGGGTCTGTGCGTGTAAAGTGCAATCTCGGGTACCTGTGGCACACCGCCCCTACTTGGAAGAGTCTCCCATGAGCTCCTCCCACCCCACTCCAGCCCTATGCCTGGTCCACCTCGGCCCCCGCGGCTGGCGTGGCTTCTCTGGGAAGCCTCCCTTCCTCGCCACCCAGGGACCCGGTCACCTTCACTCACCCTCCCATCCGCAACCCAGCACAGTGACCGACCACACAGCCACACACACTTGTTGAATGAATGAAACAGAAAAGTATCCTTATTGCATAACACACCAGGCACTGTTCTACTTTTCATACGACTTATTTAACCCTCATCACCTCACCAGTCAGGAGACTGACGCCCAGAGCTGAAGTAACTCGCCCAGCGCCGACAGGCCGGAATCTGCGCTTAAACCCGGCACTTCCTGCCTCTTGCGACAAGTAAGTGGCTACGAGGCAAAGCAAGAATTCTGAAGTCCACAGTAACTGCCGCACTGCACGTTCACGACGGGCCTCGTATCGAGTTCCTTCACCTGCACAGTGACCCGGGGATGCTTCTGTGACTGTTTTCCCAGAGAGAGAAGGTGCCGCGCAGCACAGAAAGTACAGAGCACAGGGCCCCCAGCTCTGCACAGCCGCCACGGAACAGAGCTCCGGGCCGCAGAGCTGGTAGCCGGGGACATCTGTTCCCACAGGGGGGTGCCTGGTGCACGGTACTACTGCTCAACCAGCTGGGCAAATTACCCGCAGGCTGCCTCGGCCCGTGGCTATCACACCGCGGAGGGATCCCGAATCTGCTCCACGGGAGAAAGAGGCTCCTCAGCTTCCGGATGCACCCCCAGCCCAGGAGGTGCGAGGGGGTGACGCTGCCCCTGACGACAGTTCTTCTCCTAACTCTGTCTGGCCAGGGGCATGAGACTAACTGTGACCACATCCCTAGGGATGGAGCACATGTCCAACTGTGGAATACTACAATCAAATGCTTAACGCCCCTTTTATGATAAATACTCATTTCACTTTGATCTGTTCATCTTTTAATTAAACTACGAGTCACACCAGTGTCAGTCTCTGGCATTTCAGCTGGTTGGTCAAATACGTCATACATTTATTTAATGGCCCTGTAAGGGAAGGCCCCACCGCTCCTGTTTTCCCATGCAGAGGTTTTAGACACCTGAATGCAACCCAGCGTATGATCCGCCTGGCTCCTTCAGCAGTGGGTGAGAATCTCAAGGCCTGGGAGCAAGCTCTACCTCTCACACGCCCTGGGCAAGTCCAGTGGCACAGAAGCTTCCTCTGCACAATTAAGGGAACTTATTACATGTACCCAACTGTGATTTACACTTTGTACCTCCGCTGCCGTGGCAGGACTGTCATTAACAACAGATTTGTTAACCAAAATTTTTTTGTTTTGGTGTTTTGCAACAGGGTCTCCCTATGTAGCTCAGGCTGGCCTTGAACACACTATGTAGCCCAGGCCAGGCTGGAACTTGGGGCAATCTTCCTGCCTCAGCCTTCCAGGTGCTGGGAGTACAGGTGTGTACATACCATCACACCTGATTTATTAGCCAAAATCTTACCAGACTATATGCCTTAAATCTTGATTTGGAAAGTGTAGTGTCAGAAGGATGGAAGCTGCTCGGTACATTTCTTTAATTGAGTTAAGAAGCCAGAGTGAAGCAGGCAGGCCGACCAGCTAGAAATACCAGCCCCACAGCCTCCGGCGCACGGTACTGACTGCACCAGAAGTAAAACCCAGGAAGGTAACTGACCAATTTCTTGTCACATGAAGTATCACTCTGCACCATGGAAGAAAGAAATCCTAATTTCAATGCTATTCTGAGAGAAAGAAAAATATGCAGGCTATAGCAGAGAGCAGCGTGATTAAAAAGTCTCTTAGGACTCACTACCTCTCACAGCATCCCTTCTCCGTCAACTGCAAAACATGCATTATTTATAAGTCATCACAGACAGCGGAGGCAGGAGACCCAAGACAATTCCTCTCATCTTATGTTTTTTGCAGATATTATTTTTCCAAACATTGAACTACTTGGGGGCATATCTGAACACCGAACTTTTCCAAAGCTCCTGAAGGCCGGCAGATTTCCTCGCCTGTGTTTCTGTGAAAGCCGTTGTGGGATCCCCGGGAGCGTGCAGGGGGGAACCGGAAGCAGAGATGACAGAGGTGTGGGCCGCGCCTGGTGGGAAAGGGTCCAGGCAGATCAGCGGTATCTCGGGACGTAGGAAGCCTTTCTTTTGGGGCTCTTGGGCTCTGAGGGTGTGGAATCCAGGAAGAAAGCCGAACTCGGGGGCAGGGGCACCCTCGGGGCACCCGGTCGCTGACCAAGGCTCCGTCAAACAGAATCGGGAAATGCTGTCCGGCTGAGGCACCGCCAGACCCTTAGCTTGTCTGATCTGCCCGCTCTGGCCTGCACAGTGCACTGCTCCTCTCTTATCCAGCCACAAATGCATCCGTCTAGGAGTCTTTAGGGTACAAAGGAGGTGTGTGTAGCAGATCAGACAGACTCTGCTCTTGTTTTCTTTTTTAAAACTGGGTCTCATTATGGAGCCCCAGACTGGCCTCGACCTAGCGAGCCTCCAGCCTAAACCACCTGAGTACCTGGGGCTTCAGGGACGCAGCACAGAGCCCAGCCCGGGGACTGGGACCCCAGAGAGGCTGGCTGCTGGGGGCTCGGGTGGGGTCCTGCAGGCTCGGCTCAGGAGCAGAGGCCACTCAGACTGCAGGTGGCTGTCGCCAACAGCCCCCCGCTGGGAGTGATTCTGCGTCTGACGATAAACCCAGGGCAGTGTCCTGCTCCCACCAGCTGCGGAGGACTCGAGCCCGCCCTGCCGTCTCTGTCTCCTCTTCCAGCCCACACCGTGGACGGAGCGTGGATGGAATAAGCCAGGCTGGGCTCTGCATTTAGAAGGGGTGGGGACAGGGAGCAGGAATAAACTTGATGATTCAACTGAAAGCCCTACGTGGGCAGGAAGGCCACACCCAGGGGGCAGGTCCAGGCTGCAGAAAGCCAGGGGTGCAGGGACATCAGCCTCGTCTGACTTGCGCATCCTTTGCTTACAGAACCCCAGGGGGCTTTTGCTGTCACCCCCAAACCCATTCAGTAAGCGAGCTCAGGAGAACAGCAGGGCGCCACCTCACTCCTGGGAGGCCGCCAACAGGTGCTCTCCACCTTCCTGTGACCCGCTCACACCCTTGCTGCGGATTCCACCACAAGCCAAACAACTGGAATGGAACGGAGGGGGAGGAGAGGGGAGGGGGGAGGGAAGGGAAACTTTTGGGAGGGAGAGAGGGTACCCTTCCTCGGAGGGGGGGGTTCTAACTGAGGGGAGGTCTTAGTGTTCCCACAATTACAACCACACCTGAGCCAACTTTCCAGGACATTTAGCAAAAAGGACAGCAGGGGCTCCAGCTGCAGCCTCCCTCGCTTCTCTCCACCCTGGTTTCTTCTGGAAAATGAAGGTCTGATAACAGGAGCTACCACCCCGGGCTTCTGAGGGCAGGGAGGAGCGGAGGCACGCGAGTTCGGGTTCACCTCACACTGGGCCACAGTGAGTGCCACACGGAGCTTCGCCCGGCTGTGGTACCACAGGCGCTGGGGAAACTGGTCACCAGCAGAAACAGCTCTCTGGGGGCTGGGGATTTAGCTCAGCGGCACAGCGACTGCCTGGCAAGCGCAAGGTCGTGAGTTCGATTCCCAGTACCGGAAAAAAAAAAACAAAAAAAGAAACAGCTCTCTGACTGGATATGCAATGCTTCCGGAAACTGACCATACAGGAGAGACGAGACTCGAAACAGGCAGAACCTTTAGCCTGGTGTGCTCAAGTGAAGCACAGCATCAACCTAAGCCACCTGAACAGAGGATCCGCTGAGGGCTGCGATCTGACCCAGCGGGGGACCAATGCCTCATAGGGGGAAAGGGTGTATTTACACAAACAATAACGGAAGAGGGGTAAGGAAGCCGCAGAATATTAACATTGAGAATCTTACAATTCTGAATGCACCTAGAGACCTTGCCTGATCAGCTGGTCCAAAGTTCTCGATCTCAGAGGAAAAATCTGAACCTGGAGAGGTGACACCATGTGTCAGTGGCACCAGCTCCAGATGGAGGAAACAGAACCAGAACTCGGGTCTCCCAAGTCATAGCCTGTCCTGGGTGGCTCTCTGCTGAGTCCTCCCAGAAGGCAGTGGGAACAGAGGTTTCATCACCACACCGGTTCTGGAAAGAATATGGCAGTACTTGGGGGCAGGTATACCGTCATTAGTTGCATCTAGGCATCTAAATATTTTTAGTTTCTCAAATAATAAACATTAGCATTTGGGACTTTTGACCCTCTGGCAATCTGACTGCAGGGACCATCTTCACAGTTAGTATCAAAAGAGCTCATTTCCTCCTTGTTTTTAATATAAAGAGAAATATACGTTAGATTTTAACACGCTCTTCTGGGTGGGTTATCTTGCACCTGAAGGTGCATGGACCCCTCTTTGGGGCCCACTTCCCTAGAACCTCTTGGTCCCATCACGAAACAGGCCTCTGTTTATGGGGATGGCCTTCAACACAGAACAGATGGAGGAAGGCGGAGGAAGGCCGGCAGGTGCTAGAGGGCTATCATCTAACTCAAGAACTCTGGCTACTGTAACTTTCTCCTGCTGCGATCGGGAAAACTGAAAATGCAACACAAGCTGACCACAACCGATGCAATTACGGGGCACAGGTGGGTCACACCCCTCCAAATTTCCATGCAAGCAAATTTTTGGCGATTGCTACTTATTTCTCATTGTTTTCTGTACCATCTAGTAAGACCAAAAAGGTAACTCAGATCATTCAGAGGTCTGCAACGTCAGGTTTAGGAACTTTTAGATGTTGGTTTATTTGGCCTCCTAAGAATTCTAGAAAATGGGCTGTAGGTGCTGTGATCCTCATTTAACACAGGGCAGACAGAGGAGATGAACAGGGAGGCTGGTTTGATGGCTTTAGAATCCCACAGCAGTTTTCCATGGGGGCTACGGGTGGAAATCCGAAGAAACGATCCCCCACTCCAGGAAAATATCTGGAGAGGTCGTCTCTGATAGCGAAGTTGCACAGCTGGCACCTGAAGCTGTCCGTGGGTCCCTCGATGGCAAGTTAGATGAAGGTCACCTTCACAATGTCACGGCTTGTGTCTAGATGTCCCCACAAAGCCTCATGGGGTCACAGGTGGGGCTTTTGGGAGGCGGCTGGATCTAGAGTTTGTGCTACCTGGGTTAAATGCGACGCTGAGCTCGATTCTGGGTACGAGCGCTACCCCTCCTGACGGGGGGAAGCCTAGGTGAGACCCAAGGGACGGAAAGAGCGGTGCTTGCGGCTTCTCACTTGCTGCTTCTTGCTGCTGCTGCTGCTGGTGGTCCTCTGCGACGCCCCTCTGCCCTGCACCCTGCCTCGGGCCAGCCAACTAGACTGAAACCTCTCCTGCTTTCCCTGGGGGTGTCGGGTGTTTTGTCTCAGCAACAAGGAAAGTTACTAAGACCACTGGGTACCAGAACTTGCCACACTCTAAACAGCAGGGCAATTCCGGCACGCTCAGCAAGCGACCACAGCGACAGTGGACACGGCAAGAAGGCTCAGAAAAGCTGAGACCTGTGAAACTGGGCCTCAGCCTTGTGTGGTTCAAAGCATTTCTTGAAGCCAGTTTCCAAGACACGCTCCCTAAGCCTTTGTTAAAATCAGGCTTCTTTTTTTTTTTAAATTTTTAAAATTAGGCTTCTCATTTAGAATTTTTGGGGGAACAAATTTTGATTTTTTCCTTTGTGGCTAAGGTGCCTCTCAGCATGGTAAGGGAACTCAAATATGTTTTTAAAAAATAATCTCACAGCTGGAAGTGGTGGCATATGCCTGTAATCCCTACACTCAGGAGGCTGAAGCAGGAGGACTGCTATGAGCTCAAGGCCAGCCTGAACTACATAGCCAGCCCCTATCTCAAAAAAACCAAGAGAAAAACCTCGCAGAAATTCTCAGACAAAATAGTCACGGTAGACATTAGTTGCCAAAATATCCCAGCAAGGAATCCACTGAAGGAATTTTTCCCACAGCTTCCAGAGTCAAACAGCACATGGCTCCCAGTACTAGAAAGTCAAGGGCTGGTCGTCCGCTAGCTGGTCCATCGCTGGTCTCCCTTGTATGGTCAGGAACAATAGCTAACACACAAATTATCCCACTGCAGTAAAACCCAAACCATTTTAGGCAAAGAATCCGATTAAGCTTTTTTTTTTTAGTAGAAATCGAACTCAGAGCCTTGAGCTTGCCAGACAGGCGCTGTGCCACTGAGCTATATTCCTGACCCTATGCAAGGAATTAAGTGAAACCCGCTCTCCAGGTTAGGGAGACCACGGTGTGCTTACCTCGGGGCAGTGCCCACAGCGAGGAGAAATGTCAACCTCACACAGAGGGCTGTACTTAAAAACTACCAGTAAGAACACAAATTTATTTGCAGGAACACAGGCATGTTTTCTGGTCGCACGTGCTGGAGGGATGTGTTCTTTACCCTCTGCTCCGAAGTGCACAAATACCCCTTTCTTCCTGGGGCCACAGACTCAGCATACGGGGAAAAGTGGCACTGCTCATCTTACTATTCTCCCAAGTCTGTGACCCTTTCTTTTCTGGGAGCCGGGCCAAAAACACAGCATTACTTACTAGTCAAACAACCAACACCCAAGGATGCCTGGGAGTGGCCACACGCTAACTGAGTTTTGTTGGACTCCAATGGAAAAGACTTCAACATTTGTTTGGTGGTGACCGGCTGTGTCTAAGACATGGAAGTAACTGCTAACTTTTCACCTAGGGGAAAGAAAAATCCCACCTCACTTTATTTGTTAAAACTTCAGTGCAGCAAGCAAGATAACGAAAGGTTAGAAAGAGAAATAGCCAGAGATGCTGCGAAAGATAAAAGGCAAATGATTTACATTACACACGACGCAAACATTAAACAAACGAAGGAAATAAAACAACTAGAAGTCAAAATATCCAGAGAAAATTGTTTGATCACAGAGCAGTCAGTATGAATAAATAACATACCACAAATGCTCTAAAGAAAAAGAAAATAAAATTTTCCTTCCAGTCTTCATTCTAAGGAAACCACAACATTTTGGCCCGGTGTAACTACAGTCCACATGCTAAGTAGCTAAATTCAGCTTTAAAAAACCTTCCTAACCTCCTCTAGATTATGGAAGTGAACTAATCAGTTTCTATCGGTGGTTTGTTCTGAAGGGTATGAATAAAGGCAAGAGGTAATTTTACTTTTTTCGTCACTTTTCCCTTTTAAAGTAATTTAGGGTTGTTTTCGAGGAGCCCAAGACAAGTTTTTGAAGAGTGATTCGAGTATTTTTGAACGCAGCCAGTTGACTCTTCCAAATCAAATCTGTACCACTTCGGGGAGGGCAGAGTGCTGGGGATCGGACCCAGGCACACTAAGTTACCACAGCGCTGCACTCCTAGCCCCGCACCACTTCTCCGGGGTATTTCTGTAGCATCTCTGGCTGAGCGTGTACCCCACTAGAGAACTGTTATTACTGTTTCCTTGTCCCTGAGAAGCGCTCTGCCGAGCCAGCAGGTGAGCCTCCGAATTAAAGGCGCACCACCAGAGAAATGAAACGAATGTGAGGCACGGGGACGGAGGACGTGAGAGCACAGATGGCCAGGGAGGCCGAAACAACGTGCAGCTCCCTTCTATTTTGTTCTGCCCCCATTGTGCTCGGAACAGACTGAATCACTGCCCGGCCCGGCTGGGCTCTGAAAGGCCCCATTGTGAGGCCTCTGCTTTCAGACAGAGTTAAGGTTGCTGTAGTAACCTTCCCTATGAATTTCCTGACCAGCGTGATCACCAATGAATTGTGACATTACTCCGGCTGCAAACCAGACTGTAAAATGAGCGTGGCCCTGTCGGTTCATGGGGTCTTTTCTTATCTGAACTTAAGCCACTATCTGCTCCCCAAATCATTCACACAGCCAAAGGACGGGCTGACGACTGGGGCCCGCGGCTTAGGCGTAGCGGAGAACCCGTATAGAGTGTCAGGGGGTCTGGCCCGGGGGCTGGGGGTGGGGACGAAGTGGGACTCTGCAGACAAAGTGGAGGCCCGAGCCCACTGGGCTTGCTGGTTTGGGAAGGCCGCTTTCCTGCAGCTGCGCAGCTAGTCTGCGGCCCTGCGAGGCAGCGAAGTGCACCTTGCATTCCTTGAAGGAAGGGCAGGAGGCCACGCCCCTTGTTCAGCAGCTGGAAGGAGCAGGCAGGCTAAGCTCACTGCACCTAGCCAGGTTCTGCAGCTCGCCGAGCTATTTATCCCCACAAACTCCCGGGAGGGCCCGTGTCACTCTCCACCCACCTGGAGCACAGGAAGCCCTGCGCACAGCTGAGTTACCTAACTCGCCCCAGGGAGCACATGTTCGGCTCCTGCCTCTGCTTCCTTCTGCACCCGGCACTGGATACACGGATCTGAGTGTTCTGGAGTTCAGGGGCAAGGAGGGCCTCGGGGAGAGGCTGGGGGTTCTCCGTCCCTTCCACAGTGGCTGCGCTGGGCAGGTGGGCGGGGAAGTAGCTCGCCCAAGCGCTCAGCGCACATCCGTTCCTGCAGGCATTCACTGTCTGCTCCTCGGGGTCGGGCTCTGTGCCAGGTCCCAGGTGAACGCCACACTGGTGCGAGCTGCAGACCGCACCGCTTTCACTGAGCTCAGTCTCACAGGTGAGGGAGAAAACAGAGAAACACGTGTTATTCCCGACACCGATAAATGCCATGAAAAAGAAGGTGATGCAGCAGACTCAGGAGGCCGGAGGCTTCCCAGCAGGAGCCACTTCCTGGCAGAGTCATGCGTGACGGGGACAAAGAAGCTGGACAGACAGGAGGGGGCGGGCGGGGCGCACAGGGCCAAAGCTGAGCCCGGTTAGTGGCGGAGACAGAGCTGACGTGTTCGTTCACTGAGCCGCCTTCTCCAGCAACCTCGCAAACAGAGCCAGAGACCGGAAAGTCAGCTGCCCATCAGGGTCCTGAGCAAGATCCTCAGCAGCATGATCCCGATCACTTAGCCAGCCATGTCGACTAAAAAGAGTAAAACCTCCCCGTGCCCCAGAATCTCACTGAGGTCTGATTAAAATCTGCACAGCAGAAAATGTCTGAGACCTACTCGAGGAGTTGTCTCCGAGTTCTGCGCCTGCCACACAAGAGAGAGATGATAAGCCTGAAAACCAGCAGGCGATACGGGGAGCCGGGAGGCAGAGTAAGTCCAAAGCGGACGGCTGGATCCCTATCACACCAGACAACAAACCCCAAACAGGCCCTGGACAGCTACGCACTGACGTACTAAAATTAAACGCCCGTGAAACTGAAGTGCATAAAGCTGATGAAATTCCGACAAATCCAAGGTATTAAGCCCCTGACATATACTTGGTGTGTTTTGGGCTGCATCACAGTGAATTCTGGAAAAGGGAAATGAAACTCAAGCAGTTTCCCATCTGATTTACCAGAAAAGCCCGACCTATGCTTCCTCTATTTCCAGGACTGACGCTCAGGTCCCAGTAGACAGACCCTCTGACTGGCGTTCATTTTGATTGTGTTGCTAAGTATGTAAGCATCTTCTGTCACCCCTGCTTGTGGAAAACGACTGGACACACCACACCGAGATGGCTGGCATAGATTCTGGGTAATGACCTCGGCCCTTTGAAGCGTCTTGCGTTTTCTTGGGGCAGCTGCCCCGGATACAGGCATCCCTCGCCTCCCGAGCTCCACAGAGGAACGGAACAGTCTGTATAAAGCTTCTTCCCAGCCTTCTGCAATTCCTTATCCCAAACATGGGAACCGGAGATATCTGGACAAAGCGATACTCCTTGCCCAAACATCCAGCTCGAACGCCCGCGAGCTAACCTTGGACGCCCATAGCTCTGACTGGTGAGAGGTTCCTGCACCTGGTCCAGGCACACCTACACCGCAGAGCGTCTTGGAAATGCCAATCCGTTTCCAGTGTCGGCCACAGGACTCAGGGAAGCAAAGGGTTCCTTGGTTCCCTGTGCCCTGTCCTGGGCCTCTGCAGCATGGCTCTGGCTGTCCCAGAAACACAGGGCTTCTCCTCACCCCAGCCAGCGCAGCCCAAACCCCTTCGTGGCTCCTGAGGGTCCCGTGCTCCTGCCACCAGCCTGTCCCCAGGAAGGAGCACGCCGTCTCTGCTTCTCGGCCCTAGATGCTCCTGCCACCTGGACAGAAGGACCTGCACGTTCAAAGCCAGTCTGTCCTTGAAGATCCAGCGCGAACACTACCTCTCCGATGCCTCCTAGTTCCAAGAAATGGGTGCTCTTGCTTACTACGCTCTTCCTGCACCATGCCGATCACATCCCCTCTTCCCGCCCTTTCTCCACTGTACGTCACCGAGGGTGAGGTCGGGCTCACCCCTGCACCCCCGTCCTGATACAGAGCCATGCGCGTAGGAAGCTCTGTCCGGGTCCACCCAGTGAAATAACGACCGAAAAAACCAAACCACGAAGGGTCAGCATCCAGGAGGCTTCGGGGAGGTCAGATTTGCATTTTCGGCCTGAAATAAGGAGAGCCGAGGAACACAGACATTCCTAAGAGGAGAAGAGGGCACAGCTAGAGACAGAACACTGTGGCTCGGATTTACACCAGCTTCCCTACCTGAGAGTCCCCAGAAGAGACCCCGTGGGCTACGAAAGGAAACACTGTTTCTGTGGGAATCATTGTAACGCGGGTTAAATAGGAAAAGTGCAGCCTGGGAAGGAAGGGCCAGGAAGGTCCAGCTAAGGACTTGGCACCAAAGACCGGAAACAGGCGGCCAAGATGGACTCTCCATCAGAGGGTGCAGCCCAGGTCACAGAAAAACCTTCCAAAGGGGCGGCCCGAACGTGGTGGTCAGATCCCCACGGGGAAAGAAGTCAGACGCCACTTTCGTGTGTGCTGCTTTCGGAGCCTCCAATCATTCCGCGGGAGCCCTGCGCCTCGGCCAAGAAGGCAGACAGCAGGCGGCTAGTGCCTTCTCACAGCTAGGAAAGGCTAGAAAAACCCTCGCACTTGAGAGGCAGAGGTGCGGCAGGACCAGGAGCGAGTTCCTGCTCAGTCGGGACCCTCCTCCAGCTTGACAACGGCCCTGTCACCGCTGCCGGCTACGACGAGGCGGGGCTCGAGTCTCGCTGTGTGCTCCAACTCGCCCACTCAGAAATCAAGAAGGCGCAGGAGGAGAAAGCCAGAGCGAGCAGGGGAGCCGGGCTGCTCTGAACCTAGAGACAGGGAAAACACAAACAGCCCTCTGCGAACACAATTTCTGAGCTCACTTCAAGGTAGCAATTCCAGCCGAAAAGCCTCTCAGCGCGGTAAGGCACCGCCCTCCAGAAAGGGCAAAACGATCAAGGCACAGAAAAGCGAGCGGCGTCACGCTGTGTCTGAGGGGCCCATGCCAGCTTCTAAGCAGGAGGAGGAATTACAGTCATTCAGCCCACAGCAATTTCCCATTTTAACTGATGCTTCCTGTTTTCTGTTTGTTGGGCACTGGGAGGGCGCTGAGAACCAACCCAGGATCCCCGGGCTGCCTGTCAATGGCCTGCATTCCTTTCCATTCGCTCATCACACTGGGGCAGCGCTCCATCCCCAGACAGATCTGCTTTCCTACTGCCCTCAATCTGCACCGCCGTCCCTGTGGCCGGGCGGTCCTCGCCCCGACAGAGCGGGGCGGAACGGGGCTCCTGTGACCCGGACAGCAGGCTGAGGCAGGACAGCTCACGGCTGGGGCTCCCTTTCCTTAGGAGGGGTGAGGAGCAGAAGCATGGGGATCTCTTTCCAGTCCTTTTGGTTTCACTGCTGCCCCAGCCCAGGGTGAAGTGGTCAGCTGGGTTTTGCTCTAGTGCATAGCCACAGAGGTATGAGGGGCTTTAACCTTCTGCACTGAAATAATTTCAGAATGATGGAAAAACTACAAAAATATCCAGGTGTGGCGCACGCACTCGAGGCCCTAACCGCAGGAGGCAGCGTGGTGGGAGAGGAGGGCGTGCCGACGGGGCTGGGCAGCCGGGCACGCTGACCAACGGAGGCGACTCATGAACCACGGGCACGGCGCCTGCGCCTGACGCTGGGTCACACTGAGTCCCGCAGCCGGCACCAACCTTACACGAGACCTCACTGAACCTGGCACCTGAGAGCAATCTCCCAGCACAAGCTCGAGTGGAACCACCTGGGTCAACTAGCGGAGAAGTCAGAGGATGGCAGGGGGACCTGGGGGCCACTGGCCTCTTGCTCTTGCAGGAGTCCCTTCTGCGTGCAGGACGCAGCTTCTCTTTTCCCTTCCAAGCTTCTCTTGTGCTTTTTCTTGTTTCTGCCCTAAAGTACACGGTGATCTTTCACATCCGCTAGTTGTCCTGACCCGTTCATGGATCGGGACAAAGAACTTGGAAAACACTGCTGGTCCTGACCCCACCTGCTAACAGCAGGATGACCACAAGTTCAAGGCCTGCATGAGCAATGTAGTGAGGCTCCGGCTCAAGACAAAAAGATTTGTTTTTAAAAGGCTAGGGATGTAGCTTAGTGGTAGAGCACGGCCGGGTTTGATGATTCCCCAGTACCTCAAAAAAAGCTACAAAAATACGCCAAGTTTTCATTTTGTGTTTTCCCAGGGGAACTCAAGGCTTTCGTACTGAACTATACACTCAGCCTTTTTCTAAAGTACGTTTTATTGAACTAAAATTTGCATGCTATACAACTTACAAATTTAAAGTGTATGAGTCAGTAGATTTCAGAATACTGACAGATTTGTACAACCATGACCACAATCAAATTTAGATCATTTTTGTTATCCCAAAGCAAAACACCCTCCCCAGTAGCTCTCATGTCCTAATCCCTCCCACCTAGATCTGGCCAACCGCTGCCTATTGTCCATCTCCATAGATTTTCCTATTCTGGATATTTTGTTTGTTTACAAAGTAGACCATGCTCATAGCAATAATAAAGAGCTTAACATACCCAAAGAAATGAAAACCTTGCCCTTTTAAAATTTTTATTTTTAGACAGAATCTCACACTGGGCTCACACTTGTGATCCTCCTGCTTCAGCCTCCCAGAATGCTCAGATTACAGATATGTGACACTATGTGCTGGCTAAGAATTTTTCAGTTTTGTATTAGTACATGTTTGCAGAACATGATGATTACATTCCAGGTGGGGAGTTGGTACGTGTGCTCTTCACTAGTTGTAGAATTCTGTCCCACTTGCCCTTTAGTTCCTTAACACTTGAGTGTGTATTTCCTACGGAAATGTTCTCATTACCACTATAGGGTAAACAGGTTATTTATTGATGAAATACCTGTGAAGCAAGTCAATACTCCAATCTCAATTTTCTAATGACCTCCTTCAGTATCATTCTTTTCCTGGTGTAGGATCATGTACAGATTTCATTCAGTTGTCAGGCTTTTTCAGTCTCTTAACTTGTAAAGTTCCTTGGCTTTCCTTTGTCTTTTATGATGTGGACGTTTTAAAGAATTCAGGCCAGTTATTTTACAGAATTTCCCTCAGTGTGGATTTGTCTGATATTTCCTCATAATCAGATTCAGCTTTTGCAGCTCTGGCTAGCATTCTAGGCATGTAATTTTGTGTCCTTCTCGGGGTACTGCATCTGGAGAGGTACATGAAGCTTGCTGGCGATATTCATTTTTATCACTTGGTTAAGTCTTGGCCAATTCCTCCACTGCATAATTTCTATTTTTCCTATTGCAGCTGCCAAGTGATTTGTGGGGAGATGCTTTGAGACTATGTAAATATTCTGCTCCTCAAACTTTGACAACTGACTTTGATAAAATTTAAATTTAAAATCCAGTTATTTGGCGTTCTAGGAGAATTCATTACCCTGTGAGATGAGTTTTTCCGACCGACAAGGGCTACAGAGCTTCTCTGTGGGCTCCTGAGTGATGTGGCCGCGCTTTCCTCACAGGCTGCTGGGGCCGGGAGAGGGTAGGGACCCCGAGAGCTGCGCCCTGACCTGTGACACTGTTCTCCACCCTCCACAGCGTGTGAAGTGAGACATTCTGGAAGCTGAACTGAAAACCAGGGTGAGTCAAGTGTCTCCCAGACAGGCCGGGAGGCAAGGGCTGCTGGGAAGCCGGCCCCGCAGCGTGCCAAGCTGCCATGCGTGGGCCGCTACCTCCGGTCTGGTCCCCCCGCAGGCTTGTACCTGCCCATGCTGTCCTGCTCTTGTCAGCTGCAGGGCGGCTGAATGGTCGGTCACCCCTTAAAAGGCACAGGTGGCCAAAGTTCTGTGGGCACAGACCGCTTACAGCGGGTGGGGACAAGACTGCGGCACACAAAGCTGCCGTAGTGCGGAGGACGAAGGCCAGTGAGTGGGTTCAAAGATGACGCCAGCACCTGTTCTGGCGGCCACAGCAGGAAGCCCTTGCTCGTCACTGTCATTGCCACAGGGAACCTGCTACCACGGGGACAGCCATAAAGAATTCCCGTATGGGAATGTCCTCAGAGGACCTTGTTAGGTAAGAGCTGCGCCTGCCATAGCTCGGGCGGCTGAGGGGAATGCAGATGCCCGGCCTAGAGCGCAAATTATCACAGGTGTGAGATCGCAGAGCCGCCACCCTACGGTCAACAGTACAGACGCGTGCTCCCGGCCCAGGGCCCATGTGGCAAGGTGTGCGGGCAGCCTGTGATTCCAGCAGCTGCGGATGCACCACCGCTGGAAAAATGAAGGTTCTGTACCTTTCTTGAGTGAAAAGCTTTAAGTTTCACCTTTTCTCTCCCCAGCTCATCTAATGAGATACGAGTTATTGGTCGTATATCCCCAAATTCCTCGGATTCACAAACCAACAGGAACGGGCAGTGACAGTGATGTCACGGGTGGTATTCTCTGAACAACACCTGGGATCTTGGGGTCTTTTTCCCAAGTCACATCCTATGTTTTTTATTTAGTTATTCAGAGTCAATCATTTAATCCACTCCACAAAACCTGTGCATGGGACTATGCCAGGCCCTGGAGATAAAAAACACAAAAGTTCACAAATTAGAAAAATGGGTTTTGTTAAGATAAGATTCAGTTTCTTTATCGTATGAAAACACTGAATGAAGTGACTTCGAGGAAAGAAGACGGATCGAATGTGCACCGGATGGTGAGATCCTACCTGACTGCCAGGTGAGCCGAGACTAAGTTCACACAAGCCGTTGATCTTGGGGACCGGGAACCCTCACCTGAGGTCCGCACTTAGAGAACTCTGTAGGTAGTTTCATTTCAGCAACACCAGCCCAATCTCTGATAATGATCAGCTCAAATCACCATTTACTGCATTTTAATTGATTAAATTTTCTCTGACCATTGCTTTTAAATGTTGCTTTAAAGAAAAAAAAAATCTCAAATGTTCAGCTGCAAGACGCAGAAATTTGGTGTGAGCTATGCGATACCATCTCCCTCCCGCTGGGCAAAAGGTTTTAAATATCCTGACTGGAATCCCTGAATCTTTAATGCAACGCAAGATCTTTGTAAGATACACTTTGCTGCCACCGAGAAGCTGAAGGGCGCTCGAGCAGGTTTTGCTCGGCCCAGTCGGCTGCGTTGTCACTTACGGCCCGGCAGAGGCTAAGCGTTCCGTGCGCCCACTGGAGGGCTTCTTGCATTTCTTCTTCAAGAAAATCTAGGGCAGCTCTTCCCAACTGGTACAGCCTGCAAGACCAGTCCCCGCGCCACGGCCGTGGGTGAACGGCTTTCCTGTTCCCACGGCTCTGCCTGCCTGGGAACGCAGGCCGCAGTGTTTGCGAGCAGAGAGGCCACCCTGAGCTCAGAGCACGTTTCCCACCTGTGTTCTCCCCCCACCCCCGGACTTAGTCACAAGGGGGAGCGGCCCCGCCCCCGGAAGCTGTCACCCTCAGAAGCCTGGAAGAGGGCCACGGGATGTAAAAGGAAGGCTCGGCCAGCCAGAGGGGATGAGCTGGACACGGCCTGGAAGCCGGGCCGGCCTTCCAGCTGAGTCTCCCAGGTTCCCGTTTAAAAGCACTTCTCCCCTCCCTGGTTTCAAGGAACAGCGTGGAGGAATCCGGCTCATGCAGTAAAGGGTGCAGAGACCAGCTCGGGGGACATCCACACAGGCAAAGGACAGCCGCGAGGGGCCTGAGATTAGGTAGCCTCCTGCATGGGGAGCTGATCTCATGTTTCTTTTTTTAATTTTAGCAGTGCCAACCCATGAACTGTCAGGGTTACAGATGTTTCCTTAGTTAACAACTTACATTAACGCACCCACAGCCCGGGAAGGAACGTGCAAAACGAGCACCTAGAACGTACATAAACATCTAGGTGCTCTGAAACAGATGGCCTCCTCCACTCAGAATGCAGCGACGTATGTCATCAGTTACTATCTTCTTGGAAACGTCCTCACTCCCGGAAACCCTCCCAGGCGATCTTGTCAACCGCTCACGTGAGGTGAGGTCCGGCCCTGAGAGGAGGGAGGCCAGGCTGGGGCTGAGGCTATGAGGTATAAGATCTGGGCAGGAAATCAAGTCACCAACAACCACTTTCCTTCACACTTGGGGCAGCTTTGTCATGAGCTGAACTCCTGCTTCCCTGAGATCTGCACAGGAAGACACTGAGAGAACAGGCACCCGGAGAGTTTGCATCAATTCCTTGGTTTCAGCCTCGAAGCACTCACTATTAGTGAGGGCCTGGGAGGCAATTCTTGAGAAACCCTAATGGTGCCTCCTACAGGGGGAATTCTGCTAACGTCAAGATAATCAGGGTACTGACGGATGTCTCCCAATACACCTCCTTGTAACAATTTTTTTGTTGTTGTTTTTTTGAGACATTATGTAGTTCAGGCTGGCTTTGAATTCACTTTGTAGCCCAGGCTGGCCTCTAAAGCAGTCCTCCTGCCTCAGCCTCCCGAGTGCTGGGATTACCCTCCTAGTATCCTTTAAGTACCATACATACCTTCCCTGTCCTCAAACCTACTTTGAAAATGCCACACAAACCAAACATCCCAATAACGGTTGGCTGACCACTGCCTGGCAGGAGCAGGGTCTCTGCTGGACGTCAAGACCGTGGGCTGTGACCAAAGCTCCAGAAGAGTCCCAGGCACAACGAGGGTCTGAGGTGGGGCGGGAAGTCAGAAATCGTGCACCCTGGAGCTACCTGAAACCAGCACGCGGCGAGATCAGCAAGATCCGGGGACTCGTCTGAGCAACTGCAGTGCTTTTCTAAGTGTCCCAGGGAAAGAGCAGCCCGAACAACAATTTCCGTGTCATCACAAAAGCCACGTGCCGTCCTGATGTGAGAACACGCTACGGAAGAGGGACGGAGGGGCTGGGACCAGGGTGCCCGCGACAGACCCCACGGCACTCACCCAAGGCCACTGGGTCCCACTCCAGCATCCAGGAAAAGGGTGTCGCAGCCTCGGTCACAAAGCCATTCAGACAGCGTGGCACGCCTGTGACCCACAGCTGTGACTGCACTCAGCATGCGGGGATGTGACTGAGACACGGCCTCTGACAGCACCCTCGCGCCTGACAGCAGGGAAACCCCTCTCCTTCTCCCCGAAACCCCTCCAGCACAGCGCTTAGCACTCCTTCGGGCTGGACGGGCCTCACTGCGTTCACAATGGAAACACATGGTGTAAAGTGCATCGGGAACTCTGCAGAACCATGGGACCAGTGATGGCAACCTTTTAGAGCTTTCAGGGGTACAAACAGCCCGCTGCAGCATGTGTGCCATCCCTGCCACCGGAATTCTGTAACTACGTAAAGGGCATTATTGAAAGTAAGGAACTTACAATGTAAGAACAGTGGTAGAAGCTAAGGCCTGGCAGGGGCGTCTCCGGCCCTGCCCGAGACAGCATCACATCCTCCTCAGGCAGCTGTGGGCTCTGGTTAGACTCACTCCAAGCTACGCACATGTTAACGGGTTCCCACACTACAATACGTGACGCCCTGGCTGACAGCTGTGGGAGCCACGTAATTTGGTGAGGGACCTCCATGCCGCAAGGCAAGCCTTCGATATGGGTCTCAATCAAGTCTAACTCTAACTAGCAGAATCAGCTGTCAGGTGGGTAGCACCTGTCACCTGCAATGCAAAAGCGAGAGGCAACGGCACCTTCCTGGCGTCCCCTGGAGTAGGGTGCGGCCGCGTACGCTCCTCCGACCCCCAACACAGCTCAGGAGAGAAGGGGTGAACGGCAGAAGCACAGACACCAGGCACGAGTCTGTGCCCAATAGAACCACAGCAGGCTCCTGTTTTCACTTTCCGTGTGAGAAAGACAGAGGTTGGGGACTTGGCTAGCAGGTATGTTCGCACAAGCCTGTAATCCCAGCTACTGGGAGGCTGAGGCAGGAGGATCAAGAGCTAGAGCCCAGCCTGATACTCTGTCTTAAAAGAGCTGGGGATGGAGCTCAGTGGTCCCTGGGTTAAGTCTTCAGTATGAGGCGGCAGGGTAAAGGGCAGAGCTGGGCCCTTACTTTACTGCCTCTGGGCATCCCTTTCCAGCTCTTCCCGAAGCTGGTGACCCCGGGAACAGGTGGAGCTAAGGTCCGCACTAGTTCTACTTTCCCTTTATATCTCAGAAGCCCAGGGAAGGTTTTATGGGGGTTACTTGGAAAAGGGCTCTTTGATTGATTGATTGAGACAGGGTCTCACTTTGTAGCCCAGGCTAGCCTCAGATTTGTGGCAACCCTCCTGCCTCAGCCTCCCAAGTACATGCGTTACTATGCCTGGCTATCTCTTCTAATGATCAAAATGCCACAAAATGAGCCATCGTGTCACTTTTGTCTCTTTATTTTCTGCACTCAAATGAGGGGGTGTATGGCTTGTCTGCTGAGCAACCTTCCTTCAGGGACTCTTTTGAGACCGGGGTGGGCGGAGGGGCCCTGGAGTCGGGCTCTGCATGGGCGGTGGGGGTGGGGAAGCAACTGTTCAGTGACCTACACTGCGCTGACTTCACCCCAATCAGACTCTGGGAGAACAGAACCTGCTGTTACTCTCTCTGCCATAATCAGAGTTAAATGCCCGTGATGTGTAGCGTCCTGGAGTGCTTGAAAGGCACTTTCTTCTTCTTTTTTTTTTTCCTTTGGTACCGGGAATCGAACCCAGGGCCTCGTGCTTGACAGGCAGGTGCTGTGCCACTGAGCCACACCCCTGGCCCTTGCAAAGCATTTTCACACGTGTCTTTTCACTGAGGCTTCACAAACCCGCCAAGCTGGTGATCCGCCCTCCACACAGAGACCGGGCGCGCTAAGAAACTGGCCCGGGGAGCCACCAGGTCACCTCCAAATGAACCGGCTTCTGGAGCTTACAGAACAGCTCTGCTCCTCTCACTGCAGACAGCGTCTCCCTGCAAAGCTGAGCAAGTGGGCGCTTCTTCATAGCAAGGAGGAAGAGTGTGCCCCACGGTGGAAGCGACAGAGCCTACCAGGGAGAGCTGGTTAAAGCCTGCACACATTCTGGCTTTGGGTGGGTGATTTGGGGAAGGCTCCCAGAAAGTAGACTTTGCTCTCGACAGGGTAGTCAGCAAGTGAGCCAACCCTAGGACCAGGTACCTCAAAAAAGCTTATCAGTAAGCTAGGGGTGGTGGCACATGCCTGTGGATCCCAGCACTCAGGAGGCTGAGGCAGGAGGATCCCCTGGAATGTGAGGACAGCCTGGACTACAAAGTGAGTGGGTAGCCTACACAGCGAGATCCTGTCTCCAAAAAACAAAACCAAACCAGCAAGTGTATCAGTCAGGAGAGCAGAGGACACCAAGATGCAGCTGCGATGGCAGAGAAGCTGCCTGGCACGCTGCAGCACATACGGGAAACTTGTTTCTGCCTTTGCGTGGCCCCGTGAAGCAGCGGCCTTGCTCTGTCTCACTCTGCCACGGCTCCAGAACGACCTTGCCGGCAGCTGGTCTCCCGTGAGATTGTTTACGCCCAACGTGGCCTCACTGTGGGCACCGGGCCAGCTGTGGGGATGCTGCAGGGAGGGGTGTGAGACCACGTCCTGATGCCAGGGCTGGCTCTAAGCAGCCTCCAGAAAGAGCAGAGTTAGGGAGACCACGCGATCATGACTTCAAGGAAACCTTTACTTAGTGAAACTAAAAATAAAACCACTCGCCTCCTCCTCTAGCAGGAGCCGCAGGATTCTGCCCCGTGAGGACCTGGCTGGGGCACACAGGGGCAGGATTGTGCTCTGGGTTTCCCTGCCCAAGTGGCACCATCTCTGGCTTCTCGCTGGCTGCCTGGCTGCTCAGGATAAAGAGCTCGTGCTCGGGCCCGTGAGCAGCGAGGCGTGGGGATGAGGTAAGCAGGAAGGGCGTGTCACATCCTAAGGGGAGCGGGAGGTGTGGCCCTCCTGCCCACTCCTGTGCCTCAGGTTACAAGCTGGCAGCCAGAGCTCCTCTGTGGCCTAGAAAGATGTGGGATGCCCTAGGGTGGCAGAGCAGAGATTGGGCTGCAGCGTGCACCCAGGAACTCTGGGAGGGTGAGACGCTGCAAGCTGGAGTCGCGGCTGACAGACAGCGACAGCTGGGCAGCGGGGACGGGCCAGCGTGGGAAAGGACGGAGGGAAGACAGTTCTAGCTCTCCAATCTGAGCTAGGTTCCTCCTGATTATCGTTTTGACATTCGCTTCTCACTTCTGCTCTCAGGGTTTGCTTGCTGTAACCCAAGACCCTGTACTGAGCCCTACGGGAGAGTCTGTGACTGGTCACTGATGCCAATGAATTCGAAACTCGTCCTCCAGAGGAATTTGGTTAAAATTATTTGCTTATGGTTTATTCCCATGGAGACACAATGGCAGAACGAGCTCGAGGCCTCAGAGTCAGAAAACCCGAAGAAAGGAGGGAGATTGAAGAGGAGGTGGACAGGGAGCGATTCTGGGCCATGCCCTAGCTTGGAGCTGAGAGTTCTCCAGGCGTAACCGCTGCCTGGCCACACAAGAGCCCCATAAGAATGGCGCGGGTGACCTATTTACTGATGAGAAAATGAGGCTTTGAGAAGTTAAGCGTCTTGGCCAGGCACCAGGCCCCCTTTAGAAAACTAAAGCACAGCAACAGCAGAACAAAAAACACCAAGACTTGAACTCAGTTCTTCTGATCTGTAGACTTCAATTTTCTCCTGTTTTTATGCTGTGCAGATAAGGGGTGCTGTTATGGCTTTTATCTAGAGGTCCCCCCATACCTCATGTGCTCATAGGGGGGCTTTCGGGAAGGGGCTGAATCACGTGCATGTGGTGCTAGATTAGCCCACTGATTGGTTCGGCCCAGTTCTGTGTGGGGGAGGAGGAGGCGGACGTCATGAAGAGGGACGCCCCCAGCCGCGTGTGGACCACACCAACCAGTAGGTCTGCAGCCTGGACGGAGCAAAGAGGGCAAGGAAGGCTTGCCGCTTCCTGGCTCCTGCCTGCTGTCACGGACTGTTTCCCCTCTGCCATGCCCTTCCGCCTAGGTGCCTCGGACGCTGGCGCCATCAGGAGCAAGGGGAAACGCATGGCACCCCCACCAGCACCTCCCCCAGAGCCTTCCGACAGAACGTGGCGCTGCTGACGTCTTGGTTTCAGATCACAGTTCTCCAGTTCTCTGCCGTCTCCAGAACTACGGGAACCTGAGCGTGGGATTCCCTAGGTTGAAAAGCCTCCCCTCTCTACGGGACAAAGACCAAGCCCCTCATTAGCCATGCAAGGCCTTCTCAGGACCCACCTGACCCGCCCAGGATAAGTGCCATCCTCCTGCCCTCCACTTCTCCCCCACCCCTCCCTGCCAGCCACCGCACTACCCTGCCGTCCAGGAAGTGGCCCTCACCACCGCGGACGGTGAGCAGGGGATGGAGGCTGCTCACCGCAGACCGCCCGCTCGGGCGATGGGAGGGCGGGGCACGGCTCTGGGGCCGTCACACCTGCACCGAGCTGGGGCCGCGGGGAGTCTGCCAGGCGCTGCGTATCAGGCCCTACCAGCTGGTGGTAAATGAGCCTCCGTTTCCTTCCTGAATTCACTCTGCATCTTCATTCAGTGAATTATCAAGCCATCTACAATGCACTTAGCTCTGTGCCTGGCTTAGGGACAGAGGAGAGCACACCATCGTCCCTCGGTGTCCATGGAGGACCACCGCGGCCACCAAAATCCACAGATGCTCAGGTTCCTCCGTAAAAGCAGTGCCTGCACGTTACCTGGGTGCTTCCTTCTGCAGCCTTTCAGTCCCCTCTAGACAACCTGCGATACCTAATGCTGTGTGGATGCTGGCTAAGTAGTTGCTATCCTGTGTTACCTAGGGAAGGGTAAAAAAAAAAGTCTCCATGTTCAGTACAGATGCAACTGTTTTTCCTGAATGTTTCAATCTGTCCTTGGTTGAATCCACCTAGTGTGTGTGTGGTGGGGGGAAGTCAGGCTCATCCTCCACCGTCATAGTTCAGTCCAGCTGGGGAAGTGACCAGCGCACACCCGTCATGCTTCGAGTGTCACAAGGCGAGAGATGACATCTCCGGGCTTACTTTAAAAATGGCAGGAGCTCAGAGAGGGAGGTGAGCCCTGCTGACGGATCAGGAAAGGTCCCTGGAGCACCGGGGACTTCGCCTGGCCCTGGCAAATGCAGATGACTTAGCCAATGGGACGAAAGGGGCTTTCCAAGGACCACATAAACAAAGGCCCGGACGAGACGCACACCCCTTGCTACTGCTGGGGGCGTAGGGTGTAAGGCACCATTCCTATTTTGTTCACTGTTTTTCTGCGGCTGGCTTGAATTCTCTACCTTGCATGCTGTGTAAATGCTCTACCTCTAAACTCTCCCCGCAGCCCTCAGTGCACCAGTCTTGATTATTCTAGGTCACAGATTGAGTGAAGCAACATCTGGAACCTTGTTAAAAATGCAGAGTCCTGGGCGCCTCCCCAGAGCTGCTGGAAGAGATGCCCACCACCCCGGGTTTTAACAAGGCTTCTCGGGGGCTCGGATACAGGCGAAGTGTTTGAGGCACATGATACACAAGCTCAGTCCCTCTTCCTATCGAGGGTGCATTTCAGTGTTTTCCAGCTAGAATGGCTTCTTGTATCTCTTAACACGACCTGAAGGAGGGGGCACAGGAAGGCAGGGGCACAGGGCACACGTGCCACCTGACTGCCAGGAAGTCACTCGGCATACACCCGAGAGAGGCCTAGAAAAGGCTGGTATTCTAGAAGCAGCGGAGGTCTGAGTCAAGGTCCTCCGGGACAGGAAACTCTGGATACTGAGGGTGGAGACAGTGATTTAACTGTCGCTCCCCAGGACCCGGCAATAACAACAGTGTACTACGGCTGCGTCCCTCGGCCCCACCCCAGCGTCTTTCAGGGACCACTGTGTGGACACAGGTCATCTGTTCCCCGGCCCCGGTGACGAGGCCCGCACACTCCCGGCCCTCTCGGGCTGCTGTACTGGGGGCCCCTCCCTGCATCCCCCTCCTGCCAGATGAGGGCTGGCTCTGCTCTGATCTGTGTGGCTCCGCAGCCCCTCGCGGAGTAAACTAGGACTCTGCGTCTGGCTGGCGCATTTGGGAAGAGAAAAAGAAAAGGAATCGAAATGAACTGTAAGGAGAAAAGGAGGGGGAAGTTCCCTGGAAGTCTAAAAGCAGGAACCAAGCATGGTATTTTTGGCTTGGGACTTTCTGTACCACATGAAATTACGACAGTGACTTAATTGCTCCTGTGCCTTTGAAGCCCCAGAGAGAACATAATGGCCGGGTTACACGGGACGGACTGCAGCAGGCGCAGGCAGGGCCTCCGCCCGCCTCACCTACCCGGCAAAGGCATCTGCTGAGGATGGCTCTGCGGCTTCCGTCCTCAGTCTCCCGGGGTGGCCGGGGGAGTTTGGGCCCAGCGGGAGGTACAGAGGTGGTGAAGTTCCAGTTCTGCTTCTGCCTGGACCCTGTGTGCACTCGGCAGGAAATTTAACGGCAACGTGCACCTGCACTACTTTATACAACGGCAGAGAGAGCAGAAAACGAATACAAAGAATCTCCTTCGGAAGGAAACAATATCACAGTACAGGGTTCCTCCTGGACTCTGCTGCTGACACAGTATCTTTACCTCCCTCTCGCGCATCCTGGGGCGGATATCAAGGGACTGGTTGCCTGCCCTGGTCCTCTTTCTGCGGGAGGTGGCATTCACGATGGCCAACGCCATGCTGCCACCCGGCCACAGGAGAAGACCCCGACCCAAGCCAGACAATGGGTGCTCAAGCCCAGGAATTTACAGTGGAAAGATTCGGACTTCTGCGCTACCCGGTGGTTTTCACCGGAGGCAGCTTTGCTCTGGGGGACGTTTCCCAGGGCCGGGGTTCACCGCGGGCTGTCACACTCCGAAGGTCCTCTCGTCTCCCGTGACTGCAGATCGGGGACACAGCTACGCATCTTCCAATGCACGGCACAGACCCCACGACAGACTACCTGGCCTACAAGCTGCGTCGTGTCGAAGGTGGTGAACTCTAGAGGAGCTCGGCGTGAGCACATCCCGCTGAGCAGACAAGGAAGGGCTGGGGGCGGGGTGGCTGGGCTGACGGAAGTGGCGGGTCAGGAAGGGCAGCTGTCCCACACCTAGAGTTACTACCAGTGGAGAGTGAGGCCTCAGAGCCAGCAGGTCTGATTTTCTAGAAGCTGGGAACCTTGGTTTCTCTGTGGAATCTGATTTCTAAACACTGGCCCGATTTTTAAAGGAAGGTGTGCACTGCATAGCTTCGGGTGTGGAAGGAGGTTCCAGGGTCCCCTTCGTTCAAGCTCCTAGCAGCCCCCGGCTGCTTCCCTTTCAGGGTGGGGTGAGCAGCCCAAGACGCTTTTGTTAGTTCTCTGTCCTACCTGAGTGCTCTGCGAAACAACCCCAAACTGTTCCCAGCACACGACTCCTGCCTCTGCCTCTCGCTTGCCTCTGCAGCTACATCTTCTGACCTGACTGCTGTCCCCAGCCACATAAAGAACTGCCAGGCTCTTAGGAAAAAGGTGTAGCCCTCACCTGCCAAGAAAGTCACTGGGCAAATTACTCAATCTCTCTGAGCCTCAGCTTCCTCCTGTGTAAAGTGGGAAAGGGACGAGCAATACTGAACGCATCCATACTTGTGTGATCAGCTCAAAACCATCAGCACTATTTCCTTCTGGAACACTCTGCCTTCACAAATAATGCCTCAGTGCTGCTGCTGTTAATAAAAATAATACTGGCCGGGCATAGTGGTGCGTGCCTGTAATCCCAGCACTGGGGAGGCTGAGGCAGGAGGACCACTGTGAGTTTGAGGCCAGCTTGAACTACACAACTGAGTTCAAGGCTAGCCTGAACTATATAGCAAGACCCTGTCTCAAAAAACCAAAAGTAAATAAATAAATTAATTAAATACATAAAAATAATAAGGGAACCCTTAGAGTAAGAGTCATGCCAAGGGGAACACTGTGCAGAGAGCCAGGGAGTACCAGGGGGGCCTGGTTAACCGGGATTCCAAGCTGGGGCACGAGCCACAGCAGAGGAAAAAAGCTGTCAAACCAGCAAACTTGCAGAGGAAGGAAGGAAAGAAGGAAGGAAGGGAGGGAGGGAGAGAGGGAGGGAGGGAAAGAGAAGCAAACGAGTTCTCGGCCACAGCACAATGATGTCTCACCATCTTAAGAATCCAGGGTATCCAGGATGGTGGCCACTTCACCCTGTCACAGGGCAGCTGCGGCAGCCTTTACCGAAGCCAAGTCACTGCCCTGAGTCCTTGCCAAGGTTACCTGACCCTCATAAAAGTCCTTGAGAGCAGAGTGGGGGCCATTTGTCCTCCGCTGCCAGCCAGCACCCATTACAAAGAGAATAGGGTCTGCATGCCAGACTGGAGGCCAAAATGCTAATTACCCTATCTGGCCTGCCAAAAACTGTGCGGGCAGCACTCTCTCTTCCCAGCAGGGCTGAGGAGAGGGGAAGGGAGGGGAAGGCAGGGGAGGGGAGGAGAGAGGAGAAAGGGGAGCAAAGGAAGTCCGTTCCCAGCAGTCTCTTTCAGTATTTCTATGAAAGCCCTGTACTAGGCAAGGAAGATATACAAAGCAAATAACACACACTAAAAATTCAAACTGCAGTAGGCAAATGAATCTGGAATCAGTCAAGGTACCTGTGAAAGGTGGTGTTACTAACACATAGCTTCTATGTGCTAAAACAAACTTCCCATGGTGGTTTTTTATTTTTATTTTTATTTTTTTTTTGGTACCAGGAATTGAACTCAGGACCTTGTACTTGCCAGGCAGGTGCTGTGCCACTGAGCTAGCAGCAGAGCAAAATAAATAGCCTCACTAGCCCAGGAGTATTTCTGACTGTTAAGTAGTACTGCTGCTAGAATTGGCTTCTCCACTAGGCAGAGAAAAAGTGCATCTGATGTTTGTAATTTCTCTGTATTTTTTATTTTAAAGAGAATTGAATTAAAAGAACAGCAATATGCCAACAACACAGAGAAAAACAAAACAAAGCAAAAGCAGTAAGAATGATACAGGGTTTCAGAACAAAATGATAGTGATTAACAGTGGTTGTTATATTACATATTTTTATCTTCATCAAAGCGGGTCACATTACCAGATGTAAGAATGCAAGATGAATGTCAAAAGGAGCATTACGCATTCCAATCCTCTTCATGTATCCCTCCCTCCTCCCTCCTTCCTCCCCCCAGACACACTGCAACTAGCTGGGAGGCGGAGAGGTGCAGTTCCTGTACCTGCCCTCACACAGCTTACAGTCCGCTGAGGCAAACCAACAAGCCACCGAGCAGTTCCAACAGTCTGGCAGGAGCCTCGGATGCTAGATACCCCTTTCTCCTTCGCCTTCCCAGAAAAAAAACCCACAAGGGGGAGAGCTTGTAACAAGGAATTTAACTGGACGGACTGTTGACTACACACAAGATGCTCAAGGCAAGTTCCAAATTCACCATCACTAAGGCGAACCAAGCAGGGAAAACCAGGTGGGAAGACAGCGTGACGGGGCCTCCAGCACAGCTGCTTGTAAACCAGCCACGTGGAGGCTGAGGCGGATGCCAGGCTGGCCTGGACGACTTAGTGGACTCTGTCTCAGAAAGCAAAGGAAATAAAGAGACGGCCACAAAGAGGCTGAGAGGTGGCTGGGGTGCAGCTCAGTGGCAGAGCTCTTGCCTGGGAGCCCCTGGGTCCCATTCCCCCCGTCCCATCCCACACACCACAAAGCAAAAACACAGCTCAAAAGTGGGCGGTGGCATACACAAGACGATGACCTGGGGCAGTTTCCTGGCTCAAGCATGGCCAGCCTGAGGTCTCCATCTGCCTGTCGGAAGGGCCAAGCCGCTTTGGAAGTCTGGGTGTGGATGAAGTCCCTGTTCACCAAGCCCTGTACAGAACGGGAGGCCGGACAGGGCGCAGATTTGGGAGAGAAAATGGACAATCAGGAGAGGTCACGAAGGGGGAGGAAGTGGCCGAAGTCCCCACGCGGCTGACGATCAATCCTCATGACAGGATGAGGCAAGCATTATTATCATTACTCCCCCTGTTACAATGGGGAAACCAACACAGCGGGGAGCTTCTGCAGTGTGCCCAAGCTGGCGCTATAGCTCAGGCAGGAGGAGGAGTTTAGACCCAGCTCAGCAGGAAACAAGGAGTCACTGGAGATTTTTAACCAAGATACTGTCATGAGGACTGTGATTCCATAGATTCACGTGGTCACCATGTGTAAAATGAACTGCAGAGGATGTGGGAGATAACTGGCATTTAATGACCGCCTTGGGCGTAGCCACACCATGCCAGAGACTGTTTTCCAACTCTATGTCATCATCCGGCAATCGCCAGGAAGCCGTGCGGGCGCCTGCCATGCTGGTTCAGGCTTAGAACGCCTAACACAAAATGCTCGGGACCAGAACTGTCCCGGCGTCCCGGACTTCTGCATTTGGACTCTTTCAGAATTTGGGGTATTGGCGTATGCACAACAGGATGTCTTGCAGATGGGACCCTGGTCTGCACCTTGTACACATGGCCTGAAGGTAATTTGACAGTATTTTTACCGTGCCTGTGTTTTCACTGTGACCGTCATGTAGGGTCGGGCGTGACATTTTCACGTGCAGGGAGTCCTGCAGGTGCTCACAAAGTCTCAGATTTTGGAGTTCGTATTTTCCGGCTAGGGGTGCTCAATGTGTGGGGGAGGTACGTCTCAAGGCCGTTTAATGCCATCCATCCTCTCCTGTATGCGATGGAATTAGAGACTGAACACAAGGCAGATGACCACGAGCGTCTCAGCTTCCCCCACTGCACTGCCCTGGAAACGCTAAAGGCCAGGAAGCAAGGTAGTGGAGTTTCGTAATTATTAAAATGAGGGAGTCGCAGAGTCAGGATAGGATGAATGGACCTTGGTAATTTGATACAGAAATCACGTGGAAGATTGAAATTCCCCAAGATTACATCAGGGCTTCAAAAGTATGGGACCAGAAGACATGCGTGGCCATTTATAGAAATTAGGAAGTCATGGGCACAGGAAATGAACAGACACTTCACAGAAGGGGAATGACAACTGGCTAATAAATACGTGAAAAAACGTTGAACGTGGCTGGTCGTTAGAGAAATGTAGTGAACACAGCACTGAGGTTCCATCTTACCCAAACAGAAAGGCTGAAATCAAGAAATCAAACAGTAACAAATGCTAGATAGGCTGCAGGGCAGAAGGAAACTTTATGTATTTCTGCTGGGAATGGAAACCAGTACAACCACTATGGAGATGCCTCAAAACACTAACGGTAGAAATTGCATTCAGCCCAACTGTTCCCCTCCAGGTATCTTTCTAGAAGAGTGAAGGTCATCATACCACAGTGAGGCCTGCACACGCATGACGACAGCACCACAATTCGCAACAGCTACATCTTGGAAGCAGCTGTGCCTCCATCAGCGGATGAGTGAGGAGAGACAGGGTGGTGTTTGTACACAATGCAGCACTGCTCTGCCAATGGGAGGATAAAACTGGCTCATTCGTGGGACAATGACCCACCTGGAGACCATAATGTTACAGGAAATAAACACGCAAGTTTAACGATCACACGGTTTCTCTCACATGAGAGCTGTGTTACGTACAGGTACCAACTCCCTGTTATGTACCACAAACACGTACTAATAATAAAAAGGAAGAAATCAGGCCCTTAAATAGGAGGAAGCTGTCCCTGTTAGGTGAGTTTGAGGGTAAGGCGGGCAGTACGCAGCCACCGGAAGTTAATTAGGAACACCAGTGCTGGGCCAGGGACACAGCTCAGTGGCACGCACCTCCTGGCAAGTGTGAGGTTGGCAGCGTGATTTCTGGTACCAAAAAAAAAAGAACACTGGTGGTCCTGGAGCACTTCCTATTGCCCACCGTGGTCCAAGGGCCTCCTGCCCACCAATGAAGTTCATTTCCACAAATCTGTGAGATGGAGGTCGGCACTGTGCCCCCTTTAAAGAAGAGGACAGTGAGAAAGGAGCCCAAGGTCACGCACTGAGTGAACTGCGAAGCCGAGCCGGAAGCGGGGGTCTACCTGACTTCCTGCCACTCTTCTCTGGACACCTTAAGTCTCAGAAGAGAGCCGGCCCTGGTAACAGGTTAGAGAGACTTGCAGGGCTGGGTCACTCGCAGACAAGGAGCCAGCCCACAAGAGAAAACGTCACAAAAATAAATTTTAGCTCAGACATGGAGCTTCTGTGGTAAAACACATTTATTCCAATTTCAAAAGAAAATAAATGGATTATATAATATTCTTTTTATAAGTCAAAATAAATGGAAGGAGAGGAAGGGAATGTAAAAAGGGTGTGTGATGCACACCTACCAACTCCTCACGACAAACAAGGGCTCTTAAAAATGTTTAAAAATTAAATAAAAAGTGGAAGAAATACAATTGCCCTGATATTTCTAAACACTGTAGCTGCTCTACAACAGGAAGACTCCTTTGTTACATAATAATTTTAAATTGCTGGAAGCATCCCCGAGTAACCCTCAGAGATTATGAGAAGGGTTTCAGGACAAGGGAAGCTGTAACCTAAGGCCACTGAAGACTGCGATCTCCGGACGGGAAGCTCCTGCCGCCTTTCTTCCCTCCCTGGTCATTTCTCTTTCCTTTCTTACTAGTGCGTGTCTGTGGTGCACGGTGACCACCTTCGGCGGTGGGATGCGCACCTGGACACAACACATCTGAATTCGTGTTTTTTATTGTCCCTCTCTCCTCCCCTCCCCTTCTGAAAAAGCTATCTCCACTGACCCTTTTTGTCTTTAAATCCCTTTTCCCTTCCTCCCCTCCTGTCCCCTACCTCTTATTCCCCTTCCTGTTTGAAGAAGTTCTTCCTACTTCCTAATATTCATCCTGTTTGGCTCCTTACCTCAACTTTCTCACACAAGAGATACTAGAAGTTCTGTCTGATTTATTCCACTTAAGAACACGGCCTTGAAGTGATCCACTTACCTAAAAACGCCTCAAATTTATCCATGAACACCACGTTTTCTTTACCCACTGATCTGTAGCTGGGAACGTGGGCCGCTTCCAAGATTTAGCTATGATGAATTGGGCTGCTATAAACACGGACGCGCACACTGAGAAAAGATGTCTTTTGTGGCCTTTACAATACGAGAAACTGGGGCTGGGGATTTAGCTCAGCGGCAAAAGC
>NW_004955450.1:15415439-15416761 GCF_000276665.1 Chinchilla lanigera | reverse complement strand
AAAAAAAAAAACGGTGGCTGAGTAAATAACTCAGCAGAATGGCTAAAGAACAGATGACTAATTTGGATGTCACTGCCTTGAAAATAGAACAAAAAGCGCCTGCCTGGGAGGCACAAGCAAGGGCGTAAGATTGGTGCCCCGGGCCAATCCGGAGAAAAAAAAAAAAAAAAAAAAAAAACAATACGAGAAACTGTGGCGGGAAGTTGTATTTATTTATACCTACCAACTGCCTTGACAATTTTTACCTTAAGGGCTATTTCTCAATTTTGAAAAGTGAAATTAAAGGAAAAAGAAAGAAAGAAGCCAACCCACGTCATTTCCAGACACAAAAGCCCAAAGCTTTCGTGGCTAACAGTGCGGATCACATGAGTGTTTAGTCAAGTGTCTCTGAGTCTGAAGTGCTTCCCCAGCCCGGGTAAGGAGACCAGAGCGAGCAGGCCTGGGCTGAAGGCATCATCCCGCCTGCCTCGCTTTTAAAAGCGTAAGTAGCTCTGTCCGAGGGAAAGAGAAATCAAATCAAGTCATGACACAGACTTTATTGATTTTGAAAGCATATGTTTGTTGTTGCTTTTATTTTTTTCGCATTTAACATATCTTAAATCAGAATTTATCTTGCAATTGATAGAATGTCTTAATTTAGTTACCAGCATTTTTCCTTTTTAAAAGTGTATTAAGAAATGGTGCTTTCTGTCGGGTGTAGTGATCCACACCTGTAATCTCAGCACCCGGGAAGCTGAGGCAGGAGGATCCCTGTGAATTCCAGGCCAGCCTGGGCTACATAGTGAGTTCAAGGCCAGCCTGCACTATACAGCGAGACCCCTCTCAAAAGCGAAACAAAACAAGGAAAGTGCTTTTTCTTGTGGTGCGTTTATGGCAACTAGACAGACAAGTTATCAGTTTCTAAAACAAAGCAAAACAACAGTCTCACTGCTGATGAAATGCGGCAATGCTTGGGCATGATCTGTGGAGATGCCACTGCAAAAGGAGCTCACATCCAGAAGGAAACTGAGGCTGGACGGAGGGCGGCTAATGACGGCCCGAAAGCGGCAAGCGCGGGACAGAGGATGCAGCCGGCGCGGGCGTCGGGCTGCCCACAGGGGCAGCTGCGGTGGTCGCCTCCTGCTACCGCCGAAGCTTGCAGGTTCCGGGGCTCCGAGCGCGGAGCACGTGCTCACAGCGACCGCTCCCCGCGGGGACCCCTGGCTGCTGGAGACAGGCGCGGCCCATCCGCAGGATGGAGACGGAATCGCGCCGCACCCGAGGCTCGGGGCCCGCGCTGGGCAGCAGCGGCCTTCGCCCTGGCCTCAGCCCCCGCGCAGCGC
>NW_004955450.1:15379592-15414604 GCF_000276665.1 Chinchilla lanigera | reverse complement strand
GGCCCGGCCTCGCTGGAGCGCGGCGCTGCGAGCCGGCGACGACCCTCCCGAAAGGCACCCACGGGACCGCTCAGCACGCGCCAGGCCCCACCGCGGGGCCGGGTACAGGCCTGGGCACCTTGACAGCGCTTTTCCACGCAGGTGCTCATATTCTGTAAACGAACGTAGCACTCCCCTTTTATCTTTTTAGAGTTAGAATCAAGCCACCATTCCCTCCTTCCAGGGACCCAGGCTGGGGGACTACTGCGGCCTCCCAAGCTTGGAAACACGCGTCCACCTTCCCGGCACCCGTAGCGGCACTGCGCAAGCGCGGGCAAGTCTCGCGCTCACAATATCTGGCCTCCGTGTTCACACCGTCCAATGGCGGTCATGGTTTGACCTTTCTGCCCCTTCTACCTCCGACCTCCAGGACCCAAGAGCAGGACCTGCAATGAACCTCAACGAGGCAGGGGGCGTCAAGATTCTTCTGTAAGCAGACGAGGCCACAGGTGGAAGTTGCCAAATAATACAAGGGAAGTCAGCACCAAAATCTAACTAAACCCAAATGCTCCCCCATCTGTTTAGGCACATTTTATTATCAGGTGCTTAAATTAAAAAAGAAAAGGAAAAGAGCAAGGAAAAGAAAAAAACCAGAGAACTATATATTTCCCTTAACATACAAATAATTCTCACTTCCTCTGGAAAAATGCACAGCAGAATTCGTTGGGTGGTCAGCCTGAACGCACCTTTCAAGTCAAAACCACGAGCTATTTTTCAGTGTCACAGATAACTGCTGATTTTTAAATAATGCATTGAGCCCAACTGACTCCCACACAACAGGTTTACATTCATGATTATATCACCCTATTTGTGTGTATGGACCTTCCTTTTGTGTTAAAATATACACTGCTACTTCTATTTTTTTATAGCTGTGCTCGAATTAAAAATGATGTAATTGCTACACAAATCCTTCCTTGTCAATCGAGTAGAAAGGACACTGGTTAACAATTGAAAAGCATCCAGAGATGAAGTAGCTCAGTGGCAGAGAATGTGTGAGGCCCTAAGTTCAATCCAGGGTATTGTTAAAAAACAAAAAAATCCGTGGTGCCACATGCCTATAATGCCAGCACTCAGGAGGCTGAGGCAGGAGGATGGTTGTGAGTTTGAGGCCACCCTGAACTGCATAGTGAAACCTTGTCTCAAAAAGACCAAAAAAATTCCAGTCTTTCATTGGCTAAGTGGCCAAGGCCATCCTGCCCACCTCACTAAAGTATACAAAGAGGTTTTGTAAAACAGCCAATCAGGAAACCACTAAGGACAATCCTGCATACCAGACTACAGGCATGCAGCTTCCCATACCCTAGGAACTGAAGCTTGGGCGGGGCTTCCTGTGTGGGATCTCAGTAGGAAGAGAACCGAAGTGATACCATCTCCCTTTTCCGGGAAAGTATTGTCCTACTTGGTTCTTTCACCGAGTGCAAAACCCCACTCCAATGTGAGCTTCTACCTGCACCCACGCGTCCCGCTCCCATGTATACACCCTGCTGGGAGCTGAACCCCAGATCTCTGTGCTCTACCACTGAGCTACACTCCCACCATGTGCCTGATTTTTCAAAGGCATTCTGTCAAGCCAGGGGTGTAACTCAGTGCTAGATCTCCTACCTAGTATATGAGAGGCCCTGGGTTCCATCCCCAGCACCACAATCTTTAAATGAAAAGACCTTTTGTAATAGTCCAGGAAATTAGTCCTAAATATTCCCTTCTATGCTGATGCACAGTAAACATTATGCAAATGTTAGCACAGGGTTACTTTACCAACAGCACCACTATGTGGAGCAGCTGGGGGCATGGGTGGAGGTGGGGACCGGTGAGGGACACCCAGGCCATCCTGGACCACACTCACCACGGTCACCAAATGAGGGCGGCGGCAGCCCAACCAGGCAAAGCTGTCAGACTCGAGGTATCTTTACAAGCAGAAGTGACGGGGCAAGCTGTCGTCCCAGCCTTGGGAGCGAGGGCAGGAGTGAAGTCAAGGGAATTCCTAATCGCACGCCGTAAGCAGGCACAGGGCCGAGTGACAGGTGCCAGCACAGGGAGAGAAAGTCTCCCCCTGCACAGTTCCTGAGCAGCAAGTGGGCCTGCAGAATTTGGGCTCCGCTCAGACCAAAGGCAGGAGGTGGGAGCAGAGCAGTGCATGGGGGAAGTGGCCTCCTGCCTGGTCCTGTGCCACGCCCGGCGTGTGGACAGCGAGAGAGGTTCCACAGCAGCCGAGAACGCCACCCAAATGTCAGCAAGTTCACTGTACCTCAGGGAACCCCAGACGTGGGGGTGGCAGCGGTGGGGTGGAGGGCGGCCACTCTCCACTTCGTGTGACATGAAGTTCTAGGAAGACGTCATGGAGCTTACACAACTCCAGCAATTAAGATAGGAGCCAGATGCTTTGATCAAGGTGGACAGGATACCCAGCCTCTGTGAGAAACCCGCTAGACATACCGTGCCCTCGGCAGAGGACTTCACAGACTGAGCTATCTGTAGTAAGCTCTGGGTTAAGCATTTAAGCTATGGAAACACTCAAGGAATTGGAGGGAGAAGGAGGCAGTGGGAGGGCTTCAGTTCAGATCCGAGAGCAACCCAGGCAGAGATGTATCAGCCACTTCAACTCTGTGAGCTGGGCTCTACCATCCCAGCTTAGAGAGGAGGAAATTCGCTTGAGAGAGGCAGCAACTCTGCACGTGGCTGATCAGGACAGGATCAGCATGTGAGCTCAGCACTCCGTCACCGACAGCAAAACCTGCTTCATAAAGACTGTGGTTGGGGCTGGGGATTTAGCTCAGCGGCAAAGCGCCTGCCTGGCAAGCGCAAGGTCGTGAGTTCGGTTCCCGGTGCCGGAGAAAAAGCCAAAAAAAAAAAAAAAAAAAAAAAAAAAGATTGTGGTCATCCGCAGAAGGTACAGAGAAGGGCTTGCAGTAGAACCTGAGACTAAGGACAACAGGACAAATAAGTATGCAAATATGCTTAATTAGAAGAGCAGTAACTGACGTCCAGCAAGCTCCTTGCCGTGCCTGAGGCACAACTGTAGGCAAGGAAGGGTTTCCCACCCCGGGAACTCGCGTGCTAGGGGACGACGCTCCACGCCAGGGCTGCACGCTGCACCTCTGCGTCTTTACGCAGCACCACTGTGGTCCTGTTCTAACCTCTACCCAGTGCCAGACTCAGCTAGGAAGGGGTGTGCGGTCAGGGCCAGACAGCCCGAGGACTTCAGGACCAGGCTGGCTCATTAGACGCCAAGTATCAACTCAGGACGCGCGCACTGGTGGAGAAAATGCACCTGAGACTCAGAACGTCTGGACTGGCTCCCAAGCAAAAGCGATTTGGCCATCTGCTCAGAAGGGCTGCAGGAACGCGTTAACGGGTACTCGAGGACCTCTGGGAACCACAGAGGAGGCGGAAAGCCCACCCAGACTTTCCCACCGCGCAGTGTTCCTTCCAGGTTAGTGGCATCATATGACTTGGTATAGGAACTGCCAGCTGTCAGACGCTGAGCAGTCCAACTTCCTGTATATAACCACTGCTTTTCTGATTCTCCCTTAAGGTCTTTAAAAGAGCAAACCACAGCTATTCTCACTTCCCAGAACCCTCTGCTGATCACAGCGTGAGATCAAATCCCCACAGACAGGGCGGACTGGTATTTCAAACATGAAACACTGGGATGCAGATTAATAATTTGCCAGTGACTCTCAACAAATACTGTTCATGCGGGGAAAAATAACAACCCTCACTTTTAAATGGGAAGTCAGTCAAATTCCCTCAGTACTTGAGGAGGCAAACGGCAAAATGGCTTTCTCAGAATTCAGTATTTATTAATGCTGATGGTTGGTTTTTAAGAATTAATCATTCCCAGCTTCAATATCCTGCTTTAGCGTAAAGTTCACTTTATTCTGCATGTGGATTTCTGCACTTTCTGCCCAGATAAATTAATACACAGTCCAAAGTCTGGGGCCATGGTCAATGAAACTAAAGCAAATTCCTAAGCAGTAACAGATATTCCACATGGCTGGAAATGGCTTAAGAAGAAATTTTTTAAGGTTAAGAATCAAAGTACTGGAATTGAAGATCTTAAAAACCAAGCTGCCAGGGCTTCTCAAGGTACCTCATGTTGACTTCTAGGATCATTTAAGGTAAACCTGCCTTTCCTACTCCTTCCTTCAACCCAGTTTTCAGCTCTAACATTTTCCAGAAAATAAGACCTGGCTGGAAAATAGTAAGCCTTGAAAACTAGCAATCAAAAACACCAGCCCCAGTCAGAGTGTCCCTGCCTCACCTGCCGTGCCTCTTTTCTTGCTCGGTGGCTACTCTGTAAGGCAGGTGTGTCAAGGACAGGCTGACTGGGGCTGGCATTTTTGATCTAGTTTTCAAGTCTGATTATTTTCCAACTAGATCTTCTCTTGTGGGCAAGACGTAGATGGCATTAGGTCAATGGTGTTAATTCAAACAGACCCTGAAATGTGAACATAACTGGCAGACTAAGCACACAGAACAATCACTTCAAAAAGTAAATACCCCCAAATATTCCTGAGGTCTGTTCCTAGACTTTTGCCTAATTCAATCTGTACATACAGAATATAAGGAAGTCTTAGAAAATGTCACACTACAGTCTTTTGTAAGTGAATCTGGCAAACTATTTTAAAAATCCTTGTATCCCTGGCCCAACTTGAAGGGTTTTGTCATAGCACTGCCCGTTGCATTTCAAACTGTAAGCGCACTGCTTCTATCTTTATGAAAGACCAGGAGACCACAGCCCTTGGGTCCAATCTGGCCCTGCTTCTTGTCTTTGTAAAGTTTTGTAAAGTTACACCGAAACACAGTCAGGCTTGTTCATTTATGCATTGCCTGCACCTGGCTTTGTTCAACAATGGCAGAGGATCGCTGTTGTAGCCCACAGAGCCTAAAATACTCCCCGCCCTTTCAGAAGAAGTTTGCTGATCTAACGGAGATGGACTGAGGAGAATCCTGCAGGCGGTAAGGGCGGTCTTGATCAGCTCCCAGTTGGCTCGCTATATTGGGGAATCAGTACCAAGAAGTTGGCATCTCAAGTTGCGACCACCTTTTCAACCCCACCCACAATGAGAGGAAACACACCTGTGGATCAAGGGAAGGGCACTAGTGTGTGTATCAGAAGTCAGCAATACCTCAGACCCAGCAACCGCACCGATTTTAGTACAAGATGGAAGAGGAGAATGTTACATGCAAATAGCAAGAAAAAGACAAGATGGATTTTCGTCTATAGATTGCAATCAATTTGACTGTCCGCACCAGCTGCAGACTTTCCTTTTTCTGGAGACAGGGTCTCACTATGTAGTTCAAGCTGGCCTGGAACTCATTATGTAGGCCAGGCTGGCCTTGAACTCAGAGCGATGCTCCTGCCTCAGCCTCCCAAGGGCTGGAGTAATAGGCATATGCCACCACACCCACCTCCAGAGTTTTAAAATGTGGAATTATTGTTGTAGATACATCATTCCTACACCCCCAAGTCACTGACCTAGAGAGAATTTAGTCCAAATTACCAATGCTGGGCATGGTGGTGTACACCTGTAATCCCAGCACTCAGGAGGCTGAGGCAGGAGGATTGCCAGGAGTTCAAGGCCAGCCTGGGCTATGTAGCAAGACTCATAGTCTTTTTTGCCTCAAAAAACCAAATTACCAATGCCACAGATGGCTTCACAACCTGAATTTTACTTAGGTTGACAGTTTAGTAGCACATCACTTTAAAAAAATGTAAATAATCTTGATAGAGCAGTAGATCATTTTTACCTTGATGAAAATTAGCCAGACTGCTTTTCTCTTTACATGTAGCTAGCTCTGCTTCTACGATTCTATAATTTCACAGCCTAGTCTGACTACTTGTCATTCTCTTTTATTATTGCAGGGTATGAGTGATATTCAAAGACATGAAAGGAAGCAGAAAGTTTCATTTGAAAGTAAGGATAAGGTAGGACTAATTCAAGTAGAATGCAGCCCCAAAGCTTCTTTCTTATCCGAGAATCTAGGCTCTGGCTAAGAACTGACATCTGAGTATAAATTAAATTTCAAAGCAAAAAGTACCCTGCAATTTTACAGCACTCGCCTCCACCCCCGTGAGTGGAAATAGATGCGGCAGACGTTATCCAATTGGCAGTAAGTCTGCGTTCGCAGACAGGTTAAATCATCTGCTCACAGCCACGGAGAGGAGAACTCCAAGCCCTCCCTCGGTGCTGCCTCTGTTGAGCGCCGCTGTGTGTGGCAGGATCACGACGGGCAGGACCGCAGCCAAGTGAGTAGAAGTGAATTCTGGGCTTTTCTACGGCTCTTACAAACACATTTACCTTCCCCAAATGAAAAGGAAATATTTTGAAACTATGACCTGGAATTAGATAGGAAAGAGTAAGCAAACAGATCTAAGACATACACTACCTGGTAGTCACTGGGGACACACCATTTCCCGGATAATGAGATCTAACTGAACAGTAACGCCGGCTGGTCATTACCACGGTGATGGCCAGGGTCACACGGAAGCTTATACCTCGCTACGCTCTGCTCGGTGGCTCCTCTGTAAGGCGGCTAAGGCGAAGTGACTGGCGCTGGCTCTTTGGTCTGTTTTCAAGGCTGATCGTTTTGGGGGAAACACGGTTACGCGCCTCCCCTTTAGAAGGCAGAGTAATGCGGCCACCGGCAGCCGTCTGGTGGGGACTAGGCAGTGACTAGCGGCGTGTTCCCTGTACCCGGAACCCACAGCACAATGCCGTCCCCCCCGGAAGCCGAGTCCACACACAAGCAGTCCCCCCGTCACTCGGGGCGATCTCTACGCTGCCGCTGAACCCAGAGACTCTGCAGGCGACTCGCCGGCTCTTGGTGGAGGTGGCCGATTCGCCGTCAGGATGGGCCCCTGCTGCTTCCGGTCGGAGGTTTCTTCCTACCTTGCTGCCCCAGCTTGCCCCGCACCCCTCCAACAGAAGTGAGGAGTGGAGCGGGCACAGACTCGGGCTCCAAACTCCTCACGGAGACCTAGCACGGTGCTGCTTCCCCCCGTACTCCGCAGTAAGCATCATCCCAGGACAATCCACTAACAACAACGTCACGTTTCTCCTGCCTCTGGAAGTCTGCATCCCAAGTCCACACCCCGCTTTCCAGTTTCTGCTTCCAGCACACCCACTGTGTTCTTTCCACATCAGCCCATCCTCTCAATCTTTTATCTATTGTCTTTTTTTTTTTGGTACCAGGAATCGAACTCAGGACCTTGTACTTGCTGGTACTTGCTGGTACCTGCTTGTACTTGCTGGACCTTGTACGTGCCGCTGAGCTAAATCCCCAGCCCCCCTCAGTCTTCTACACAGAAATCTCCTCCACCCGACCTCCCTGTCCCGGACCTGCTCCCGGCAATGGCCCCACTCAGCAAACAGACGTCCCCCTTCTTTCCACATCTGCTCCTTCCTGCCTGGGTATGAGCCCCCAGCTCTCCTCCCCATTTACTCCTATAGTGTTTATACTTGAAAGCTGAACCCCAAGAGTGAACCCAACAAATACCTCTGAGCACCCACCAAATATTGTAAGTCCACACTGAGGAACAAGTGTGTCCTCGCAGAAGGGCACGACTGTACTTTTATGAATAACATCCCGGGTGCGGCATGTCACATGGACACGCGTGACACACAAGTGACTTCTGGACTGAGCAGACTAAGCAAAGGGCGGTGGTGGATACAGAAGACACTAGAGGGGGCTGGGGATTTAGCTCAGCGGCAAAAAGCGCCTGCCTGGCAAGCGCAAGGTCGTGAGTTCGGTTCCCGGTACCGGAGAAAAACCAAAAAACAAAAACAAACAGAAGACACTAGAGGAGCACCTTACCCTCCACCACGTGTGAGCACACAGGACATCCGTTTCCAGGCACTTGGAAGTGATCCACCAACTATTCCAGAACGTCACACTGTTGCCGTTGGACCCAGAGCCTTGATCGAAGCTAAATCCTCAGCCTTTTCTGTTGCTGTTTTGTTTTTTATTTTGAGACACAGTCTCACTATGTTGTTCAGTTGCCCGGGCTGGGCTCTAACTTGTGATTCTCCTGCCTCAGCCTCCCCAAGTGCTACGATTACAGGTATCTATCTCACAGGCATGCACCACCACACCTGGCTGTATTACCTTATTTTTATAACTCTCCACTCCTCCATACCACTGGTGAGCCTGTAGTAGGCAAACCCTTCTGGAAGCCAGCGGTCCCGTCAGTGTCAGGGCACACACCCTACAAACCAGCACCCCTGCTTCCGGGAACCCACTTGACGGGAGCAGGAGCCCGAGGATTTAACGGAAGTGGGCAGTTTTACAGACTCTGGGAGACTCTGTCTCAGAAACAGAAATTTTAAAAGGTCTGAGGAACATTTCTCAGTGTGAAGACCCTGGGTTCAACGCCCAGCACCACAGACCAAAAGAAAAAGACAGAAAGAGAAGCAGTACAAAGACTACACTAAAGCAAGTGTCCTCACCGCAGCGGGTCACACTGTGAAGCGAAAAACAAGGACCCTGTCTTTACTCCGTGCCTGTGAAGTGCTCGGCTGGCTTTACCATTATTATTATTATCAGTGCTAAGGACTGAACCTAGGGCCTTGTGCATGCTAGGCACGTGCTGCCTTCCAGCCATATCTCTTCAATACTAAACAGAGTACGATGTTGATGTTAAAATTAAGGAAGAATCAGATCTGACCCAACTTGGTGGACCCGTGTTTTTCTGGGGTGCAGTCACAGGCGGCCCCCTCGGAGTTTGCTGGACGCCTGGAAACCCCTCTCCGGGGCTCCTCGGAGAGTGCATGCTGCAGGAATCTGAAAGCGGCAAGCGACAGCCAGGAGCTACGTCCGGAGGCGTTAGGGAGTCGGTGCCGAATGCGAGGAGTAAGGGAAGGTCACCCGGCCCCGCGCCAAGGGCTGCTTCCCACCCTGGTCCTGCGCACAGACTGCGTGAAGGTCAGGGCCGCACACAGGCCAGCCCTGGCTGGGAGGCCGGAGGGGCCTGGATTTCGACTGTGCTATGCCTCATGGCCGCAGAAGGCCCTGGCGGAGCAGCCCACCCTCACCTGCAGGCTTGGGCAGGCGCTGTGGGGGCGGGGCACTGCGGCACCACAGCACCAAAGCCAAAACACTCCCAAATCTGCTTGACGTTCACTCATGTCGCCTTAAATTTAGACTTCAGAATGCACTGGTGTCTTAACTTTGGGCCTAAGTAGCTTTTGTAGCTTTTGTTTTGTTTGGTCTGGTTTGGTTTTTTGAAGCAGGGATTCACTATGTAGTTCAAATGAGCCTTGAACTCACTAATGTAGTACTGGCTGGAGTCAAAGTCACAATGATCCTCCTGCCTCAGCCTCCTGAGTGATGGGATTACAGGCACGCACCATCACACCCGGCTAAGCCTATATGTTTTAAAGGTATGTGGATTTGAATTTCAGACATGTGTTGGACTATCTTGAAAGTACTTTGGTATTTCCAGTGATTGACACAGCACACACTAAGACCCTGTAGTTTTAAAATAAATCTATGTTTGTACAGTTTACAGTAATTAAGTTGTTTATAGTTTACAAAACATTTCCAGATACTTTATCTGATCCCTAAAACAACCCCAGAAGGTGATTTATTATTGTGAATATTTCCATTTTGCAGATGTGAAAACTAAGGGAATTGATTTAAGACTACAAAAGCCTAGATTCAAACTGGGACTACATTCTACAAATTTTCTTGGTTTTTTTTGAGGCAAGGTCTTGCTATGTAGTCCAGGGTGGCCTTGAACTCACTATGTAGCCCAAGCTGGCCTTGAACTCATGGCAATCCTCCTGCCTCAGCCTCCCAAGCACTAGGATTACAGGCATGCACCACCACACTATACTAATTTTTATGGGATAGTTTTTAAATATAACCAAACTGAGTTTGCAAGAACTATGGACACAAAGCATAAAGTCAGGTAATTATGAGACCAACTTTGTTCAGCAATGAAGACACATTACCCAGATCTCTAAGCAGTGAAATTATGATTTTAAAAATATGAACATCCCATCCATCAGATAAAACTTTCATAAGGTAAAGCACATGGTTTTATGGTGTTCTGTTTTGCACTTTGCAGAAAACAGAGCTTTAGCCTGTAGGAGCAGACTTAAAAGAACATTCAAACTGTCACAGTCTAAAAGATCTTGCTCATAAAGTTCTTACAGGAAAAGTAAAGCCCAAGCTTAGAAACATCTTCACTTAAGTAATAAGGCAAATCACTTAAACACACTCCCTGCACACTACCCTATCCCTGATGTGGCTAATCTGGGTAAACTAAGCTCCTTTTTCTCCTCCTACTCAACTGAGAAATGTCACCAAAGGGGGTAAATTAATCAAAGTAAGTCCTGAAGGAAGTAAGCCCTGTGGTATGTGCAGATTCAGCTACTATGAGTAACTAACGCAGCCCCAAAGCAATAACTATGAGACAACTGTATCGTGAGGCACAGCAAGGACAATTATTTAGGTTTGAAAAAAAAAAAAAAGATGAATTGATGGCTTAGAAATTCAGTAGCTCCTTCTATTTACAAGCGAATTTCTACGATCAGGGAGGGGAATGTTTTAGAGTGGCCACGTAAACTAGGTCAGGGCTGAAATTTTCCTCTTGCTTCAAAGGGGAGCTGAAATGGCTTAAGCAGCGCACGGCACATTCCTGACTCCCAGATCCATGCCCGGCGAACTGTCAGGGATTTTCAACCTCCCGGACGGTGAGAGCTCTGGGGCTGAACGATGAACAGAAAAAACTGGTTCCTCTGTGGTCTTAGAACACCGTCTGCCTAACTTGCTGCACGAAGCACTGAGACAGCAGCTCTGCACCCCAGGATGTCCTACCCAGAGGATTCTCTTGGGCCACCCCACCTCCGGATCCCGCAGCCACTTCCCAAGTCCCCTGACCGCTTTGGGTAAACATTCAGGATGCAAAAGGAAAGACCACGCAGGAGAACCAAACGCCTGGGTAGAACACCAAAAATTCTCGTCAACACTTAAAAATAGACATTTAAACAGTAAGGCCAGCACCCCACGAAGAAATGAGCCACGGCATTTTGTTATCCTGAGTGCCTGGTAGGGCAGTGCAGGCTCTCGTTCCACTGGCTTACCCTGCCGTGAATGGAGCCCGCTCAGGGTCTTCCTCCCAGGCGGGCCTAATGAATGCCGTGGAGTTCACAGGGCTTGGACGTGGGCTTTCGGTGTAATGAGAGATGTTTCTCTGTGCCTGGTTCTCTAACCAAGTGTTTGGCTGGCTTCTGGTTCCCAAGTGCAGCCAGAAATACAAGATATCTTGGTTCCTCGGGGTGGAAAATCCTTGACACCGCAGAGCTGGACTTCCGAGACCCTTCACCAGCGTGGGAGCGGCCCGGCTGTGCTGCCCAAGCCCGGCAGCCCCGTCCCCCGAGGGCACGTCCGGCCCCAGGTGCCTTTCCTCCCGCAGCTTCAGTTTTGAGTCATCGGTCTTTCTCTCCCCTAACAGGACTGTCCAACCACCATTTTCCTTCTCACTGCTATGGCCAGCTTCCAGTTTGCCTTTCCCTAAAGATTCCCTCCTAGAGGGCATGGCGACTGTGATAGGACATCTCCCCAAAACTAAAATACGCGCACTAGAATTCAAAGCATGGAAATCACCGATGTGTGGGGATAAAGTGTACTTGAATTTGCAAAGGAAAAAGAGGTCCCTGTTGTATTCCCAGGTGCGGAGGCCCTGACTGCAGTGTGAAAACGCGAGGGGGCTGCGGGCGCTGAGAACCAAAGGCTGAAAAAGGAAGAAGAGTTTTCCTTTTCCTCTTCCTAATCAAAGTTTAATAAAAATCAAGTTTTCCTTTTCCTAATCAAAGAATCAGTTAATCAATCAATCTCTCTCTCTCCCCTTTTTGCAGTACTAGGGACTGAGTCCAGCACCTTCACACTGAGCTACACTGACAGCCCCTTTTCAACGTTTTATTTTGAGACACAGTTTTTCTAAGTCACTAAACTGCCCAGGCTGAGCTCAAATTTATAATCCTCCTGCTTCAGCCTCCCAGAGTGCTGGATTACAGACCTAGGCCACCACGCCAGCTCTGCCAAAGGACTTCTCTAGCAAGCATTTTTAAAATCCAGACTGACATTTCAATGAAGTGAAACAAACTTTTCACGTCAATTTTTTTACCCGAGATTCTGATCTATTGTGCAATCTCGTTACATTTTCTCTAGACAGGATAATTTCCAAGGGGTTTTAGAGCAAGAAAGAAAATGATCAAAATAGGAAAAGGCTTGGGGTGGCTCTCTGTGCGCTCACTGAGCTTTTTCCTCGCATAGTGTCCATAACAGAGACATGGACAGCACGTCTACAATCGCCTTTTGCAAGTAACTGCCTGGCTAAGGTGGTCCTGCCTCTTTCCTGGTTTTTTCTCCTCTTTTATTTAGATATTTTAAGTTAAAATTAAAACTAACTTAATTTTTGCTTTTATTGTTAGATAAAATCAGAAGGAAATATTTAAGAAACGTCTTAAGTGAAGATAATATTCTGATTCAGTAAATATAAGCAGCCATAAAAAGTACCCAGTTTATGAGCAAGAACATTCAGCAGACACTAAAGGTGCAAGAACTCAAACTAGCGTGTCATTTTTTGAAACTCAACTTGTTTATTTTCATATTGATGTGCTAAGATCAAAAACTGCAAAATAATTTTAAGTAACTCATTTAGAAAGAAAAAGAAAATTTCTAAAATGCCTACATTTTTATGGAAAAGAAAAAAGACACCAAGAAAAAACCAGCTCTGATCACTCAAGTAGACAGAGAAGCCGCTGCTCCTTCAGGGCTCAGCCTTTACAAGCCACAATGTGTCAAACACATTTGGGGCAGTGGCGGCTCTTTCCTTAAAATAATCAAGGAATGGTACACAGAAAGGTTCATCAGAAAGGCAAGAAAGGTCCACAAGAAGGCAAACTTTGAAGAAAACCTAAGCAAAGTGCAGAACGTTGTAAAAGAAAAGTCGCGTTAAAAAAAAAAAAATTAGCAGCCAGACCTTGGGACACACACCTGTAATCCCAGAACTTGGAAGGCTGAGGCAGGAGGATCGCAGTGAGTTTGAGGCCAGCCTGAACTACATAGTGAAACCCTGACTGAAAACAAACAAACAAAAAGAAAGAAGGTAAAAAACAAAACAGAAAGAAACGTTAGCCTCGAAGGGCACTGTGGCACACACCCGTTTGTAGTTCAAGCTACTTGGGAGGCTGAAGCAGAAGGGTCACAAATTTGAGGCTCGCACGGGCAACTTAGCAGGATGCTGTCTCAAAAACAGAAGTAATTTTTTTTTCAGAAGGATGCGGCTCAGTGGTAGAGCACTTGCCTAGCGTGCCCAAGGCTCTGGGTACGACCCCCACCACCTAAGAGAAGTAATATTGAGACAGCCTGGCCAACAGCGCGCACGAGGCTTGCTGGGCCTGCTGGTCCTCCTCTGCGGAACGGAGACAGCCAAGTGTCCTTCCCTGGTAACCTGGAGGTTCCGGGGGAGAGCCCGCCCACAGGCCACCCCGGCGCACCGGCCTCTTCCCCGAGAGCGCGCTGCTCGGATTCCACAGAGACAAGAAACGAACGCCCGAGACTTGGGCGCAGAACGTGGCTGTGACCGTGGATGAGGCATCCGGCCACGCGGTGACCTGCTGACCCACGGAGGGGCAGGCCGGCCGGATGGCGCCCAACCACCTCAAAAAAGTTCCACCGTGAGAAGGCGTCTATGCTCATGAGACAAATCCATCTCCGGTTTTCCTCTCACCCTGTTTGGTGTTTTTTCATTGAGGTTTATTAACCTTGTAGGGAAAAAAAAAAAAATCAGCATTTTTTTCCTTTCCTTTGCTCTGAAACTGAAGACTGAAAGAGCCGCCAGTCTCACGGGTGAGCTCCTCCCCGAGTACAGAGCCCAGGAACCTACGTAAGATCCCTCTGGAGGCCCCTGGGTTAGGAAGGCTCTAGTTGTGATTTCTCCTCTCTACACGCCTCCCAGTTACGACAAATGGGGCCTCAGTTTCAGTATAGATTTTTTTCCTTAATACAGTCACTTTTCCTAACAATTTCCCACTTTTTCTGGCACCAGGAATCGAACTCAGGACCATGCGCTTGCCAGGCTTGCGTTGTGGAGCTACATCCCCAGCCCAGTTTCCCACTTTTTAAAGAAGAAAACAAATCAACGTTTATAAAAGTGGAGGTCCACTGGTTGCAGAACAGAATGTGAAAATGTGACGGTGAGGAACGGAATTTATTCTCTCCGCTCGGCAGCTTGTTGGAGCCCAGCGGGGTACGTATGCCTCTGGCTCCGGCTTTCACCCTGTCCGAAGTCAGGACTGCGGCTGCTTTCATAATTCTGTGAGACCAGGTGGCTGAGGGAAGCGGGAGATGCAGAGAGAGGAACCGGGCATGCGACTCCCTTAGCTTCTCCCAGCCCGCGCCGGGGAAGGCAGGGTGCTCTGTCTGCCAGCGCCAGACCCTGACAGCAGGCCACCGCTTCCCTGACGCCATGGGGGCTGTGTGTCACTCAGGGTTTAGGTGGGCGTCTCGGGCACTTCTCTCTCGCTGCTGAGACAAAATACCCAACACCCAAGACTAAGGCAGGAAAGGCTTATTTAGCTCACGTTTGTGGAGGTCTCAGTCCATACTCAGCTGGCAGGGTGGCGTGGCACAGGGCAACAGTTCATGGCAGTGGAAGACAGCAAAAGCAGTAAGAGCAAAAAGGGCGAGGGAGCAAGCCTCTTTTCTTCCCTTATATTGTGAGCAGATTATCTGCCCTCGGGTGGGTGTAGCTCTCACACCGTCTCTGTGCCCTCCTCTTCCACAGGCTCAGGATGTTTAGGACACGAGGACCCTGGCCCTTTGCTGAGTGGGTTAGTTAAATTTTTAAACATCTCAAGTTGACACAATAAACAACATCCCGGAGGGTAAGGGCTTGTCCTCTACACACCAGGATGTAGAACTGCTGAGTTACTTAGTGAAGCTTCCAGACTCCTCAAGTTGACACAATATATCAACCACAACAATATGTTCCTAGATTAAAAATTACTTTACATCAGACAGGTGGCTGACACCTGTAATCCCAGGACTAAGGAGGCTGAGGCAGGAGGATCACAAGTTCAAGACAAACCTGGGCAACTAAGACTGTCTCAAAATAAAATTTTAAAAAGAGCCGGGGGTGTAGCTCAGTGGTAGAATAACCCTGGTTTTTATGCTCAGTACTGCAGGAAACAAACAAATCTACCTTACAGTGACCTCGGCTGCCCAATCCTCTGGCTGTCTATAGTGTGCAAAGCACTTTGCCGCAGGTCTTAGAGTGCGGGCACTGGCGTCCCTCTCTTTTCCTGACAGCAGGTCCCGGCCCACCTTCACCTCTGCTGAGCAGATTCGCACCTCCTGCCACACCCACTCCTATCTGGGCCGTCCTGGCCTTCCTTGTGCCCCTTCTGCCCGCCAGAGGCCGTGCTGCGGGCGGTGCTGCCCTGCTCGAAGTCGCGGTCCTGTCCTCCTGCCCTGCGGGCGCTCCTGCCCCAGGAGCCTACAGGGTGCTGGCCCGGGTCACTCTGTTCCTGACTCGTGCGTGCCCTGAGCACTGGCGGAGAGTTTGCTCTGTTTCTTTTTCCTTGAATCAAGAATAAGAAATGGAGTGAGCCAGAACGTTCCACCCCTCACGTCCAGATAAACCAGCGGGAAAGCACTTCTGGGTCGGAAACAGCCTCGACCGACTCAGCCAGGCCTTGAGGGACGTGTGAGGCTCTCACGAGGGGGTGCTGTGGCGCACCATGGGGGATTACCCCTTTCGGTGAGGGGCTGGGGCACAGGGAGAAGGGAGCCGTCTGTCCGGGATGGGATTTTGTGGAGCCTAAGTCTAGAATCTTCCCTGGAAACCTTACTACTGTGTGTCCCCAAAAATAAGACCTAGGCAGAAAATCATCAGCCTTGAAAAGACAAACAGTGCCAGCCCCAGTGAGCCTATCCTTGCCTCACCTGCCTTCCAGGGCAGCCACCCAGCAAGAGAAGAGCGAGGCACAACCCGCAGTACTCCGGTCCCCACCACAGAAATGACCAGCTAGGACTTATTTTCCAGGTAGGTCTTATTTTCGGGGAAACACAGTAGCAGCACTTATTTCATTTTTCTCCCCTAACTCCTCATACGACCTCCTATGTGTATAACACACGCCCTTCCAATATTACCTCTGCTTGCAATTCTAGCTTCCTGACTAACAGGAGATTTGATCACACTACACAAGAAGCAGTCACACGTTAGCATGCTTCGGACCGAGGCTCAAGAGCGTTTTCCCGGCGCAGCCGGGAATGCACTGCCAGCAATCCACCACGCACAGCTGGGAAGGCTGAACTCTCTCTGTTCACAATACTTCAACTCAAAAGCCATCTTTAAACCATAGCCAATTAGGGAAGAGGGCGACGAGAAACCGTGCCCAGAATTCCCCAAATGGACAAGCGCCGCTGCTGCCCTGATGCAGTGCGGGCATTACTCAGCCCTTCCCACTGATCTCCACGCCTTGTGGCGGAGAGGGGCGCTACGCTCTGCAGAACCAAAGCGGAAGCGCCCCACTCCCACCTCCCGGCCGGCTCTTCCCCAACAGCGGCGGGCGAGCTGGAGGCTGGGCGCACGCGGCAGAGACGCGTCTGGTTTCCAGAGGCATTTCGTACACTGCTCGATCGAGTCCAAGTCTGAGGTATTTCCGTGACAGGCAACGCGAAACTCTTTCACAGACTGGAGACTGGAGAGAAATGGTAGCGTTTCCCTAAAGTTTAGTGAGTGGGCCAGGCCTTGAATAAGTCAGTTAGAAACATGGTAATGTGGTCACTCTTAGGGGATCGCCGTCTCTCACCTTGGGGACAGGCAGGGGCGTGACACAGTCAATACAGAGCTTCGGTGACCATCAGGCTCCGCCACTTCACCAGCCGCGGGGTAAAAGTCCAAGCTGTGAACATGTTTACTGATACCCAATATATCACCCCTAGAAAAGAAGATGCGAATTGCTCACTTCCTTTTTACAAGCTGAAGCTGAATCACAGAGTTACACGCTGATCCGTCTGGTTCTAGGAAACAATGAGGGGGCCCTCCCTATCTGGCCACCAGGAGGGCTCCTGCCGCCCCCTCAGGGTGGAGCAGAGACACCTCTGCCACCTCCTGATCAGCTTCACAGCCCGGCTGTCAGGTAGGCTGAGTCACAGTTTCACTAACTCCGAGTCACCACGTTCGCACTTGGAGGAATCCAAGATCCGGAATCCAAGATCTGAGCAGAAGGAACAGACCTGGGTAAGACTTGAAAGGACAAGGCTGACAGCACCCGAAGTGGCGCAGGGGTGGGGCCCCGTGCGAGAGCGCCTGCCTAGCACTGGGTTCAAGCCCAAGCACCACACACGCACACACACTCGCCAGAGACGGCAGATGCCGCCCTCCCGGCCCGAGACCAACGCGTTCCTGGGGAGACCTCGTGCACTTGCCCTGCTTCCTTGCTCAAGTGCTGAGCCCCACGCAGGGAGGAGGGGCGGGGTTGTACAGGACCGAGGGAGGCCAAAGAGAAACACGGCAAATCTGCAAAGAACAAGGAATATAAATCACTCCAACCTCAAGGGGCTTACGGTGTGGCGCCGAATCTGAAACTCCCCAACAAGGGCTATGACTGACTGGGAGGGACTATTCCTTCTGTGATCTAAGTCAAAGTTTCCAGGAAATGAGCCCTTCGCCGAGCTTCTCAGGATCCAGATAAATAGGAAGCAAAGGAAGGGAAGTCCAGGCATGCAGAACGGGCTGACTTGCCAAAGTGCTCGCTCACTCAACACCGGCAGGGACAGGCAGCAGGGTGCACTAGCTAATGTCCGTCTCCCCAAGCACGAAGGGAGGGTAGGGGTTGCTGCCCTACCTCCCCGTAGGGTTAACGTTTTCCTTAACTGATTTATTCTCGGCGCTGGGGACTGAGCCCGAGGCTTCGTGCAGGCTATGCAAACGCGCTGCCACTGAGCTGCGCTTCCAGCCCCACCACGGCGTCTTCTGGCAGTGACGGTAAAGAGCGCACGGCCACAAAGCCGCTCCTGTCGGTGCTGTGTATAAACAACACGGGAAAGGACTGCAGATCCCCTGAGAAGCAGAAAACACACACTCACACACGCACACACTCATGCACACACACTCATGCGCCACACACTAACGTGCACACACACATGCACACAGCTACGAACACCTTCAGAAATGGGAGAAGCCACTGAAAACTGCACTCAGCACTGCATTATTCAGTACCTGACTGATTTATAACATTAAGAACCACCGCGTGATTTCCCAGGTCTGAAATTCCCGAGCTCCAGTCTTCAAGAAATGGGCACATTTCTGTCCTAAAGGGACCAGGACCCCTAGACAGAACCAATGTCAGTGGACTGAAGTGTCTTTGACCTTCACATTTTCCTTTAAAAGGCCAGATCCCACACTGCACTGGAAACGACTGTCCCAGCAGTGTGTGCCTTCGACCCCAATGTCTTGCTCTTACGGAAATGATAAAAAGGCTCTCACCACGTGGACCGGAGGAATCGTACACTTGGAATTCCTTGTCACAGGTGAACAAACAGAGCCTCACTATGCTTCTACTTTTTGAAAAGCAAACCACAGCTCAGCAAACGCATAGGTTTTGTCTGGTTAAATATCGCCGCTCTACACTTTAATGCTTCAACGCTTAGCCTAAAGTATGTCCACACAAATGTCATCATAAATACCAGGCTCAAGAGCAACCTACAGTTTGTATGATAAAGTGGACATAGGGTTTTTTAAAAATCCTCTCCCGCCCTCTCACTTTCTCCCACACACCCAGAGAATCCCTAGGGAGAGAGCCACACCCATCACCAGGGCTCTGCCAACCTTTCAAAAAACATTAAGAGCAAACGTTAAGGAAATGCCAAGACGCAAGAAACTTTCTCTCTGTGCAGACTAAGCTACTGGAATTTGCAAGGAGCAGAATAAACAAAACAATTAAGCCATTAGCTCGCCTCCTTAGAGACTCCAGGGCAGTAGGAGGCGGCCAGCACGCGGGGCAGGTGAGCCGCACAGGAAAAACAAGGGCAGTTTCTCCTTGAAACCACAGCAGATACAAACGTCATCAGGAAATTTTACATTCTGCAGGTCCAGAATAGCTGAACAAGAAAAACCTTGCTGTCCAGTTAACCTGGCAACGATCTTTCACATCAACAAGAACAGCCTGACCACTCCCCCCGCTCAAGGCCAAGGTCAGAGAGGCCTCAGCAGCAGGGTGGGGCAGCCCAGGCCTCTGTGCCCAGCTGGCACCGGAGCGGGGTGGCTGCACTCGGAGACACGAACCTCTCTGCAGAAAGGGCCCAGGCGAACTTCCCTTCCGTTTCTGCAGAGAGCAGCAGCGGGCCGAGCCGGGGCTGGTCGGCGGCCTCGGTGCTGGACGGGAAGGTGCAGAGGCAGAAGCCTGTCCCAGCCCCCCGCTTCCCGCAGCAGCCACGCTGGCCAACATCCGGTGAAAAGGAAACTCCAAAGGAAGCCCTTGGGCAGCTTTATGGGGGGCGCTATTTTTATCTGGGAAAACATTTCCAGTTTACAATTAGTTGTCCACTTTAATCCACCGAGGTCATCAGTCAATCACTCCTTCACTGGAGGCTGGGGGGCTGCCACCGAGCAGAACTGGGAGGTGTGGGGTCCTCTTGGTTTGGTGCGGACAGGTGGGTTCAATTTGGCAAAGGTGTGTGTTCCACAGGCAGCTGGACACTAGCAGGTTTTGACTGCCTGCGAATTTAAACCCTTGAATTCAGCCCTCACGCGCCAGAACGTACACTAACAGGGGCAGGAGGCTGTTTTAGTCTCTTGGTGACCCCCGCCCCCGCCGCCATCTGCTCTGTTAACATCTCAGACGTCCACCTTAGCGCAGGTCACTGATCCCACAGAGCACGGCAGCCCCTCAAGAGCTCTCCTCTGTTGATTCCTAAGTGGTCGTGGGGAGAGATTTTGCCCTGGTTTTGAGGTAGGATTGAAAAAAATAAAAGGTAGAAAGGACACGAAGAAATCAGGATTTTAAAACTGTATTTTTAAGAAAAATTGCAGCTTTAGGACACAGAAGTTACTCAAGTCTTTTTTTTTTTTCTAGTACTGAGATTCAAACTCACGACCCTGGGCTTGCCAGGCAGGGGCTCTGCCGCTGAGTTATATTCCCAGCCCCTCAAGACTTTTTCCCTACCAGGAAACTCACTTGAGAAAATGCCTGAAGATCTTAGCGGTGCAGCAGGCCTGTAAATGGGCCCTGGCCCTGTCCTTTCCACCTGTCACCTGCGCTTCCTCCACCTGCAGAGCAGCGGCAGTACCGGTGGGCAGCACAGCTAACTTCACATGGGCGTCCTGACGGGCCGGAGGAACACACATCCTAGACCACCCTTCCTGAAGACTCCCCACGACGCCCTAAACATACCCATCCCCAGCTCCCGTACCCTCCTCTCCACTACCCCTCAGGCCCACACTCTGCTCTCGAGCGTGCGCTGAAATCTGCCTAATACACCTTTCCTGTGCTCCTTATGGATGCGTCTTAAAAATTCTCTCTCTGGGGCGGGAGCCCGTGAGCCTCCAAACAGTCTGTGTGTAAGACAGTTACATTCCTCAGGTCGGCTCCCAGAACCTCCTCGGACCCAGTCTGCTGACGGTTTCTACATTAAAGCTGCTGAACAAACAAAAATTAAATATTTAGGAATTCACCTAACCAAGGAAGTGGAAGACCTCTACAACAAAAACTACAGTGCTCTGAAAAAGGAGATCGAAGAGGACATCAGGAAATGGAAAGGTGTCCCCTGCTCCTGACAGGCAGAAGGAATACAGTCAAACTGGCCATACTTCCAAAGCTAATATACAGATTTAATGCAATCCCAATAAAAATTCCAATAGCATCTTCACTGAACTGCTGAAAACACTCTTTAAATTCACACTGAACCAGAAAAGACCCAGAATATCGAAAGCAATCCTGGGTAACAGGTAAAAGTGGGAAGCACCACGATGCTGGATTTGATGTTATATTACAAAGCAATGGTAATAAAAACAGCAAGGTACTGGCACAAAAACAGGAACGTGGATCAGTGGAACAGAACAGAGGATGCAGAGGCAATCCCGAGCACATTCAACTGTTTAATCTCTGACAAAGGGGCCAAAAACGTACACAGGAGGAAAGAGAGCCTCTTTAATTAACAGTGCTGGGAAAACTGGCTATCCTCATGCAGAAATTGAATCTAGACCCACATCCCTCATCATGTACTAAAGTCAAAAGGGATCGAAGGGCCAAATGTGGTGACACACACCTGTAATCCCAGCACTCGCTGCTGAGAGAGGAGGATTGTAAGTTCAAGACCAGCCTGGGCTACGTAGTAAGCTCAAGGCCAGCCTGAACTGCACAGCAAGACCCTGTCTCAAAAAGACAAAACAAAAACAAAATGGAGGGAAGATCTAAATGTTACAGCAGAAACACTTTATCAGCTGGAAGATAAAATAGGTAAAAAACCTTGAAGTCACTGGGATAAGCAAGGACCCTTCTGAACAGGGCCCCAGATACACAGGAAGCAGTGCCAGGAACCAACAAGTGAGACAGCATCAAATTAGAAGGCCTCTGCACAGCAAAGGGGACAATCAACACAGTGAAGAGAGAAACCTACAGAATGGGAAAAAATTTTGCCAGCTACTCTTCAGACAGAAGACTAATATCTAGACTATACAAAGTACTCAAAAATGTTAGCTCTTCCAAAATAAAAATCCCAATAAAAAATGTGGAAAAGTGAAACGAACAGACACATCTCAGAAGAAATTCCAACTGGCAACTAAATACATGAAAAAGTGTTCAATATCTCTGGTCAGTAGAGAAATACAAATTTAAAAACACTGAGACCCCATCTTACCCCAGAAAGGATGGCCATCATCAAGAAATCAAACAATAACAAATGCCAGAGAGGCTGTGGGGTGGAAGGAAAGGAACCCCTCCACACTGTCACTGCCTGTGAATTGCTACAACTACTACAGATAGCACAATTTGGGGTGTGGGGTCACCCTCCTATAACCTGAACCTGAGCAATGCCCCAGCGCTAATCCCCCCCAACCCTTACCCTAGGGCTTACTACACAGAGGCAGAGAGAAGACAAGTGAAGCTCCCAAGCCTATCCTGGAAAATTCCAAAATTCCAAACCAGGACCCAGGCACACCAGACCTGCAGGCAAGACCTACAGTAACTTTTCTTTACCTCGACCTCACTGCAGGTTCACGCATATGGACTGCACCTCATAGATCCGATCATAATGGGTGAATGATGGGAGAGGACATGCGCAAAGATGCGGCTGACACGACTCGGCACCTTGTCAATCATGCTGTCACTCACGCTCGGGAGGACCCCAGTGAGAGGTGCCCCGGGGCTGGCCTGACACCCGGTGCCATTTTCCTTTCGCAGGTGTGAGTGTGCTCACTGAGTGTGTGATCACCTCGATAAACTTTGCTGCTTCCTCCTTACTGTCCTGGGCCACATACAGATCTTCGCCGTCACACACACGAGAACCTGTCCCAGACCCCAGCATGCACAGGAACACAACCACTACTAGACGCAGCCTGGAGAGTCCTCAGGAAACTACAAATAGAAATTTCATTCAACCCAGCTATTCCCTTTCTGGGTATTTTCCCAAAAGAGGTAAAAGCATCATATCACAGTGATCCATGCATGTTGATGCAGAATAACTCGTAACAGCCAAATCTTGGAGCCAGCCTGCACGCCCATCAGCAGAAGAACGGATACAGAGCATGTGGTGCTTACACACAATGCAGTACTGCTCCGCAATAAGGACAAATGAGGCATCTGTAGGAAAATGGATGCCCTTGAGACCACGAGGTTAAGTAGACTAAATCAGACACACAAGCTTAGTATTGCATGGTTTCTCTTATAAACCCAAAATATAAATAAAGAGCAAAATAAAAGACAGGTAATAGGAAGGATGTTTCTCCAGTGGAGACGGGCGGAGGGGGTGGAAGGGACTAGGGCGCGTTCTGTACCTGCACCACCTCTGCACGATGCGTGCCATCATTAAGTACTGCAAACACGTGCTAATGAAAACATTTTAACACATTACAGTTGCTTGGTGAGGAAGGAAAAGCATCCAACGGCACGCTGCTCCACTGCCTTTGCGGGCAGAGTGACCTGGCTTTCGGGCGCCCTCTTAGAATGTCTATCCTCCCGCCTCCCCACGCCCTCTGTCCAAAAGCCCAAGTGAAGGAAGTGAGAAGCCACCCCCACACAGCAGCCAGCATGGCACTGACTAAAATCCAGGGTGACATCTGAGTCACAGGACACCACCACCGACTCATCCTTCCTCTTCCATTCCGTCGGCCACGGCGCCAACAGCAGCGGGTTCCTGCAGTGGACGTGAAGAGTATTTCACCGTGTCGGCAGTTCTGTACTCGCTTTGTCCTTCGGCATAAAAGCACAGGGTGGTTTTAAAGAATGCCTACTCAGACACGGCCGAAGGAAACACAAGCACTCTTCCATTAGGTTTTCAACACTATCGTATGCCTCACACGGAAAGTCACAAAGCAACACAGCAAGGTCACCGGGCAAAGGATGCCACATCGGATAAGAAGGTAAAATGTGTGCCAACAACTGAGGTCTCTGTAGATACGGCATGATGGGACTTTGAATAACCTCTGCTACGAGACACTAGAAAGCAGAACTGAGGCCGGCCTGAAAGGAAAACTACGCTGTCGGGTGGGGGAGCGGAGGGGATGGTGTGAGCCAGGCTTCAGGGGAAGGTGGGGAACATCCAAGCCCACTAGGGAAGCTGCGGGCAAACAGCTCATTTGGCCAAGCGATCTACATAGACACCCACCACAGGTAGATGGGAGCCACATGGTACAGGCGGAAGCCACAGAACTTTGCAGGCGGCGGAATCCTGCAATTCCCGACATCTCCGATTTGGAGTCTATAAACTACACCTCTGACAACTGACACTCGCATACACCGGCTGCAGGGCACTGGAGACTCTGAATCATAGCCCCAAACAAAGGCGACAGTGGCCCTTTGTCTCTGTGGAACAGACAATGCCTGCCACATAGGCGCCCCCGCTCCCGCTCCCGCTCCCTGGGGCCGGGCTGGTCAGGGCTGACAGCGGAGAGGAGAGCTCCTTCTCTGCCCCGGCCTTCTCTTTGTTTCCTTGCTTCCGAGCAGGTGGAGACTATTTTCCTCCTTTCCAGCCTTCCTCCTCGGTCCTCCAAGGTCCGCAGCGAGGCTTCAAGCAAGACAGGCAAGAGGCCTTGCAGGGAAGCAAGGAGCCCAGCGGGAGCTGAGGCTGGAGGAAGAGGCCACCCAAGCATTTCTGCACCTGCAGCTCGAGCCACAAGCAAGAGAAGCAGAACAAGAACCCACCCTAGACTCCACCACTGGAGCCTAGCAACTTCTTTCTTCCGTGCCATCAATTAGTAAATATTAATTTCATAACATTAGTGGATCCTTACCAGGGAAATAACGAGCTTTCAATTTGGCTTTTGCAGAAAGCCAAAGCTTTATTTATGTATCTCTCTGTGATCGCAAAGGAATACAGAAACCTCTATATAGGGGCTGAGGATGTAGTTAGTTGGCAGAGGACTTGCTTAGTAAATGTAAGGCCCCTGAGCTCAATCCCCAGTACTGCAAATAAGAATTAAATTAAATTAAATTTAAAAATACAGGATCAATGTTGTCATATTATTACGCTTCGCTTACTATTCTGAAAAATGAACTGTCTGTCAGTAATACCTACCTTTGCTTCTGTTACCTGTGTGCTGGGGTGGGTGGCACCCAGGGCTAAGCACCAAACTGTGTCCCCACTCCTTTATAAAATTTCTTCTTTTGAAACAAGATCTCGCTTAGTTTCCCCAGGCTGACCCTGAACTTGTGGATTTCCTGCCTCAGCCTCCCAAATGGCTGGGATTACAGATGTGTGCTGCTGCATCCGGTTTAATTTATCCTGTTAGTTTAGTGTCTCCAAGAATTATTTCATCATACACTTTAAACCTCTCTTCTATCTAATAAGGCTTCAATGTGTTTTGTTGTCAACCATGTCCAGTGAAAGCCAGGTTAGAGCCAGGCGTGGTGGCGCATGCCTGTAATCCCAGCACTCAGGAGGCTGAGGCAGGAGGATCGTTGAGAGTTTGAGACCAGCCTGGGCTACAAAGTGAGCTCAAGGCCAGCCTGAACTGCATAGTGAGACCCTGTCTCAAAAAGGCCAAAAAAAAAAAAAAAAAAAGAAAAAAAGCCAGTTTAGCACCAGGACTCCCGGACTGTGGATCGAGAGACTTGTGTTCTAGGACCATGACTTAGGGACTAAAGGCGGGCTACCTGAATTCTCCAGACCTTACAAGATTATTTGGGGAGGTCACAGGCCACTTTGGAGATCTTCTTTGTAGGAAGCAATGCCCACATGACTATGAATACAATTGCATAGACCCCTTCCTTAGCAGGCAGTTTCAGAATACTTCCAATTTGCCATTCTGTATCTCTTGTCATCTGAGTACTGAAAGAAACAGGTATCACTTTTAGAGCCATTACCACTGGAGATGTACAAATGAAGAGTAACAAAGAGGCTGAGACCCACGAACTCGTCCGACCACCTACGTCTAAAGGTAGTGTCGGAGAAGAGCTGGGCTCGTGTGGTGGGGAGCCACCCAGCCTACACACCGAGACAAACGCCAAGGTATTACTGCCGGATTCTCGCCGGGATGAGACTGGGACAAGCAAAGATGTCCCTTCAGTGACTAGAGACCTCTACGTTATTCTGTAAGACAAAGGCTCTACTGTTAAAGGGAAGCTGCCAGCTCCGGTTCCCTGAGACACACCCCTTCCTCCAGTTCAAAGAGCAGCCGGTGCCAAGTTCTGCTCTACTTAAAAGCCAGCGTAATATGGAAACATTTATGGATGAAATGCTGTGGTATCTAGGATCTGCCTCAAAATAAGCCCCAGGGAGGCGAAAATGTAAGAAAGACAGGTCACGAGTTGTCAGCTGTTGGGGAGATTAGTTTTCTTTCAACTTGTGTGGTTTTAGGTGAAAAAGCAAGGGAGGCAGAAAGAGAATATCAAAAAGAAAGATCTGGAGGTTAATGGCTTTCTGGAGTGCTGGGCACAAAGCTAAGTTCATCTAATTCACATCTTGTTGAGGAGCCCACGGATGGCAGAGCCTGTGGCTTACGGAACACGGAATTGACATGGGGTTATTTTGAGAATCACAGTCCAAGAGACATGACTTTCAACCAGGGAAAAAAATGTGTTTTTGTCTGTGTAAAGAATGTCTTTCTCATGTCAGCAGCTCAGCGCTGGCTAAAAGGCAGTCCGGCAGGAAGAAGTCCTGCTGCCACCGTGCAAGGCCCCAGCCCTGCCTTCCAGCCCAGGACGTCCAACTCGGTCGGGCTGGACCTGCCTCAGAGCTCTGGAGTTTGGGCTTACATGAAAAAAGCTCCCTTTCACACAAGGTTTTTCTTTGTGTTGTTAAGCTACGGCTTTTACCTTTTCTCAACAACAGCAACAGCAACAAACAACAACTTTACAGGCGGGCTCAGTCTCCTCAATACAAAAGAACAGCAGCTGTTCATTCCTCACGCTTGGGAAAACAGCAGTGGATGGGCCAGAAACAATGCTGGCTTCTCTGTTGTAGACGGGAGCTCGGAAGATCAGCCAGGGACAACTGGGGCGACCACGCAAGTTATTCCTGCCTTGGTGTGTTCACCCAAGTCAGGGAAGCTGACAGAGAAAATGGGAGCTGTGAGGCCAGGGAGCCGTAGCAGAGTGGTTGGGGGGTCCTTTTCCACACTGACGCTGGACGTAGCCATGTGACTGCTCTGGCCAATGGGGATCACTACAAGCATAACGCAAGCAAAAGTTTTTAACATGCTGTGTGTTGGAGCTTGTGCCCTTCTGCTCTTCTTGGTAATCCTGCGGTGTGACCACTGCTATGTAAACAAGTCCAGACCAGCCTGTGTGACAAGAGAGACACAGCCAAGTCATCTACATTGCCCCAGCTGAGCGTGGGCCAACTACAGGCCGCGTGAGTGAGGCCATCCTGGATCCTGCATTCCCGGCAAGCCACCAGCTAACCACAGCCATCAGATAAGCCAGCTTCGATGCCAGCCTATGCGCAAAATCTGGAGAAATAATACATGTGTATTATTTAAGCCACAAGTTTGGGATGATTTGCTACACAAAAAGCTAACAGACAAGAGAGCAAGAGATGCTCATACGTACCGGGCATCCGGGCACACGCATCCTCATGGCTCATTACACGGCCGTCAGTGGAACTTACTACTGATTCCATGGTATGTCAGCTGTCTTCAAAATACCCCGACACAGATCCAAAGCTGACCACTCACCCCAATACGCATCTTAAGACAGTATTTGCTACAACTTCTAAAACCTGTTGAATGAGCTTCAGGTTTTTGAACCTCCTAAAATTACATGAATTGTGTTTACAGACACTTTTTTCTTTTTAATTGGAAAAAGATGTTCAAGATACAGAGAATAACAAAGAAATCTCCAGTGCCTAGAATTAGTATCATCTCAGCATATTTGCTTTGGATTTTAAAAAATACACCCAAAAAAATTACTGACCCCTACACGTGAGGGAGTCACAATGTGCGGCTTCCCCTGAGCCCGGCATACAGAGGGCACACTTAGTACATATTTGGTACACAAAGGAATGGACAAGTAGGAGTCATGTCCAGTCATGACCCAGTTCTAACCAGCTGCTGCTGACTTCTGGGGCCTCACACAACACCCGCCTGGAGCACAACTAACTGCCTCCGGAACTCTTATTTCCCACGACCAAGGCCGCAACTCCACAGGAAAGGCAGAAGCACTCAGAGGCTGGAGGGGATCAGATCACAACCAAAGAAGGCGAGCTTTGAAGGCCACGGCCAATAATAAAGGCAAAAGGAAGTGATGTCACCGGAAGCACAGGGGAGGTAAGTTCACTTAGGTGGGTAACTATGGGGCCTATGGCCCTTGTAGGATGAAAGAGAGGCAAAAACATAGGAGTGAAGGTTTCAAGCAAAGTCTACCTGTCCGGTATGATCCCTCAAGGATCCCAGAAGCAAGCTACCCAGAGGCCTGCAGTGCCTGTGCAGAACGAGGTCCACCCGGGTCTGCCCGTCTCCTGCTTCCACATCTAGTACACTTGGCATCTGGCAGGACCACCTTCAAGACAGACCCTGAACTAGACATGGTGGCACATGCCTATAATCCCAGGACTTGGGAGCCTGAGGCAGGAGGAAGGCGCATTCAAAACCAGCTGGAACAACACCAAGACCCTGTCTCAAAAAACAAAAACCTGAAAACACAAACACTACCACCATGGAGTACAAAGCCTTACTGAACTTCTAGGCCAAGAAGTGCCTGGAGGAGAGAGTGCCAAAGGAGAGGGCAGAAGGAGTTGAGCAATTCTATGAAGGTGCTGGAGAACGAACCAAGGGGTCCAAGCGGAGCTGAGATTCTGAAGAACCGGCAGGAGCTCAGAGATCTGAACAAGCAGCCCACGCAGACCTCCTGCGGAAGCACTGTCTGTGGATGAAGCAGTGAAGAAACGAGCAAGAGGAGGAAGGGCGGCTGACAGAGGTCGCGGTGGAGAAAGCTGGGAAACGAAGACTGCTCAAGAACTCTGACTCGGAGGACAGGGCTGCTCCCACCTCCCCCTGGCCGGCTCTTCTGCCCAACCTGCCATCCTCTTGGACGAGGCGCAAAGGCAAAGAGGAAGGTGAAGAGCTGGGTCAAGAGCACGGGCAGCAGGTGCCAGCCACTGGGCCTCGTCCTGATAAAGACGGGTCTGCATTTTGGCACCAGACAAGCCCCAAAGAGCAAGAAGATAGCTGATCCTGCACCCCAGATGCTGGGCACTGTACCGCTCCGCCAGCTAGGTGCATACTCACACAGCAAGGACAGCGCAGCAACTCAGCCCTCAAATGGGCCCCCCGCCCAGCCAGGGTCACGAGCCCATCCTCAGTCACATCAAGGGCCACAGGCCCTGGTGGGCAAGGGCAGGAGGCCTTGGTGCCATCCAGCAGCTTGAGTGGCAACCACTAGCGTCCCGCGAAGCCTGCTGGGCCAGTGACAACTTCACCCCAAGGACTAAGCTTCTGTGCCATCCTCTCCCTCACCAGGCAGTAGGCTCTGCCAGTGGCCACCCCCAGCCCTGTACTCGGTGCTGTGACATTCCTGATGCGACACGCGGACAGTACAACAGGCCCTCTCTTGGGCCAACCACCAGCAGTGGCACTACGTGAGCCTCCGCAAGCCCACTACACACCTTTGGGTCAGGGCCTAAGCGCGTGGAGTGTGTACACCAGGTCTGCCCATCCTGCTCCAACTCGACACCAAAAAAAGGGATCCACGTCACAAAAGCCACAGAAGGCCGACCAACCCACTACTGACCACAGCAGTTCCGGCACGCAGCAGGGGAGCCCTTCCCTCGAAAACTCCTGAACATCTCTGTATGGTTATGGCTGAGGTCGGGCAATCGGGCTACATGGGATTATTATCCTGCCGCCAAGATATGATAAATATGCGTACAACAAGAAGGGTGTGTAATGCAAGTGGAAAAATACAGAGCACAGGTTATATATTTGCCCCCTAATTATAACTACATAAAAGCAACGCATGTTTGGGTAGATTGGAAGGAAACCCAAAGGCATAAAAATAATTATTATGTTGGAATATAATGGTATTATGGATGAACTCTTTTTCTAAGTTTACTTCTTATAAGTCTTTTATAGTCTTTTAAAGTTCATATTGATATAGTAATGAATCAAAAATAAGTGACAAGACTCTTAAAGAAAAACTGAAATCCTTCTTCATTTTGTGAGCAAATCCTCATTAGACTGAGATCAGAAACCTTGTACTCTGTTACCAGCTCAGCTACAAACTAGCTGTGAGCTTCAGAAATCATTTAGCGCCTCTAGACCTGTCTAGGAAGTCAAGCAAAAGGATTTAGAATAGAGTTCGTAAGTTTCCATTGGGCTTTCTACAACGCAGTGCGTGTTTTGCTTTCTACAACGTGGTATATGATTATAAGTTAGTTTCACAGTTTAGATAAAAAATGTACCCCAAACGTCTCATGAGTTCAGAGGTGGGACTTTTGGAAGGCAACTTAATTATGAGAGCTCTCACTTTATCAGTGGATTAATCCACAGAGGAGATCATAATTTGATGCCGTTACTGGGCAGTAAGCGCGATTTAGAAAGTAAGGTTTAACTGAAGGGAGTAGATCACGGGGACGTGAACTTGCGGATTACGTGTGGCCCCCGGCCCCTGGCTGTCTAGATCTTTCCCACTACCTGATTCCTGGCTGCCAGGAAGTGAGCAGTTTTCTCCCACCGTGCCCTTCCGCCATGATGCTTCTGCTGTGCCACGGGCCTAAATGCAAGGCAGCCAGGAAACCATGGGCTGAAACCTCTGAAGCCAGAACACATCTTCCCACCTCCGAGCTATCTATGGCACATATTTGGCCACAGTGATGCCAAACTGACTCACTCAAATACTATCATGTATTTTTAACATACATCAAACAGGCGACACCCAGGAGAGTGTGGATCCCACCGGGACAGCTCCTATACTTCAGCGCCAGAAAGAGGGGCCTCCTTTCTGTCCTCCATGCCTTGCGCTCCACGATACTGCACCTCCTCAAGAAGGCTATTTTCTCCTTCTTTGAGGCAGAATGTAATTTTTGGAAACAGCTAAAAGGAGCTGGTGCAAAGTCTGGTGAGTAAGACAGGCGATAAGGCTAGCATTTTAGGTCAGAAAGGAAGTAATAAGAAAAGAGATTTTCTTATGTAGTTCATGAACAACCACTCCAAAAGTACTCTGAACGACGGCAATGACATCGTTCCCACGGCAGTGTGTCAGAAGGGAAAGCCAAGTTCACTCAGATGTGCAGTACGCACTCCATGGCTTGTCACTGGTAATGTCATTTTAGGGAAGGCTTTTCACATGTTTCTCTCAAGGGTGGCTGTCATAAATATGTTAAAAAGAAAAACACAAATGCTCCACTAAGATGCCCAAAAAACCTCTTTCTCTGCCAAAATAAATTCTGAATTTGAAATTCAGAACACAATTTGTTTACCACTATTAAGGAATGTGCTTGCAAGGCTGAGATGTTTATTTTTAATACCTATGGCATTTACCCTTTAACCCCTTATTTGCTTTATAAACAACAAGTCCAAGCAAGGAAAAAAATAAAAATAAAAAGCATCCTACAAGGCTTAGGATGTAGATGAGTGGTAGAGCACTTGCCTAGCATAAGCAAGGCCCTGGGTCCGAACCCCAGCACGACCAATAAATAAATACACAAATTTTAAACTTTTCATCACATAATGATAAAAACACAAATTACTGCACCTTTATAAAAAAATAGAACACTCAAACTTGCAAAGTCAAGACTACGCATAGTTCTTACATATTCCAAGTACACCCCATTTGTAGTTTTGTCATTTTTGTTTTGGTTTCTTTTTTTGGTTCTTAGATAAGGTTTCATTGTGTTGCCCAAGCTGGTCATGAACTGTTAAGCTCCAAGTGACCCCCCCTGCCTCAGCCTCCTGAAGATCAGGGACTAAACCTGTGCCAGCACAGTGGGCACAATACCTTGCCCTTGTACAAAGGTTTCAGAATATGTGTACAGGGCCAGGGATATAGCTCAGTGGCACAAGCACCTGCCTGGTAAGCTCAAGGTCCTGAGTTCGGTTCCCAGTACCAAAAAAAATATGTCTACAGGCTGAAGCTGATAAAGGAGCTTTCACAAGTTCCTACCACCTATGATCCCCAGTCCTCACCTCATCAGGAAATGCAAGATGCTTCACGTTCTTCCTTATGTTTAGTCTCATGTGAGCGCACGGCTTGCTCTGGCGGGGTACAGGGGCAAAGTCATATTCCACCAAGTCATACTGCGCACTCCTGTTCACTATCCACGCCTAGGGATAGGAAGCCGGCTTCACAGGCTGTGGAGAGCTCTGAGTACCAGCAGCTGGATGCAGATTTTCCCTGCTTTCCTAGCCTCTGAGATTCCGCTCATGGAAAATACCAGACAACTCCCCCCCTTTTTAGGGAGGCCTGGGGACCGGTGTGGATGTATCAGTAGGTGCCACTGCTGTGGCTGGGGATGGGCTGGGACGGGCACGCTGGCGAGCGAAGGGGAGGAGCTCCGTGGTCCATGGGTGCTGCACGGATTTACAATACCGGTTACAAGCAGCCGACCAGTTACAGATGAATTCAGCCTTTCAGTAACATCGGAAGACTTTCACACACTGGCAGATCGTGCACAAGTATGAGTTTCTGGCTCCCTTTGCAGAGCACGGGAGTGTGGTAATACGGAGCCATGGCCTAGAGCGAGTGTTCTGCATTCACTCTCTACAGACCAGCCTCCCCCATCAGACTGGATCCTGGCTGACTCTGGCAAGGTTTACACCACTGATGAAGCTGTAAGTCCCAGCTAAACTACGGACAACGACCACGACGAGGTGCTTCCTTCTGCACATGTCTGCACCCCACATTCTCCACCCCTACCTGCTGTCCCATTCAGCCTCTCTCTAACGAGAAGGGGCCGGGGACTGGCTGAATACTTCCTCCGAAGGTGGTCCCCTCGCCCTTGCCCCAGGGTGACATCCTGAGCTACAGAGCTTTTCCTAATCTCCCTGTCATCAACAAAACATCTGTGCTTCATCCAACTCCTTCCCAGTTTGGTTCTGTCGGATTCTTTTGTTCAGCCAGGGGACCTCTAGCAATCTGATAAACTCATCAGTGGAAATGAACTAGCTTATCACCCCAACGGTCATTTTTGAAATGGATTCCGGACTTTCAAAATACACTCCAGCCTCCACCCTAGGGAACCTACCTGCCTGTGGTCAGTGATCTGCAAGACTTCTAAGTTTACGCCTCTTCCCATGCATAGTATCTGCCATCTACTCACAAGGAATACTCAAGCAAGGAAGAGGAACCGACCTCACACACTTTCTGAGGCAATGGCCAATTCAGATTTACTCAGACATTTCTGCATACTTAACTCACATATCTTAGGAATCACAATTTCTGGGAACAGAGCACATAGCAGAACTACAGACAAGTTTCTGTCCACCCACAGCCCAACCTGGTCATGTCCACGGAAGTGGATCTTCCTCTGCGGAAGATGGGAAAAGCCAGATTTTACAAAGGAGACAGTGTGTACTGCTATCACTTAAAGCCACAGGCGACTTCTGTACCCTCCTAAACACCAAATTGTGAAAACGCGCACGGATTTAAAAAAAAAACAAACCACTTTAAGCCGACTAAGGAAAGAGTCCACTATTACCTGTTAATGTTCTCAGTTTTCCCAAGATGAACAAGTGTTCCAAAGTGGGTTTTCAGGAGAATGGTATGAAGTGAACTTACTGTGTACTGTGTTCATGAGTCAGAAAGGACAGCCTTGTGTATGAGTCACAGCCGACTAAGTCTAGCTAGGACCTTGGGTACAAATGCAGAGCCTGTCTGAAAGAGTGCACAAGCGTCCACAGTATAGGTGTTCCTCCTGCAGCCCAAGGACCCCTGCTCCTGCCACTTCTTGGCCACGCCCATGGATGGAACTGTCCCATCCCTTCCCTCCCCTTCCCTTCCAGTTCTGACAAACTGAGGAACACAACTGGGCAGGCCCAGACAGGTGTGGGACTCAAAAGGAAGCTTCATTTGGCTGAATGGACTATTATATAAGCATTAAATATTATAACAGGCGTTCCTACTTATGTAAGATGTTCACCCTCCCTTGTAGGGCAACTGCACGTATCTAATGAATAGAAATTTTCAACTCGGGGAAGAAATGATTCATTTACTTTTGGCCAAATTACTGTGGATCTGGGAGATCTACCAGTGGCACAGCCCCTATTTCAGGACAGCCAGCTGTTTCAGCCCTTCCGCCAGGGCACTGGGGCCTCAGGAACGGCGCCTGAAACACCCCCATCTGTGCAGATGGCAGGGAGCCCGCGGACAGGTAAGTCACACCTGTGCTGCAGTAAGTCATTTCTGGAAGGGCCTAGGATAGGACACTTCTGCATTCTTTCGACCAAACATCTAAGTCAACAGCTGTGCAGCAAACTGACCGTGGAATTTCCGGGTCTCCAGCAACAGTCATCCCCGGTTACTTTTCAGTGTACCAGCAAGAACGACGAGCTTGAGAAGGGAAAGTTAATTTTCTCAAGGTACCACTCCAGCAGTTAAATTTGGTAAGACTCCTTGACCTCTTGATATAAACACCTTTTCCTTCCTTCCTTCCTTCTTTCCTTTCTTTCCTTTTTTAGAAACACAGAACCACAGAAAATACAGCAATTCTAAAGAGCTAGGACCATCGTGTCACGTACACTGAGGTGGCCAGGTGCCCAGTGAAGTCTCCCCCACTCAAAAAAGCACGCTCAATGTAAATGGTTTTCTGTAGGGTTCAAAAAATAATGTGGGGTAGGCTGGCCTCTTAACCCTTAAACTGGTAAACTGGAGGAGGAAGTTTATTTATAGATGAAGTATTATTCTCTTAGATGGGGCAAAGGTGACATCATTTCGGACTGCGTAAAAAGTAAAAGCTTTGGTCAAGAACGTCTTTTAGAGATTTTGTTTGTTTCCATACATTCTTTTAAACACACAGCGCCGGGTCCAAGGCTGCGTGCGGGCTGGGGAAGCCGAGTCCCCGGGCCTCTGCTAGGGTCCGGAAGACGGGTCCGGCGGGTTAGGGCTCTCGGGGAGTCCCCGCGGGGTGTCCGTCCACTTAGCTGTCCTTGCACAGTCCTCCAACACCAGCGGCCCCGAGCACGACGCGTCCGCCCACCCGGGCGGGCGCATTCGGGAAAACAAGGGTGGAAACCAGGAACCTGGCAGAACTTTCCCTCCCGCTCTCCTGACGACTGCCAACCTCCCGGAGGCGGCTCCGTGCTTTTGTGCCTCGCAGGAACACGGCGCCGGCGGGAGGGGGTGCGGCTGGGCCGCGGGCGCGGGGCG
>NW_004955450.1:15344619-15378867 GCF_000276665.1 Chinchilla lanigera | reverse complement strand
GGCCCGCGCCCGGACAGAGTCGCGGGGTTTGCCTACAAGCGCTTTATTTTTATTTTTTTAAAGAAGGGGATATTTTATCAGCGTAAAGGTCAGCGTCGCGGCAGCAGCAAAAAGGGACTCGTATTTCTTTCCTCCGCCTGGATGGAGAGAGGAGGCAACCCCAGTATCTCCCCACCCCCTTGCTACCTGGGTCTCCTTGGAAACAAAGCACGCGGGGCGGGGCGCGGCGGGAAGACCGGCCGGGACCCCTGGGGAGAACATCCGACGGAGTCAGCGTCGGGAAATCAGGTGGGCACCAGGGGCCTGGGCGCGGGGGTAAGGAGGCTGATTTTATGTACGCGCCTGAGGCTGCCAGCCGGGCGGTCCTGGCGCCTGCAGGGACAGACCTGGACGCTGTGCAACTGGGCGTTCGCCTCCCGCGTGCATCCTCGATGGCGGAGTTGGGAAGGAACTTTCACATCACCTTGCCTGGAAGGGTAAATAGTCCGTGTGCTGGGTGCACACGCTGGGCCACCTCTCGCCAGCCACAGAGGGACTGTGCTGTCGCGTGCCACGGCAGGGGGCACCTCGGGGACAGTGTAACTCAGAGAGGCCGAGCACACAGCTGCAGGTATCGCGGGTCTCTGGTTATCTAAAGGCGGAGAGCAGGGTAAGCTGAAGAGGCAAGTTGATCAGCGGTTTCACAGGGGTTGGACGGGGCTTGGGTGGGAGTCGTTGCAGTGCGTTTCAGTTCCTACCGAGGCGAGGAAACTATAATGCAATCAGACAGTGGTCATGATTACAAAACTTCGGGAGTATACCGAAACCCACCGAGTTACACATTTTAAAAGGGAGCATCTCACGGCATGTGAATTGTGTCTCGGTTTTTTAAACTGGAAGAGAAACATCAAATTCTTTTAGTTATTATTCATTCACACGGGGCAACAGATATAACTGAGGGCCTGCCGTAAGACATAGGCCACGCCAGAGGCGCGGCTGGTCCTTGCTGAGCTCACGGTTTTAGAAGTGGGAAGACAGATGATAATTTGAAAAGCAATACCTGGGCGTGGTGGCACACGTCCCAGCAATTCAGGGGGCTGAGGGTCGCGTGACCCCTAAGAGTGTGAGGCCAGCTTGGCGGCATAGCAAGACCCTGTCCCGAAAAACAAAACGGTAGCGACCTGGGCCGGCAGTTTCCTCCGAGGAGCTGCCCTACTGGGAAGTCCAGTTCAGGCGGGAAGACCCGCGGGGAGCAGCTGGTAGGGAAAACAGCGAGGAACTTATTTATACAAGCGAGCGATGTGAGTGTAAAGATGGTCACCAAGAGTGACTCCTTCGTCCCTTCCCCCGCCCGGTATGATCTGGGTCTCGGAGACCGCGGCCCTGGGTGAGACTGGGTGGGCGGCGGCCCCTTGAATCGTGCGTGGAGTTGTGGGTCCCCTGTGTGCCTTTCCCTGCAGGCTAAGTTCAGAGCTCTCGTGGCATTCTGCACCGTGCCACCTCTTCCAAAACGTCAGGAGCCTCAGCTCTTGATTTTACAAATCGTGTTTCTCTGGGTCTTTGTCTCTCATTGTACTTGGCTCAAAGCAGACAGATTAAAACTGAGCTTAATGCTAAAAGCAGAGGCTCCGGTTGGATTCTTAAACCAGAACCCACTAATTCCCAGGCTGAATGTAGAATGGGATTGTGTAGCGTCACATGAGGCGGCCTATAATCTCGTGAACAGTCTCCCTGCCTTAGGAAACTATATTTCAGTTTGGGCCAGGGTGACCATACTTCTCGATTACCTGGGGGAGTCTTGGTTTGTGTCTTTTCCCAATGACCTTTCTCTCTCTCCCTCTTTTCCAAGGTGAGGTCTCACGGTATTGCTCAGGCTGGCCTTGGACTCCTGGCCTCAAGCAATCCTCCTGCCTCAGCCTTGCTAATGTTGGGGCTGTAGGCATGCACCCAGCTTTCAGTGGGCTTATTGATTGCTCCTCTTCTTCATCCCCCTGAGTCTTACTTTGAACGATAAATGACATCGTCACCCTAGAATTTTGGCCAAATTGTATTTTTAAAAATCTTCACCTGTGCCAGGCATTGTGGCACACCTAACCTGAGCTACTCAGGAAGCTGAGGCAGGAGGAGCACAAGTCTGAGGCCAGGCTGACAACTTGGTGAGGCTTTGTCTCAAAATAAAAAGGGCTGGAGTTGTAGCTCAGCACTTCCTGCTTTCAAAATCCCCAATACCGTAAATACGAAACAAAACCCCTCACCTTGCAAATAAGTACTTTCCCAAGTTCCCTGGTTTGTATATATCTTCAGAGGAGTCCATAATATAGTTTTTGTTTAGTTTTGGTGATCTTTAATGTTTTTTCCAATTTTTATTTTATTTTATTTTTGTTCTGGGGAGTTAGCCCCAGCCTTGTGGATGTTAAGCAGGTGCCTGACCACGGGGCTATCCTCCCAGGCCTGGATATTTATTCTTGTTTTTTCTTTTTCTTTTTGGTTTTCTGAGACAGACTCTCCTCACAATGCAGTACAAGCTGGCCTTGAACTCACTATGTAGCCCAAGCCGGCCTGAAACTTGTGGTGATCCTCCTGCCTCAGCCTCCCAGGTCCTGTGATTACAAGATACTTATTCTTATTCAAGGCCATAGTGGCTATGAAGTAGAAGCAACTTTTATAACTGTAAGACTTACTGTAGACACATGATGGAGCTGTTCCAATGAGATTTTGTGCACACCTTGGTGGGTTTAACAGCGCTGTATCTGGGGATGAGTGAAAAGCAACAGAAGGAGAAATCAAGATGGGTACAAACCCCATTTCCCGTTTAAGTGTATCAGTGAAAACAGACATACCATCTGCCCATGCTGGGAAACAATCAGCAAGAAGATAATACCAGGCAATAAAACAAGTTTTCCTGTCAGTTTTTTCATAATAAAATTCTGAATGCATTCACCACAACAAAGCTAAAGTAACGTTTGTTAGTGGGAAAATTAGGCCAGGAACCGGTGTCGAACAAGCCTGAAATGTCCCGGACACTCCGTTTCTGTCATAATGGGCATCATTGATTAACTTGGCGAGATATTAGCTGCTGGACTAAGAGCTGAATGCCCAGAATCTTCTTCAGTCTTCCAAGCACGCCTCTTAGCTCCAGTTGCACTGGGGAAACCAAGGGGAAAAAGCTTCAGCTAACTCGCCTAGACCATCTCCCAGCTACCCGGCATCAAAGCCGCTCATCTGCCCGGCTCTGAAGCCCAGACACTCAGCCTGTAGGCAAATGTCCTTCAGAAGAAAACTTCCCTTCTGCAGGAGTGGGAACAAACTTGCTGAAACCCTGTGAGCCTTCCCCGACCGGAGCTCCTGGGAAAATTACTGCTTTTTAAATAGGATGTGAGGATTGCACTTGGGAGCTCTGGATGTAGCTCAGTGGTACAGCAGGTGTTTAGCATGCATGAGGCCCTGGGTTCAATCCCCAGCAGCACAAAAACAAAACACAATATATTACATTTGCATGAGAGGTTAGCTCATCTTTAACTCCCCCATATGTTGATATTGATTTATTCAAAACATATTCAAAAGATGTATATTGGCCAGGTGGTACGCAGCTGTAATCCCAGCACTTGGGAGGCTGAGGCAGGAGGATCATTGTGAGAGTAAGGCCAGCCTGGGATACAAACTGAGTTCAAGGCCAGCCTGAACTGCATAGGGAGACCCTGTCTGAAAAACCAAACAAACAGGGGCTGGGAATATAGCTCAGTGGCACAAGTGGCTGCCTGGTAAGCACAAGATCCTGAGTTTGATTCCCTGTACCAAAACAAAACAAACAAACAAATAAACAAACAAAACAGATATGCACTGGGTGGTAACATGATACCACTTCTCACTTTTTGCTATAATGTTTATTTTATTGAAATAAATGAGAAATTTAAACAAATATTAAATTGGTAACTTATTAAAATATGTCTACATAGATTTGTTATATTTTTCCGATCTTTTCTTTCCTTTCTTGCTTCCAGTTTCAATTTTTCTTTTATGTTCAGAAGCTAAATCTTTTTTTTTTTTTTTCATCTTTTTTGAGACAGGGTCTTACTATGCAGTTCAGCATAGTAAAACCTTATGCCATAGTAAGAGCTCATGCCTTGAGCTCACTGTGTAGCCCAGGCTGGCCTCGAACTTGCAACAATCCTCTTGCTTTAGCCGCCCCAGTGCTGGGATTATATGTGTGCGCCACCACACCCGGCTCAGAAGCTAAATCTTAACCTTTCTCCAAACTCAAAAATCTCTCCTCCCTCCCTTCCTTCTTTCATGTTTTTTGTTTTTGTTTTTGTTTTTACAGTGCTAGTGAAGGGGCCCCAGAGGCTCCCACATGCTTGGTGAGTCTGTTGCCATGGAGGTGCACCCCCCCCCAGCCCTCCCCATATTGACAAATGATCAAATAATGAGCTCAGTGCTCCACGGTCTCTCCAGGAATGTGGTGGTCCACACACAGGAGCCCTGCAGAAGCCGCATCTCTTGGATCAACTGCTCGTCTACACCTTGGTTAGCTTTCTGCTTCCACTTCACTCTCCGTTTTGCTTTCTTGGTTTTTCTCCGGTACTGGGAACCGAACTCACGACCTTGCGCTTGCCAGGTAGGCGCTTTGCGGCTGAGCTAAATCCCCAGCCCCTCCGTTTTGCTTTCTTGGTAGATTTTTCTATATTCTTGTAAATCATCTTCTGCCTTTGCTGGAATAAGCCACACCAATACATACATGAATTTTAAAAACTGAAAAATAACAAAATCACTGAATTAAACTTGCCTTGTACAAACACCAGAACTTTAACTTGGAGGAAAGTTTGTTTGAAGTAAACTGCATGCTTCGTTGCCTCCTGAACATATGGTGAATGATAAGCAGCCTTCACTTGAAGATTGAAACGCTCACTGTAACACTCACTGTTGCCTGCGTCCTGGGGGACCACCGAGTTGCCGCTAGCACCCATGGCCCTGGACTCCTGTACTTCTGCTGTTCTCCGTTCATTTATTGTTGAAGCTGTCCTCCATGGTTAGAAACCTTTTCTTCCTGCTAGCTGTTGTTCTTATTTAGTTTCTTTTAGGAACCAGAGCAGAAAAGAACATGAATTGTTTTAGTGGGGAAAAAAAATAAAAAGATTCTTAAAGACACACGGGCCCAGGAGTCCAGGGAAAACAGACCCAAAGGACGACCCAGCTGTGCCAACTTCCCTGGTCCCTCGGCACAAGGCACGCTCTTTTCTGGGCACTGTCCTTAGAAAAGTGACTGCGCAGAGGCCAAGGGCTGGGGGAGATGGCTCTCCCTTCTGCCGTACCAACTTCTTGGAAGTCCCCAAAGAAAGCCAAGCATAATACGAGAAATGCTTCAGTAAAGACATGGTAACAACGGAATTATGTGCTTGACCAAGAATGTGATTCTGAAAGCAGCCACGACAGTCGTAAGCTTCCAGGGCTTCAAGTAGCACTGTTTTGTCCCAGTATTATAACGTGGGTGGGAATATGCAGAGGGTGATCTTATGGGCCTAAGTGGACAGATTGAAAGGTGCGTGTAACACACACACAAAAAGGCCACACAACTGTTATGAATCCAAACTATAAATTTGCCCTAAAATAGTGTCCCAGCTCTGATAACTGTTGTGTCAACATTTTACTAGTACCTTTGTTTCTTTAGCTTCTGTGTATTAAGGCAGGGTCTGGGACATTCTTCAAGCGATCCTCTTGCCCCAAGTTCCCAGTAGCTAGGACCACAGGTGGGTGCCGCCTCGCCTGTTTCCTGTGTGTGTGCATGCTGACCCACCATCTTTCCCGAGCCTGCGCGCTCTCCTGACCCTGTCAGTGCCAGCTTGTACATTTCTGGGGGGGTAAAAGTTGCTGGAGTCTCTATGGAAAGCAGCTTGGCACTTTCTCTGAACATGACAGAATTATGCGACCTCTGACCCCTCCATCTGCTGCTGGAGAATATATCCAAGGGTGCACACACAGGATGCAGATCGGTGTAGGTCCACCACACATCATGGGTAGCAAAGGACGGCAGAGGACCCAAATGCCCATCCGTAGCGGAACTGGCTAAATACATTAGGAGATGCCTGTAATAGAAATCTCTTTGAAGACAGAATGAGAAGTTCCTCTGGGGTCCGATATGAAATATTCCCAAGAAACACTGATGTTAAAACAAATAGAAAAAAGCACAGAAGAGTGTGTATATTTAAATACTTTTCATGTAAGAAAACAGATGGTGCCGGGGGGTGGCCCAGTGCTAGAGCATTTGCCTCACAAGTGCAAATAAGTGGGAGGCCGTGGGTTCAATCCCCAGCATAGGAAGAAACAGAGATGGAGAAGTAAGAGATTGGTGCAGACTCTTGCATGAAGAAACTTTGGTGAAAACACAACAAACCCACAGCAGGGTCTGTGAGATGTGGAGGTGGGGGTGCGGACAAGACAGCACAGTGCAGATTTTATATGGCTCGATTTTGGAGCCACTATAGATGCATTAGTCATAAACGTTTTATAATATGGTTATCAAAGCCCGGCATGGTGGTGCACATCTGGAATCCTAGCCCTCAGGAAGCTGAGGCAGGAGGATTTCAAGTTTGAAGCCAACCTGGGGTATATAATGAGTTGAAGGACAGCTTGGACTACATAATGAGACCTGATCTTAAAAAAAAAAGAAAAAATTATCTGTGTTATTGAGCAGGTTATAGTCTACAATGTGGCAGAAAAACACAAAGGCCAAGTGAGGGTCCTGCAAGTAATGATTTGTTTTTGTTTTCTGAGGCAAGCGATCCTCTGCCTCAGCCTCCCGAGTGCTGGGATTACAGGTGTGTGTCACCAAGCCGGACCAAGTGACAATTTTGAAAGCACAGAGGACCCCTTGGAGGGGTGTATGAGCAGATGAGGATGGTTGGGAAGGGGGAGAATGTCAGCGGCACGATGACCCTGGCTCCGGTCTGTGCGTCCTGGTGGGTGAGTTACATCGCCCCTGTCCACGGAGCTGCCCCACGCTCAGATATATCACACCTCACCCCGGCTCACCCTTGAGAATCGTCCGGCGTAAATGTAACATCACTGATGCTATGGAAATCACATTGAGTGATTAGATGCCATGGAAATCATTTTAGTACTGAGGATTTTACCCTGGGCCCTGAGGGTGCGAGGCAGGCTCTTTACCATTGAGCTGTGTCCCCACCCCTACAAAAATCGGACCTGAGTCCACTGTAGGTCCACTTTAGGACAGGGTGTTTGGCTGTTTGGAGGCGGCTGTTTGTTGTTTTGTTTTGTTTTTGGTGCTGGGGACTTAAGCCAGGACCTTGTACTCAGCAGGCAGAGCTACCTCTGAGCTGCAGCCCCAGCCCTGTTGTAGGACAGGACTTATCAGATAAAGAAAAAGATTCAGTCTGATTTTCTGACCTCTTTGACCTTAGTCAGAAGTAGGCCTATCCTGAGTAAGGCTTCTCCGTGATCTTTTTAAGTGTCAACGGAGGTGACTGCCGCACCAGGCTTAGTGATACTTTGTATCTCTGCATCTGCTGATTTGTATCTTGTTATTTTCTTCCCTGAGCACACCATGAGACAAGCAGCTGAGCGTGAGAGTAGGTGATCCCTTAGGACAGGATCAAGGAAAGTGAACTTTGTTTTTACCAAACTCCTGAAATTGCTCAATAATTCCGAGATGACTCATCGGAGGACTTTATAATCACAGTACCCCCGCTGCCTTCAGAACAATGTTTCGGGGAAGTGGAGCCCATCGTGTTGAAATGTCTCCCTCCCGCCCTCCCTCTCTCCTCTCACCATCTGTGTAAAGAACAAAACACCTTTGAAAGAAATAATGATAAATATTTACGTCGATGGGATAAGACTATGGAGACTTTTTCTTTTCTTTAACTTCTTTCTGTATTTTCCAAATATTACTTAGTGACCACAAACCACTTTTGTCATTTACAAAGAAACAGCCCAGTTCATACTTTGTCTCCTCTCGGCCTCCTGGCTCACCTCCTTCTCAGGGAGGCCCACAGGGAACCCCGCTGCTGGGGCATCCGCTCTGGGGAGGGACGGACGAGTCCTCCCGGCCGTCTGATCCCTTTTCCGGGGCGCTCCTGCACCTTCTGTGGCTCCCACCGCCACGCTCCGGTCGCCTTAGGCTGGGTCCCGCACTGGGTCCCATCCCTCGCTCTTCCAAAACAAACAAACGCCCCAGAATCCGCGGTAGGCGGACTGTGCTGCCCCGGTGCTCCTGCACAGTGAGGCGCGATCCGGGCCCTGCTCCCCTCAGCTCAGCGGTCTGTAGGATCCGCCAGGCGGTCGCCAGCCCCGCAGACAGAGCCCCTCGGTCCACCGTTCAGTGGCGCTTCGCGCAACGTCCGGGCAGCAGCGCGAACTCCGCGGGTCTGTTTCCCGTCCTGCTGCAGGGACGGCGCAGCTCGCCGGGGTCTGCGCAGAGCTGGCGGCTTGGGGGGAATCCCGAGGGACAGCCGCTCCCGGAGCCCGAGGGCCCTCTCCCGCGGGGGCGGGGGCGGCGGCACAGGCCCCACCGCAAGAGCGCCGCGCGTCTAGGACACAAAGCGCACGTCTAGGACACAGTCACAACGCCGGCCACCAGGCCTTACCTAAGGCGCGTTCTGTCCGCCCACCTCGACAAAGGCACCTTCGGAAGGCCCGGAATCCGGGCCCGAGGTCGGGCTTCTCGGACTCCTTAGAGTCGTTGCCAGGGCAGGATGGCGAGGGCCCAGCCGCCCCCGCCCACTTCCCACTCTGGTCCCACTGGTGACTCGCGCGGCCGCCCAGGCAGGAACCTCCGCGTCCCACCGGGACCCTCCTGCCGCGAGGGAGAGCTCCTCCCCCGGGGACGAGGCAGAGGACCCTGCACCCTGCACGGTCCCCGAACGTAGGGCCCGATGTGTGATCCCTGAAGAACCTTGCCAGGACCCCGAGGAACATCGAGGTTCAGGCCACTGTTAGTTGCCAGTGCTCCCGGAAGGCTGAGGGGTGGGCGGATTGCGTGGCTTTTGTGTGTGTGCGCGTGTGTGCGTGTGTGTGCGCACGTGTATGGGTGTGCGTGTGTGTGGTACTGAGGACTGGACCCGGGGCCTTCTCACTAAACTACATCCTCAGCTCTTTTATATTTTTTGAGACAGGGTCTCACTAAGTCACTAAGTTGCCTAGAGTGGGCTTGAGTTTGAGATCCTCCTGCCTCAGCCTCAAAGAGTGCAACTTCATGGTTTCTGAAGGCTTTTTGTTCCACCTCCTCCTAGGCTGAACATGGTCTCAAAAGCCCCCCAGGCCGTGGTCCACCCACTCTTAGTGCCCTTTCACCAGCTCCTGGCACAAAGCAGAGCCCCCTGGACTTTACAGCCTCCTGTGCACCAGGGAGGCTCCAAAAGGCAGAGCTGTCAGCAGGGTGCTTTCGTGTCCTTACCTGCGCCAGAAGGCGAGGAGGAGGAGCTGAGGGGAAAAGCCGGCCCAGGGCTTGGAGAAGGGCGATTGACTCAATGCCTCTCTGTACCTGTGTCTTGGCCTCTGACTCCTCTTTGGTGTGGTTCCAAAGAGAGGCCGGCTGCCCTGCAGGCCAAGAGCTCCGGGCGGGTGTGGGAAGGCCTTCAATGCAGCCAGAGGTCCTGGGGACCCCACTCACACTCAGGCTGAGCAGGCTTTGTTGAGCGCTCTATCTTAGCTTTAGGGCTCTAACAGTCTGCCAGGAAAGTTCTCCGTGTCCCCAGCCAGTACTGGCTTAAGGACAGAACAAGAACAGTCCGGAGGTCATTTTACACACACACACACACACACACACACACACACAGCCTTACCTCGAGGCTTAGCTGCAGAAGAAAATGATCTGGGCTAGGGCCATCGGTGAGCAGTCAGAGTCTGCAGCCTGACCGTCCTGTGGGGTCTGCTCCTCTTGTCCCAAAGCAACAGACAGGTAAGCCCACTGGCCTGGTTTGTGTGTTTGTTGTCTTTTTGAGACAGGGTCTCGCTATGCAGTTCAGGCTGGCCTTGAACTCACTTTGTAGCCCAGGCTGGCCTCAAACTCACAGAGATCCTCCTGCCTCAGCCTCCCCAGTGCTGGGATTATAGGTGTGCACCACCATGCCTAGCATCTGGCCTGCTTTTGAGCAAAGGTTATGATCCTGCTACTTGCTTAAACGTCCAAAAGTAAACTGATGGGAAATGCCACCAGAGCTTGGTGACAGAAATGAGAGAATGCCCAAATACAAAGGGGTTGAACAAAACAGATCCCAGGAAGCCAGGTTTATGCTGGGCAGACCCAGCATGGCTCATGGGACAGGAATGCACCCTTCCAGTACACCTCCACCCTGCCAGGCCACCCCAAAATTCTCTAGCCTCCCCGCCTCGACCTCAGATTTGGATTCTCCAACACCATACCAAGTCATAAACACAAGACAAACCCTGCCTTGAGCTTTACAAGAAGATAAACTGGTGCCCAAGTAGGATTGCCAGACAAAATACAGGGGATCTATATTTTCATTTGCTAAGTTGGGCAACCTTATATTCACATCCTCAATTCTTTAATCTCCTTTCATTTTTGTTCATTTGAGACAGGTCTTGCTCTGTAGTCCAGGCTGGCCTTGAACTGGTGACAGTTCTCCTGTTTCTGCCATCCAACTCAAAACCGGGGATTACCAGTGTGCACCACACCAGGATTCTAATTTTTAAAAATTTTAGTGGCTTATTAATCCGCTCATAAAAAAATCTCACATCATCACTGCAGGTAAAGTCATTGCAGAATCTTCATGCCTGCTGGGTGCCAGCCCCAACTCTGGGGTCATGGCCTCCTGTCTTCCTTCTGGTCTTGTGTTCTCACTGTTGTTTTCTTGAGTTGTTTTTCTTTTCATGCAGGCAATACCCTGGAAATCCGCATTTGGGTTTGTTTGTGCATAATCCAAGGAATCTTAAATCGTGCCAAAGCCAGGTGCCCTGCCACCACCAGAATGGACTCTGACATCCGCTGTGGCCCCTGCACGTTTTCAGTAGTTTTCCTTGAACCTCTGTCCTAGGTGCTGTTGTCTTCCAAAGTGAGGGATGCCCGTGACCACTGGTTTTCTCTGCAGTAGCCGGCCATGACCTTCCAGGTCTGGAGAGGTCCTGTGCTGTTATGTTCGGATGAAAAATGTCTCCCAAGGCTCAGGTGCTCTGAAGTAGGGCTTTGGAAAGGAGATTAGGTCATGGTGGTGCTAACCTCATCACTGGGTTCATCCAGTTAATCCACTGAGGCGCTCGTAGCCGAATGTGCTGTCAGGCGCTGAGGCCCGTTTGGAGGAAGTGGGTCACTGCACGCGTGACCTGGAAGGCATATTCTTGTCCTCAGCCCCTTCTCTCCCTCCGGCTCCTCCTCTGTTCTCTGTTCCCTGGCTGCCCTAAGGTGAGCACCTTGCCAAGCATGGGCTGAAATCTCTCAGAGCATGAGCCAAAATAAACCTTCCATCTTCTAAACAGTGAATGTCAGGTATTTGGTCCCAACTCCGAGAAGGTGACGCATATACGTGTTGCTCATGATGGCAGCCGATGCGTAGGCAGCCAAGGAGGAAAAGAGCCCCTGCAGGTTCTTCAGCGCTGAAAGCATTTAATGTATGGAACTGTAAACTCCAGGGCCTCTGAGCACATCGGGAGCCGTCATGTGCAATTGTACAGAGAATGAAAACAAAAACTCCACTGAAAACCAGAGAGCCTTAAGAATGAAATCCTGTCATCTGTGGCAAAATGCATGAAACCGGAGGGTGTAATGTTAAAGAAGTCAGGCACAGGAAGACGTGCCGCACGTCCCCACTTACATCTGGAAGCCGAAGGTGTGGGTTTTATCAGAATAGCATGCAGTAGTGTCTTCCAGAAGCTGGGAAAGGTAAGGAGAGAGAGATGGAGAAAGGAAGATGAACAGGGTCTGGGATGCAGCTGGATCCGAGGAGTAAGTTCTAATGTTCCACAGACAGCAGGGTGCCGGTGGTTGACAATAATTAATTGTGTGTGTCAAAATGGCCAGTAGCAAGACCGCCCAACACAAAAATGACAAGTATTTAAGGTGACAGATGTACCAGGTACTTACTCTTTTTTTTTCCAGTACCAGGAATTGAACTCACGACCTTGCACTTGCTAGGCAGGCACTGTGCCAGGCACTCTCATCTAACCATTACTCTCTCTCACACACAGGTATGTGTGTATGCATATGTGAGGTATAACAGAAAATTACAATGATTATTTAAACTTTTAAAAATATATTAGAGTAGAATACACATTGCCATTAATCTCCCTCAAAATTGGCCCCCTCACTGCAAACACACGTCTCCCAACACTTTCTGAAGCAGTTCTGGAGGTCCTCCTCCCTGTCTTTAGCATGCCTTGATGTCCCGAATGATGTAAAAACGTCCACTTCCACGGTCCTTCTGACTTCGGGGACGAGCCCGAAGCTGTGTAACATCAGATCTGGCGAGTGCGGCTGAGGAGGACACGCTGCCAGGTCTTCGCCAGCCCGCCTTCCTGCTGGCTGTCACCTCCTTCCTCTCCCTGAGACCAGGTCTCACTGTGCAGCGCTGGTCTTGCCCCTGCGTGTGCCTCCACCCCGGGCTTCTGGCGGCTGACTCTCTGTAGCTGTGACAAAATACGTGAGGTGACTTAGGAGGACAAAAGGGGCGGGGCGTAGCCTGGGGACGAGCGTTTCCCCAGGTTAAGGCCCTGGGTTGGATCCCCAGAACAGACAAAAACAAAAAAGAGGACGCAAGCTTCATTTTGGCTCGTGTTTCCGGCCCATCGTCACCCGGCCTGACTGCTTTGGGTCTGTCACGACGCCGTGCACCAGGGATCCAGGGTCAGAGACAGACCCAGGTGCTCACCTGGGAGAAGCCCGGAAGTGAAGGAGAGAGGGGGCGGGGTCAGGAGCCCATATCCGGTTCTAGGCCCCACCCCATGACCTCACTTCCGGCCTGTGGGTCTCTGCCCCCCGCCCCCAGCTCCAATAGTTTCTGCCCCCTGCAGGCAGTGTCCTGCTGTAGACACACCTTTAACAGGAGGCCTCTGGGGACGTCATGGACGTAGACCGCCTCACCTGGGGCTGTACCGCAGAATCCTTCCCAGGGCCTCCGAGAGCAGTGCAGAGGCCGCGCAGGATAATCAGGAGTGCGTGCTCCGGTCTAGGCGCTCTGCTCAAACCGGCTCTCAGCCATTCCCTACCCTCTTCTGTCCATGAGGTGGAGGACAGCGCTCTGCCTTAGAGTGAGAGATTGAACTGTATCTATAAGGCACACAGCAGTTTTTCAGTAGGCATTAACTATTGTCATCCGGCGAGCTTTAACTGAGATAATTAACTGCAGCTTTAGAAAATTACATTATTGCACGCCTGTAATCCCACTACTCGGGAGGCTGAGGCAGGGGGATCTCGAGCTCAGCCTGGGCAACTTAGTCAGACCCTGTCTCCAAAAACAAGCAGACAAGCCAAACGCACAAACACACGAGCCAAGACATTACATTATATTCCCAGTAGGCACCGCAGAGCCTGGAACATAGTAAGCACCCCCAACGGGAATCAACGTTAGCTGAAGGTGTGAGGACTGAGGTACCAAGTGTTCTCCCTGAGATCCTCCTGCAGGGACGATCTTTTGCTCCTCTAAGTTAACACTTCCCTGACAAGACTGCAGGGAGATGCCCGCCCCACAGCCTGTTCGAGAAAGAGAAGCCTGACACCTCGATCGTGTGCAGTTCCTGGCCCCGGGTGGGTAGAAGCGGATGACCGGAGTGACAGGTGACAGTCAGTGGCGGTGGGAAAGGAGTTTTCATGAAATTTAAGCAAGAGATGTCACTGCATTTGTGCCCCTGTGGTGTTAATATTTTGACTCTGTTTCACATAATTTTTCTGATGACGGCACATGAGTAGATCCTGGCGAACTGGATTCTTCATGTCTTTCTGAGAAGCTGACGCTGACCACCTGCTGAGAGGCAGGGAAGGAGGAGACTCCCGGGTGGATCCGTTGGTGGGAGTCCTGGCTCCCAGAGTCTTTCTTATTCTAAGCTGAGGCATGTGACTGGGGTCTTGCAACTGGGAAAGAAGCGGGTGGAATATCACACAGTGAACTAACTGCTCATTTTAACTGTTAAGGCTTTTTCTCTCAGTAAGGGTTATAATCACATCCCAGCACACTGGGGAGGCTGAGGCAGAAAGACTGAAAGTTTGAGCCCAGCCTGGGTAATTTGGTGACTTAGTAAGACCCTGTCTCAAAATTTAAAAAATAAGTGGGGTGTAGTAGCACATGCCTGTAATCCTAGCATTCTGGAGGCTGAGGCAGGAGGATTACCGAGAGTTGGAGGACAGTCTGGGCTACATGGCAAGGCCTTATCTCAAAAAAAATTTTTTAATTTAAAAAATAAAAATAAAAAATGCTTCGAGTATAGCTCAGTGTGAAGGCCCTGGGGTTCAATCCTCAGGTCTCCCAGGACTCCACCCCCAAAACAGTTATAATTGTAACATTTTCTGGTTTAAGTTAAAAAATCCAGCCTAATTGGACTCCAATCTCTAAGACTATCAGATTTCCCCAGGTGTTTGAGCATTCTATTGAAAATATTTATTTTAAGTTTGTTTTGTTTTGTTTTGTTTTTTGAGACAGGGTCTTGCTATGTAGCTCAGGCTGGCCTTGAACTCACTATATAGCCCAAGCTGGCCTTGAACTCCCAGCAGTCCTCCCGCCTCAGCCTCCTGAGTGCTGGGATTACAGTTGTGCACCAGCATGCCCAGCGCTTTGGCCACCTGTACTTGTATTGTAGTAGAAGCCTTTGTCAACTGCAGATGAGCAGTGAAAGCTGAAACACCATCTCACTGGTGCTGAATTCCCACTGGCTATGGGGGAAAGTGGATCAATCAGTGCCAGCTCCCTGCTGGAGTCCGCTATGTGTGTCACCAGGCTCGTTAGTGCTGCCTCCTGAGCCAGTCCCCCGGATCTGCTCCCACCTCTAATCCCACCGACTTCATCCTGACAATCTGTTTCTGCAGCTAATGACAGAGACACAAACATGGGACTCTCAGAATTTCCCAGATTGCTTTCAACACTCCGAATGCCAAACCATCAGAGTTTTCAAAATTATTTATTTTCTAAGTACAGCAGCAGGATGCGCAGACCAGAAGATGACAATTTTAAGATGTTTGTCCCGTGTGCCTCGCTGTTTGCTGTGGCTTTAGTGGTGTATTGTCTGACTACTCCAAGAGCAGGGAATTGCCCTGGGGGGGAAATGGGCACAGCCCAGCCTGGGGCACCAGGGAACTGTTACCCTGAGCCCGCACGGTGGGATCTGAAGTGGTTCTGTGCGTTGCCTTGGGATACCGGCGGGCGGTGGAAGTCGTACTGCAGGGGTTGGGGCATCCCTGGAGCTATCTGCTTAAGAAGGGGAGTACCCACTGTTGCCAGGCAGACTCTGACAGCACGCGATGGAACTGTTCTCGTGGGAACACACAGGCGGCTGGAGAGCACTGGAGAAGTTAGGATGAGGTTTGGCAGCAAGTGACCCAAACCTCAAAATAAAGAGTGCTGGGTGGGAGCTCCTTTCTCTCTTGCACAAAGGCAGGAGGTAGGCAGTGCGTTGGCTTCCTACAGTCACTAGGAAATGAACTTGTTCTCTTTCAGTGAAGGCTGCGTGCCCTGGGGCAGTGGTGGCGAAGCTTTTAGAGCTTTCAGTGATGCAAGGGGTCCGGCCCGCAGTGCACAGCACGTGCCTTGGGTTTGCCACCACGGCTTCAGGGAATGGCCCATGTGCAAGCCGGTGGTGGGAGTCCGCCACTGTGTGGAAGTCACAGACCTCTCTGCTCCCACACCGACGGCCAGAACTAAGCCAAATGGCTGCGTCCAGCTGCAGAAAGATGCTGGAAAATACAGGCTTTCTCTCAAGTACTGCGTGTACAGCTAAAAATGAGGAGAAAGAATGAGAGAACCGGTGTGGGGAAGACTGTGTGCTGCCCTAGCCACTGACATCGACTTGGCCAGGGGACCTTGGAAAAGGCCTCCAGAAAGAGGTGATGTATGAGCAGAGAACAAAATATGATTAAGAGCTCACACAGTGCCGGGCATGGTGGTGCACGCCTGTGATCCCAGCACTTGGGAGGTTGAGGCAGGAGGATCATTGGGAGTTGAAGGCCAGCATGGACTACAAAGTGAGCTCAAGACCAGCCTGAACTGCATAGCAAGACCCTGTCATAGCAAGACCCTGTCTCAAAAAAAAAGCTCATGCATTCCAAACACCATTAGAGATAAGCGGTAAGTTCTAGTGTTCTGGGCAGGCACGGCAGTGCATACCTCTAATCTGAGGTGCTTGGGAGGCTGAGGCAGGAGGATCATGAGTTCAAGGCCCGTGTGGGCAATATAATGAGACCCCCCCTGCATTTAAAAGACACTCTGCTATTTTCACAATAGCCTGTTATGTATCTTTATAAGGATAAAGAAATCCAGGTGTGGTGTTGCATGATTGTAATCTCAGCACTCTGGGAGGCTGAGACAGGAGTAGCCCAAATTTGAGCCCAGTCAGTCTGGGCAATTTAGCAAGATCTTGTCTTAAAATAAAAAATAAAAATTGGCTGGGGACATAGTTCAGTGTAAAGGCCCTGTTTCAATGCCCAGTAACACACACACACACACACACACACACACACACACACACACACGCACACACTAAAGATGAGAGAGAGAAACTCAAAGTCTCCAAATATGAAATAATGCTAAAGCGATGGAAGTGTTCATTATTCTAATTTGAGAAGCACCTGCTACATACATGCATTGGAATATCACACATAATACACTCAATCATTATGTATTGATCACAATAATGTTTTGAGCTTTAAGGAGGTGGAAAAATTAACATCTGATTTGATCATTGCTCCTTGTACAGATGTACTGAATTATTACACCGTGCCCCACAAGCTTGTACAATTGAAACAATAATTAATGATAATCAATGGCAGAAAACTCATGCAGAGGGAGGAGATGCAGGAGCAGAGGAAGGAAGTGTTTTCAGGGAGGGGAAGTGTGTAGGACACCAGGAAGGTAAGAAGCAAGTGTGGCAGAGGAAGATGCTGTGGGCTGGAGCTCCGTGGAGAGGAACTCACCGTCCATGCTGGCCTCGGGCCGATTCCCTTCCTCCGGCGCTGTTCTCGGAGGGCTGGCTCCTTTCCTTGCAGAGGCGGTGTCTGCCGTGTCTGCTGTGCCTGATTCTCCAGGTCCCCAGGCTGCTCCCTGAGGAGCGGGAAGAAGAAGAAGCCAGAGGAATAAGTTCTCGTGTTCTGGGCACACATGGCGGTGCATAGCTCCAATACCAGTGGCTCGGGAGGCTGAGGCCTTCCCAGTTCATTCTGCCTGCAGCTTCTTCTGTGTCCGGGAAGCCCTTCCACTCGGGCCAGTGCCCACGCGGATGAGCCAGCAGTCAGCCCAGCACTGTGTCCCTCACCCTCAGCCAACCAGTCCCACTGGCCCGGGCGTCCCCCACCGTCTCCCACAACTCCTGCTCTCCCCCTGCCCTGCCCCTGTCCGAGCCACTGTGTAACGCTATGTGAGCCCTGGAGCGACTCCCGCAGGAGTGTAAGTCTGGCTTCTGCACCTGATCAGACCCCTGAACTGCTCATCACGCAGTGTCAGTGTGTGACCATCACACTGCACGAGACCCATCAGGATTCCGGCGCCCCGCAACAAACCCTGTGGCCACAATCCCTCCCTGAGAGCTACACAGCCGGAGAGGTCAGGTCCTCAACCTGCCCCCTCAGCCCTCCTGGTGGGGGACCAGGGTCTTTCCTGTGAGCTGTGTCTCCTGTCCCTTCTCCCCGTCAGTCCCAGGCCATCGCCTTTGCTACGGTGCTTTCTTTAGCTCCTGGGGGTGTCTTCCATGCCAGTACTGGTTTGTAATTTCACATTCACAGCTTCTTTGATTAACATCTCCATTGCTTCCAGCCAAAACAAATACAAAGGTTTCAGGTTGATCCTGCAAACAGTTTCTCTCTGGGAATTCAGAGGGAGAATGACCTTTTCTAATACTTGCACATAAGAGGAATATTTTTAAGTGAGAGAGCTACAGGATAATTGTGTTTATAATGATTTTATATTCACTTTGCTATTGCTTTATGCTGATATGAGGTAATAAACCCAAATTTCTCTCCCAGGTACAATGAGGGGAAGATGCTTAGCATTGGGGGGATAGGATGGTTGTGTTACCTTTATGACCCCTAATAACCTTTGGCTTCAGCAGGAATCCAAGGTCAGGGGTCTTAGGAAGATGGCCTTGGAGTGTGGGGACGTTATTCTGTGAGCTGCATCCAGACCCGTGATAGTCACCAGGGTTTGTGTACTAGTGGCTCATAGGCCAAATGAATCCTTCCAATATGTTTGTGTGGCTAGGAGGATGTTAACTTACGTGTGTGTGTGTGTGTGTGTGTGTGTGTGTGTGTGTGTGTTTTACTGGAGATGGAACCCAGGGCCTCTGCTAGTCCACGTATACCTTAGCTCCTGTCTTTTTGCTTATCCCTCCGAATAGTAGGTTCCCAGTTTCTCTACCAGAAACAATACTGCCAAGAACATCTGCAAAAACACCCGATTTCTGGGCCCAGGAGAGAGATTCCCTGGAGAATATCCGCAGGAGTTAAGTTGTTAGGTTATCAAGCATATTTGAGGTCATGGCTTGAACAGCCTTGGTATCCTTTAGCATCATAATTTGCCAAAATCTTGTGTATAAAGCACTCTCTCATTTCTTAGTTGGTATTTTTAGATGTCCCATTATTTTATATTGCATTTTTAAATTGCTAATGAGATTGAGACTGTCGCCACAGACTTCTTAGCCATTAAGGTTTTCCTTTCTGAAGATGACTTCGTGATGACCTCTGTCCATCCTTCCCCTGGGCTTGCTGTCTTTTTGGTTGTTGTTGCTGCTGCTGACCTTGTGTAGATGATGTTTGTGTATTCTGGACACTAATGTGTCACTGAGTGTAGAAGACACGAATATCTTCTGCTTCAATGCTTGTCATGTCATCTGTGGGATAAATGACCTTTATTATTTTTCGGAGTCAAAGTCAACATTTTCCCTTTTATTTTTTTGTATTTTAGGGATCTTGTTTAGAAAAATGTCCTGCAACTGAGATCCCCAAATACTCTGATATTTTCTTCTAATAGTTTCATATTATCTTTCAGATTTAGGTCGTAAGGTCTTCAATCCCTTCCGCGTTGCTGTTTTTTTTTATGTTGTGAACTGAGGATTTAATTTCATTTTCTCTGTTAACAGCCAAACTTTCCCCAGCACCATCTGCTACAATGATCTATTCTCAGTGGGCTTGTGGGGTCACCTGTGTCATGTACTATCTTTCTACATATTCACGACTGTGTTACTGGGTCCTTTATTTTGCTCTGCTTGTTTATGTTTGTGTGTTTCTGAATTGATTCGCTACCCCGTATTGATCACCTTGGCTTCCAAGTGATGTTAATGTCCGATAGGTCAGCCTCTCCTTGGCTTTTCTTTTTAAAAAATGTCTTAGCTATTCCAAGATTGTAGTCTCCAATTACATTTTAGAATCAATGTGTACAGAAATCCTGCTGGAGTTTTGAAATTTCTTTGATATATTAATTTCTGGAGAAATGATATCTTTACAAAATTAGTTGCCCAATACCCCCCCCCACACACACACACATACACGCTAACAGGCCTATTAATTCAGCTCTTCTAAAAATGTGTTTTAATAGTACTTCTAAACTGTCTTCCTAAGAGCGTTATATAGTCTTTGGTTTTTTTATATAAATATATGCGCACACACGTGTATGTGCACACGCATGTGTGTGTGTGTGTATAAAATTTGAGAGATTATGGCTATTGTTACTGCTGTGAACTGAATCTTAATTTTGATTCTACTTGCTATTTGGTCATTGCTGATGCAGAGGATCAACGCTGGTTATGATGGCTCTCGCTCATTGAGTTTATGGCCCTGACCTTCCTGGGGTCTGTTCTCATCTCCTAGTCTCTATCTCATGCTCCAAGGGAGGGCTCTGATGGTGCAGGGGCAGCGCCAGGGCCAAAGCAGCTGTCAGCGTGTGCAGGAGAGAAGCTTCTCCAAGCCCAGTCCTGCTGGTACCTCGATCCTGGGCTCCAGGTTCCGGAGATGCAGTTTCTACTGGAGAAGACACACAGTGGTGTTTTCCTTTCTGTGGAAATTGGCACAGACCCACTCTGTCCTGGCTGCTCTGGTTTATTTTATAGGAAGTGTCTCAGGTTAGAAAGCCTTGCCTGGGGTCTTTAAGTTCAGGTAGTGGAGATCTGATTACAGCTGTGGAGATGTTTTACAAAAGAAAGAAAGAGAATTAGTATTGTAACTGATTTTTATTTTTAATGTTGAAACTTTTTTTAGTACCAGGAATTGAACTCACCACCTCACATTTCCTAGGCAGGCACTGTGGCTGCTGAGCTATCTCCCCTGCCCGATGATGAAACATTTTAACTGTGTTACCTTTTTTTTTTTTTTAATATTTGGGATTGCACCCAAGGTGCCGCAGGCTAAATGCTCTATCCTGAGCCGCACCCTCGGTCCTCTTTATACTATTCTGAGACAGGGTCTCCCCAACTTGCCAGGGTTGCCCTTGAACGGGGATCCTCCTGCCCCAGCACCAACACCTGGGGTTACAGACATGCACCACCATCCCCTGCCACATCCAATTTTTTTTTTTTTTTCTTTTTGAGACAGGGTCTCTATGCAGTTCAGGCTGACCTTGAGCTCACTTTGTAGCTGAGGCTGGCCTCGAACTCACAGCAATCCTCCTGCCTCAGCCTCCTGAGTGCTGGGATTACAAGCATGTGCCACCATGTCCAGATCCTCCAAATCCTGATAAAAAAATTTTTTTTCGGTGTCCTCAAGATGCTTTGTCAAGAATGGGTGGTGATTGGGTTGGTTTCTAAAGGTAAACCTCCACAAACCACAAACAAGGTGAGAGGGAGGGGTGTCCGGTTTCCTAAACAGGAAGGAGAGGATCCACCGGGAGGGGAGAGAGACCCGTCTCCTCCCTCCAGCAGTTCAAGGTCTGCAGCCCTTAGACAATGCCGGGAAGAGTTCTCAGGTAGAAAGTGCTGTTTGTGTTGGTGTGGAATCATGTCTCAGAACCATCCCAGAATGAAATCCACGGCCACGGCCATGGCCACGGCCATGGCTCTGCCCGTCAGCCTGAAGTCATCTACTACCTGCTTCTCTCTTCCTCTGCTCCAGCTACTTGAGTTTTTTCCTGTCCCTTGACTACAGGGAGGTGACACTTGGCCCAGGGCCTTTGCACATTCATTTCTCTCTGCCAAGAATACCCTTTCTGCAGACCAAAAGTCTCCCTTGGGTTGTCCAAGGCTCTGATAAAATGTCACTTATGCGGAGACCACTCGACCTAGACCAGCTTCCCTGCTTCCTGCCTACCTTACCCTTGTCAGCATTGGAGTTACGAATCCGTTTGGTCATTTGCTGATTCCCCGTGTCCTCCCCTAGGAGGTAAGGCCTAGCACGGCCCCAGCATACAGCAGGAGCGCAGCAGACACACGCTGAAGGGGTGCATACTCAGGGCGGCCTGCTGAGGACAGCCGAGGCTGGGTATCTGAGAGTGACAACAGTACCACTGTGCGCCTCTTCCTCGAAGAGCTACTGCTACCTCCTCCGGTCTGCCCCGCCCCTGAAAAGCTTCAGAATAGCGGCCGGCACACAGGGAGAGAACAACCCCTGCAACCCGCCTGGGCCCGGCCCCCTCCCCCGCTGCCTCCTTCCTGTTCCTTTCCCGCTTTTGTCCCACCGCCAGCCCCGACTCCTCTGGGCAGCATCAGGCCACGTGCATATTCAGCGGCTCAGCCAGTACCCGCCTGCCGTGGGGCATCTCCTGGGAGCCATCAGCTGCCTGGTGACAAATACGGAGGTGAAGGTCCGTGTCCAGGGAGCCCTGGGGAAGGGAGCAGCTGGGGATCCACGGCACATGGGTGGGCCTGGGAGGCAGGCGGGACCTACGGCGTTCTCTGTCCAGATCACTGTCCCTGGAAGACCCCACGAGTGTCCCTTCACAAGCCAAGAAATGGACCACACCACACCTCCCTGGGGGGCCTCCCACGTCGCTTGCTGTAGGGTAAGAGGCGCTGGCCGGGAGCGGGTTGCTGTGCTGACGAGGGCTGTCTGTAACTCACTTCCTCTAGCCGAACCCTGCTTTATGAGATGCGTATTATCAGCACCCACTTTACACCGAGGGGAAGGCTGTAGGAGGAAATTTGCACCAACTCATTTTGCAAGCAGTGACTGTAATGTGGAGAATCATCTCCGTTAAAGTAGCATCTCCATTTTAGTCACTCACCTACACTAACTTGAAAACGGCCTTTGTAGCGTAAAACTCGCCCGTCGTAAGTGTACAATGGAACGATTTGAGTAAGCTCGCGGTGTTGTGCAGCCATCCCCACAGTCCAGGTTTAGAACCTTTCCACTACTTCAGGGTGTTTCCTCATATCATTTGTGGTTAGTTCCCACTCCTTCCCTAGCCCTAGGCAACCACTGATCTGTCTTCTGCCTCTATAAATTGCTCCACACACTTGATATAAATGAAATCATTGTGAAGTCATCCTGTATTATCTTTCATTTTACTACACATTGCATTTGTTTGGGAGAGACTTTTTAGTTCAGTTCCAACATTCAGTGCAGAGGTGTGCACCGAAGTGGGAACACCAGGAAGGCCGTACACCTCCTCTCTGCAGAAGGCCAGATAACTGATAACTTCCCTATCAGCTTGCTAACTGGTTGGGGCTCCTGAGGACATGGACCAATGCCCTGCCTGGCTGTAAGTGGAGAGTCGTGGTGAGGGTAGGGTGGGTGCTATTGGTTAGACCTAAAATGTACCCCCAAAGTCTCATGATTGTAGCTGGGACCTAGCAGAGAGGAGGTCACTGGGGTTGTGACACAGAGAAACATAGTCCTCTCCCTCATCTCTCTGTTTTCTCTTGGCCACGGCGGACAGCCTTCTGCCGGAGCAGACCCTTCCACCATGCCATTTCTGCCTTGTAGCCTGCTCACCATGGACTGATCCCATGGAAACCGTGAGACAAAGTAAATGCCTCCTCCTTTAATTTGAAGATGTTGGGTATTTTGTCTCAGCAATGAGAAAGCGACTAATATGGAAAATTGGAACTAATGTGGAACTGCATGACTGTAGTTCAGAAGCCTTTGGAACCGGTTTGCAAGAGGAATTCGGACAAGTTTGGAGATGCAGGCTAGAGAAGCCCTAGAATGTTGGGAGTGGTGCTTGATGTGTGATACTGGTCAGAGTTCAGAAGACCAGAATGTTGATAGGAATGTGGACATTCAAGGCCAGGCTCAGATGGTTTCACTTGGGAACAAGGGTTGCATTGGCAGCTAGACGCGGGCCATGTATTTTATGTTCTAACGGAAAATTTGCTGGCATTTTGCCCCTGTCCTGAGACCTTACAGACGGCTGAGGTTAAGGATGTCGGATTAATAAATCTGGCAGAAGAAATCTCAAGACAGCCCAACATTTAGGCTGTGACATGAGAACTGCTGACTGCTTTAGCCAGATCTACAATAAAAATCAACAAAAGGCAGAGCTGGATGATTTGAAAAGTTTGCAGTTTCACCAGAAAGGAAGCACTTGCAAAGCTGAGGCCATGGAGGGCATGCTTGCTGCAAAGATTAGTTTTAAGAAGAAGCCAATTACTTTGCATCAAGAAAATATGAAAGATGGCTTGAAAGGCATCTCAGGAATCAGCAAGACCCCACCCATCACAGGCTCAGAGGTGCAAAAGTAGGAGGGCTGCTGTGGGAACTAGTTCCTTGGGAATTGTTTCACCGAGTTCAGTCATCCAGGCACTCAGAGACCTCTGCAGCCCTGGTCCAAGGGGTCCAGCTGCTACACAACCTGGCAGCCAACCGTGGTGTCAGCCATGTGGTACTACTGGTTTTTCAGCATGGGAAATCCAAGAGTTATTGGGTTCATGGAGGCTTCCACACAGATTTCAGAAGAAGGCCTGGGGGGACAGGTAAACATGTGTGATTGGGTCACAGTCCCTGCCGGGCATGTTAGAGGGCAGTGTATGAAGCTGTGAGAGTAAAGCCAAGTGTGCAGTAGAGACCCCAGAAAGTCAGAGATGCCAACAATGTGGAATATCTGCTCAGGAAAGCCCCAGGCAGACAGTGAAGGCAGCTCAAAAGAGACTCCATGTGGGGTGTAACCTGCAATGCCATATTATTAGCTTCATTTCCAGGGAATTACTGGGACAGTTTCAGGTTTTAGTTTTGTTCTTTTTTTGAGATAGGGTCTCCCAATGTAGCTAAGGCTGGCCTCAAACTCGTGTTTCTCTTGCCTCAGCCTCTTGAGTTCTGGGGTTAGAGATGTGTGCCACTGCTTGGAGCAGAAATTATACACAGTTACTATCATTAATAAATTACTAGTAGTGCAGACTTTTAGTTATATCTCTTATTAGTGGAGAAATTATTGGGACAGAAAATAGCATCAGGGCTGAGGATGTAGCTCAGTAGTAGAGCCCTTGCCTGGCATGCAGAAGTCCTGGATTCAATTCCCAACACACACACACACACACACACACACACCAATACCATAACTACAGTGCAGAAGTAGTCAGTCCGAAGATGATACTACCATAGTATAGTAACTAGTACAGAAAATATCAGTGTTATTACTGGCTCTATTTTTCAAAAAACAAAGGCTCAGAAGGGCCAGCCTATCTTCTGCAAGTTCCAGAGCTGGCCAGCGGGGCAGCCGCATTCCCAACGCAGGACCTGAGTTTAAACTTTGATATTCCACTCCCAACTTTGATCCTCGATCTAGCTTCGCCCGCGATGAGTAGGGAGGCCAACAGGGTCTGAGCGCTCTGGGTGTGACTGAAAGAGAGAAAGAAGTCCAAGGCCTTCCTGGGGACCCAGAGGCAACAAGGAAAGGGGTACCTAATTAACCCAGGAAACCTTGCCTCATCCTGCCTCCACAAGAAAGAAACCATTTGGCAAGTTAGGACCGAGCTGGAACAACGTTGCGTTTAAACTTAGCGCCAGTAGCAGTATCCCTTCATGGTAGACTTCACCCTGGAACTCGGCTATTTATTCATTTGGTTTTTGACCTCTGTGCCCAATCCTGTTAGCTTTAGGGTTACTGCCCCAAGCAGGGGAGGGGCGGGCGGAGCAGGAAGCACTGGCTGGGGTGCACCTCGCCGCAGCCACTGGGGCAGGGAGGTGTGCGAGGAGGGTTTGTTCCCCGCAGACCCTGGGGAGCCCAGAGCTGGACTCCGAGTCTCAGAGTGAAAGGCGAGGCAGGATGCACCTGAAAGCTGTGCGAGTCTTTGCTAGACGCCCCTGCAGCGCCCAGGAGGGGCAGGTCCTTCAGCTGGAAGCAGGGACCGGCAGGGCGCACTCGGGAATCACAGCCGACCTCAGACCCGCAGGACAAAGCGCAGCCAGGCCTCCTGCAGCGAGGGGAGACTTCCTGGGAACAAAAGGCAAGAGGCTAGATGTTTCTCCAGACCGAATTCACGCTCTGGGAGGCTGGTTCCGGACCACAGGCAGCTCCAGGGAAGGGCGCTGCAGTCACCCCGGCCCTGCTGCCTGATTGCTGTGTACCTTTGCCCCGCACCTCAGGGGCAGAGGGTACCGCAGGCCTCTCTGGACTTCCCTCTGTCAGCTGAGTCAAAACTAGCCTTGAATGGGTAGAGAGAAGCCCTCCCTGAACCCTTGCATGGAGGATAATCAAACAAAAAAAGTGGAAGCCAGGCAAGGTGGCACAAGCCTACAATCTCAGCACTCTGGGAGGCTGAGGCAGGAGGACTGCAAGTCCCTGCCTGGACAATTCAGTGACTTAGCAAGAACCTGTTTCAAAATTAAAAATATAAAAAATGTCTTTTTTGTTTGTTTGTTTTTTGGTTTTTTTTGGATACCAGGAATCAAACTCATGACCTCAGGTTTGCCAAGCAAGTGCTTATGCCGCTGAGCTACATCCCTGGCTCTGAAATTAAAAATAAAACAAGGGCTGGAGATGTGGTTAAGGGACAGAGTGACCCTGGGTTCAACTCCCAGTAACATACACACACACACACACACACACACACACATACACACACACGGGGTCTGGGCATACCTCAGTGGTAGAATGTTTGCCTAGCATGTGCAAGGTCCTGGGTCCAGTCCCCAGTACTGCAAGAAAAATAGAATAAAACAAAATAAATAAAAAAGTAAGACGAGTTAGCTCACCACACTTACCCTGTGTTTTAAATATATTACCTTGGCCAGGTTACAGTGAGGTCAGATATAAATCAGAAGAGAGAGAGAGAGTAGAATCTCAGTTTTGTTTTAGTCACAGGTCCCTTGGGAGCCACAGGGTGACAAGCAAGGCTTCTCAGGTGAAGTGCTGGGCCCACGCCAGGCCAGGGGAGAGGAGGGACCCCAGGCAGGGCAAAGGCTCAGGGACAGCCGCTGTCCCTCGGTGTCCCTTGTTCCTCGGGTGTTAGGGTGACTGGTACAGCGCAGGAGCCCAGTAAAGGAAGTGCTGGAGTTGGAATTTCACTGGTTGGCCAAGAAAGCAGCAGGCCACCTCTAGCCAGGGCTTCAAAACTAGATCAAGACCCTCTGGGAGGCTGAGGCAGGAGGATAACAAGTCTGAACTCTGAACTTGGCCTGGACAATGTAGAGACTGAACAAGACTCTGTCTCAAATATAAAAAAAAAAAAAAAGGGCTGGGGAGATAGTTCAATGCAATAGCCCTTTGTTTAGAACCCTGTACCACAAAAACAAAGAAACAAAAACTGTGTTACACTGCTTGAACATAGGAATTAAGAGCTCACTTCCTTATTTTAGGTGACACAAACCTGAGAAAAATACAGCGATGTCCCCACATAAGCCTGAACTTGCAGAGTTCTAAGCCTTGACCTGCAGCTCCTTGTTCCAGCACAGAAGAGTTCTGACATAAAGCACAAATAGCCGGCTGCCCCCATTTCTGCAGGAAACCGCTCTGCGAGTGCCTGGTGGCCTGGCCGCCCTTGGGGACAGAGCATTCCCCTCTCCGAACCTCCCTTCTACACCTCTTGCTCCGAAGGACATTCCACGCCAAAGATGCCTTCTAAGCAGCCGTAGTTTTATTAAGGGACATTCAGCATCTTCTAGAATCCCCAGGAGGCCCAAAGACCAGACTCGGACCACCCAGCCAGGAATCACCCGGTGCCCAGCCACACAATGGCGTTGTGCTTCTAAAACATCGTAAAAATCCATACAGAAAAACAGAAAGAACACTGCCCCAAGCACCTGTATATCCACATACCTCAGCCTTGGTTCAGGCTTTCCCAGAGGGAGAGCCCAGGAGAGGAGCTGGGACGCAGGTAGAGTGTTTGGGGGGTGACCTCAGGGAGCACAAGTGAGGCAGATAGGAGAAGAGGGCGACAGTGTGCTGGGCTTGGGCAGGAGCACCGTGAGTCCACGCCTCAGCAGTGTAGCCAGACCGCAATGGGCGTTCGTGATGGTCATCATTCGGCCCTGCTGGGGGACCTTTCTGGAAACCATGGACACCAAGCTGCATGGTTGTCACCCAAGGAGGAGGAGCCTGGGGTTTGCCTCCACCACTCTTGTCCCTTGGGTGGAGGGCGGACTGGTGGGTGTGGTCAGCAGCAGCCTCCAGGCTGTAGCTAAGCACTAGGTCTGGAGAAAGCGCTCTGGCGGAGAAGTAGCCAGGGGCACTGTTGCAGGGCTAAGTCTCCTCCACACGGCAGAACCTGAGCTCCAGCTGGGCAACCCTACCAGACTCGGGGTTAAGGGGCTTACGGTGCTAACATTTCGCCAACTTTCTTCTCTTTCCACCCCCTATGGCCCACAGACAGTGTTTATCCTGTGTCGGGTCTATCTCTTAAGTCCCTGAGATGGTACGGTGACCCTGTGTAACAGTTGATACGTTGTGTCAACTTGAGAAGTTTAGACGTTTAATTAAGCGACTCAGCAGAGAGCCAGGGGCTTCACTTTGTAAACATCCTCATCCTGTGCAAGAGGAGGGCACGGAGATGATGTGAATGCTGTACCCCCATGTTCTTTCTGTGTGCCCTTGCTTTACTTGACTTGTCTCCCCACTGGATCAACATTACCTAAGCGAGTATACTTGTAATCTTATTGGTTGATCATAGTTTTGTCCCACGTTATACCTACCTTGTGATTTTGTACTCACTTTGTGATTTTGCTCTGTGAAACTTCCTTTGAGAAGTGGGCCCTTTGGCAACCCACTTTTTGGGTCCCTGATGGTCTTTCTTTTTATTTTTTGGTACCAGGAATCGAACTCAGGACCTTGTGCTTGTCAGGCAGGCGCTTATGCCACTGAGCTATGTTCCCGCCCCCGATGGTCTTTCTCAGGAGATGTCTATCCCTCAATAAAATTTCCTACTCTTAACCTCTGTTGTTCCTTAGAATTCATTCTTTGATTTTGGGGAACATGAACCCAGCATATTGGACATCTAGCAGGTTGAGAGTTATAATATTTCCCTATATCATTTGGAGGTGCTATATCATTCTTGGAGGTCCCACTGTGGTATTTGAAAGGAGGTAAGAGTTTGTTTTTATTTCATGGATTCTGGAGCAGGACTCATTTAGGTAACCAAAAATTGTCATCCTTGGTTGTCAATTGCTTATGCCTTGAATTTTATACCTTATCTTTTTTACGAAGTTTTTGTTAAAATGATGTTAAATTTAAGTTGAGAACATGGAAAGATTATAATGTTTCTTTGATGGGACGTTTTCCTTTTGCAGGCAAAGTCTTGTATTCCTGTCTGCATATGCTGCATTTGGATTAACTAGTTGCTGAATTTGTGGGTGCTCCTTGCTTGGCCTGTTTCACTTGTTGGACAACTGTCCTAGGGAAAAGTAATATTAGAGCATCCCTTAGTGTACTTTGATATGAAATGCTGTAAAATGGGTCTTTTTGTGAAATCTAGTTTATATTTAGGAAATATACATGCCTGTTGTAGCCAGGGGTTACAGGGGAAAAGGTTTAATACAGGACACATAATTTATAGGATTATTTTATAATATTTATCCAAAGTCAATTATAAAAGAGTGTGGGAGATCTGTCCACACACATTAGAGATCTAAAGAATCCAATGAAAGGCCTGGATCCTATAGCAATCTCCTGCACGAGTCCAGCTGAAGACCTAGAGTCAATGGCAATGTCCTGCACAGGTTCAATTGAGGGCCTAGTGCCCAGGACAATGTCTCATGCAAGTCTGTATCACGGATCTGCACTGTATCAAAGATTAGTGGTGGAAGCTAGAAAGTCTGTGCCAGCGGGATGAAGGATCTGGGCCAGCAGGCTAAAGGATCTGCACTGGAGCCAGGAAGTGGCCCTCAAAGGAAGGACCAGAGCTCCCTCAAAGAGAACCGCAGCCATCCTCAGTGACAAAGAGGTCCGGAGCTGTTCTGACAATAACAGCCAAGTTCATATCAGGAAAACCAGCATGACAAGCTTCTCCAGGAGGATCAGCAGCCCATCATCTTCCCCTCCAGTTCTCCTTTTTATGCTGTTGGCAATAGTCCTCAAGTGGGCTTTCCACACCCAGCACCACCCAGACTCAGTTCAGCTGGGTGTTGGTGTTACAGCTGACCATTAGTTAATTCACCACAATGCCTATTAATAAATCACAGGACTCCATCTGTCAGTTAAAGGGCAATAGGCCAGCAGCCATTCTCAGGACTCAGAGGACAAGTTTCACCAGGACAGTCTGGCCTGATCCCCCTCTACACTCTAGAGGGAATGTTGAGCCTGTTCTGCCTCAGTTTCCTTTCTGGTCTGATCTGCTGGTAAGGAGATGATCTTAGCTCTTGAAATTTCCCCATTCTCACCTTTCCAGGCTGAGAAGGACGACACAGGGGCAAGTTGTGTCAGTAACTTCCTGGCAGTGAGAGAAGAAATGTCTTCCTTTTTCTGATCTCATTTCTGATCTTTCCCTGTCACTTTGTACTTTTCTTTTTGGAGATGTGTTTCTGCTAAAGATTAGAAGGGGAGGAACCCTAAAGTATCTCAACCCTTCCCTCCTATCCAACAACTAAGAACCATTAAATTGAGCCCACAGAAAATGTGTATTAGCTAACACTGAAGAAAGGGAAGTCATCTTAGATGAGGGACACATGCCCTGTCACTGAGTCAGATGAGAGGTCAAAATTTTGCCCATCCAGAAGAACACACAAAAGTCATGTCCTGGCTTAATGTTCTGGGCAATGGTCTTCTGGATATGGGAAGCTGAACCTGAGACCTCCTGCAAAGAACTAACTTCTGGGTGAGACCAGAAGGAGCTATTTCCTAAACACAATATTTAAGAGGCCAAAACACATTTAGTTGAAGGGAGAATCCCCAGCCTCCTGGCATTCTCTCCTCCTAGGTCTGGTCCTCATCATTTACCTGTTTAGGGGAGGGAAATACTTTTGCTAATATGTAAATTGTGCCAGCTGAATGATGGGTGTAAATTTTAACCTATGAGCTTCATAAGTGTGCTGCCGGTATAGAGACAGAAATTTTAGAGTGGAATTTGAGTGAAACATAGCCTTGTCTTCCTGCTAAGGGGAGACTGCCCAGGTGATTAGGTAGATAGCTCTAGGACCTAGGGCAGTACTTTTCCTGAGCTGTATCTCAACTCTTATCTCTAGGAGCGATCTCTTTTACAGGCCCGGAAGTGCTCCAGCCACTTCCATTTTGCCCTTCGATTTTTTTCCTTACTTGCTCTCAAAAACTGTAAAGTGGTGGTTCAGGTCTCTTGATCATTGGTTTTATTTTGCTAGCAATGCTTCCTGCTTTAAACATGACTGTTACAGTTGGAATCCACTGTAGCTTGTGCTTCTGGAAATATACGATGGAGTTAGGAGTGTGAGTTCCTGGGGAAGGGAGGGGCACGAGTCAGTAAGGGTGGCCAGTCCAAGCTGACCTATCTTCTGGTCACTGTCCAGATAGCAGCCACCTGCTCTGGAGCAGGTCACCTTGGGGGCACCCAGAGAGGACAGCGAAATCAAGTAGGGATTAAAAGGGACGCCTACTTTCCTCTTGCATTTCAGGTAGGAAGCTCAATGCTGAATTATCTTACTCTTTTGGAATATATTCTTAAGCACTAGAGATTGTTCAACCCTCACATACTGAGAAAGAGCTGTGTCATATTTTTCTCTACCCTTGCATGGCCAGCTTACCCCTAGAGGCAAAAGAGAATGCCGAGGGAAGTATTGATTATATAACTATTTCACAACTAGAATTGTACTGAGAGAGAGAGGAAAAACGGTCAGAATTCCCTTATGTTCAGACTTTCTTTGCGTTAAGGGTGATCCTTATTTGTAAACGTAAGCCACAGGAAAACCAGACACTTCTGGATCCTGAGGCAGAGTAGGATACATCCACTATCACTGAGCCTGAATTTTCCCTCCCTTGCCCTTCGGATCGTAAGGGTGAGGCTGCTAAGCCAGCCACAACTGAAGCCTCTACTGGGCTGCATTCGTCCCTAGCTGATTTTGTCCAGGCTCCTCAAGGACAGTGCCCCTGATGGGGAGTGAGCAGAGAGTTTGGCTGCCCATGGTCATGCGTCCTTGTCTCCCGGTGACCTCAGATGGACCAAACGAGATCTGGGAAACTTTCAGGTGACCCTGACCAGCACATTGAGGATGTCAGGGGGCTCACTCAGACCTATGAACTAAACTGGAAAGATATAATGATACTCTTACACATTAACCTCTCCCTTCCAAGTACTAAGCAGGCCTGATCCTGCTTAGTTTAGATCAGACAAGATCAGGAGCATTCGGGGTGGCATGGCCATAGACTTGAACATTAACTTCTAATGGGAGACAAGCATCACTACAGGCTGCTGTTACATTTAGAGATGAGTGTATTGTTCATTTTAGATGGCTGGAAGACAGGCAACCAGGGGAAGCACCACTTCCTCTGAAAGCCCAAGCAGTTCCTAGACAAGATCCCTGCTGGCCCACCAACCAGATGGGAGATTGGAATGGGAGATAGCTTCAGATGTGTATTCTCAAAGGTCTGAGAAGGACGAGAACTAAGCCCTGAATTATTTTCAGTTGTCAACCATTCACCAGGAGGAAGATGAGAACACCTCTGCCTTCTTAGACTGCTTAGAAGAGGTGCTGGTGAAACATACCTCCTTGGCTCCTGATTTGGTAGAAGAACAAATTATTCCTAAGGACAAGTTTATTACCCAGGCAGCTTCTGAAATTAGGAGAAAGCTACAAAAGATGGCTTTTGCTGCAGCATTTGATACTTCAGGGAGAATTGCCTCCTCCATATTTTATAATCGAGGCCAGGAGGAAGCCAAGGGGAAAAAACAAAGAGACCAAGAGAAAGTGGCTGCCTTGGTTGTGGCCTTAAAAGAAATAGACCCTAAGTCGATTCCCAGGGCTCCAAAAAGAGCTCAAAGACTAAACTCACCTGCTACCACAGTGGAAAGCCAGGGCACCTTAGAAGGGACTGTGATAAGAAATATCACAACAAGAGGTGCCCAAGGATCAGACCCATCTTACCAGCTGGTCCAGCAAGACTGAAGGGCCCCTGGGATTCTTTGCCTTCTTCCTGTGGCCAGATGATCATCTCCACGGAGGAGCCCCAGGTAATTGTGACTACAGGGGGAAAAGAAACCAGCCTATTGCTGGATACTGGTGTGTGTCTCCTGGTCCTTCCTTTCATCCCTACCCTTCCTTCTAGCCATCATATTTCTGTGAAAGGAGTCACTGGAGAGGAGGTAACTCACTGTTTCCCACAACCTTTAGGCTGTAACTTGGGTGACTGTCTCTTCTCCCACTCCTTTCTGATTATGGCTGTAACTCCAGTTCCCCTCTTAGAGAGAGGTATCTTATCTTGTTTGAATACTGTAATATACATGCGCCCAGGTCAGGTATGCTGCCTTCTTCTCATGGAGACAGCAATAAATCCTCAAGTATAGGCAACTAAAGATAAAGTAGGAAGAGCAATAAAGAACTGGCCCAGTGCAAATACAAACAGAGGCAATACCCTGTAAGGTCTGAAGTTAGAAAAGGACTATTGCCTATAATTGACAATTTAAGGTTACAAGGTTTAATTACACCATGTAACAGCCCTTGCAAAACTCCAGTTGTGGGATTTCAAAAGCCCAATGAGGAGTGGAGGTCGGTACAGGACCTTAGATTGGTAAATGAGGCAGTAGTGCCAATCACCCATTGGTACCTAACTTGTGCACTCTCCTTTCTCAGATCCTGGAAGGTGCCAGTTGGTTTTCAGTGTTACATTTAAAAGGTGCCTTCTTTTGTATTACTTTACATTCAGGTTCCCAGTTTCTTTTTGTCTTTGAAAATCTTCATGACCAGACCTCTGAACTGACTTTGACTGTGCTTCCTCAAGGGTTCAGCAATAGCCCTCATCTTTTGGGACAAGTGCTTTCCCACAACTTGGCATGTTTTGAATTTTTCCAAGTCATGGTTACGCAATATATGGACGATATACTGTTATGTGCCTCTCAAATGAGTTCTCTAGCAAGACACCTGTGCCCTGCTGAATTTCTAGAAGACAGAGGTTATAAGGTTTCTAGGTTTAAGACACAACTTTGCAGCCTTGAGATAAAATACTTAGGTCTTATCACATCTAAGAGACTAAAAGGCCAGGGGAAAAATAAACTAATATTTTCCTTCCCGCAATCCAAGACCCTAAAATAGCTAAAGAGATTCCTAAAAATTACAGGCTTCTGTCACCTTTGGATAGCAAGATATGGTGAGATCACAGAACCCTGCTATCAGCTTGTAATTGAAGTCCAAAAGGCATGTGATACCCAGATTTTAACCTTGGAACCTTGTTCCCAAACTCCATTCTGGAAGCTTAAACCAGTGCTTCTAAATGCCCCGGCACTGAGCCTACTAGCAGGGCAACATTTCTGTATTAGCTGAAAGGCAGGGCATGGCTTTGGGAGTGCTTTCACAGGATGGAGGATCTGCTCTACAGCCTGTAGGGTATCTGAGTCATGAACTAGACATTGTAGCGGAGGGATGGCCTGTGTACCTTCCCTGTGTACCTTAGCGCTGTGGATGCCATAGCTCTCCTGGTACCACAGTCATCCAAGTTGACTTTAGGCAAAGATCTCACTGTATATACACCTCATAATGTGGCAAGACTTCTTTCTTCCAAAGGAAGTGTACTTCTTAAATACCATGCTTTATTTCTGGAAGGATGAGCTATTCAAATAAAGACATGTCTCTCCTTAAACCCTGCCACCTTTTTACCAGAGAAAGAATAAACTGAAGTTGAAAGGCATGGCTAGGGG
>NW_004955450.1:15329762-15344504 GCF_000276665.1 Chinchilla lanigera | reverse complement strand
CCTACCAGGATCTCGCTAAAAAAAAAAAAAAAAAAAAAAAAAAAAAAAAAGAAAGGCATGGCTGTGAACAGATAATTCTCCATATGTATGCAGCAAGAGAATACTTGTTAGATGGAATACTTGTTAGACACACCATAACTTTACAGGTCAAAGAGTGATTTACAACAGACTTGTTTAATCACCCTGGATGGAAGCCCACAGTGCACTCATTGGTCCTGTGGAACCAATTGTGGTCCTGGCTTCCCCGCCGGATGGATAGGGAGATGCACACTTGGATTTGTGTGGTTACAAGGCAAGAGTGTCAGATATATTAACAAACCTGCAAACTTACTCTGCCTATGACATTGATGGTCTGGAAATGTGTCTCACTGGTACGGTCATTAGCCTTCCATCTTTATCCCTTCCCTAGGATTGGAATATGTCATACAACACATCAAGGCCTTGATTAACTATACCCAGTGGGCCTTAAATGACACTGGTCTCTCTCTCCTAAATGAAGTAAATTAATGTGGCAAAACATCCTCCCAAACTGAATGGCACTGCACATTCTAACAGCAGCACACAGGGGTACTTGTGCAATGGTAAAAGCTGAGTGTTGTCTGCATATTCTTACTCCTTCTGTTAATATCTTTTTTTTTTTTTTTGGTCTTTTTAAGACAGGGTCTTGCTATGCACTCAGGCTGGCCTTGAGCTCACTTTGTAGCTTAGGCTGGCCTGGAACTTGCAACGATCCTCCTGCCTCAGCCTCCCAAGTGCTGGGATTGCAGGCATGCGCCACTACGCCTGGCTCAAACCACAATTCTGTTAATATCTTGATGGCTGTGCAAGAGATTAAATGATAGGTAAATACCATGTCAGATTCTGAAATTCCATGAACTTTGTCCTTACCCTTTTTATGGGAGGCAATAACTGGTTCTTCCTGGTGGAAACATTTGTAGGGTTGCATTCATAATAATCTTGTTGATCTTATTATTTGGCCCATGTGTTCTTAGCTGTTTCCTTGGCTTTGTCTCCTCCAGACTTAAAGCTATACCCCTACCCAAGATGAGAGTGCTTGGTGTCTATGGAGGGCCTTTAGATAGAGGGTCTGTGGAGCATCTCTGACTGCTGATCACAATTATGACCCCTTTCAGCTGGAAGTAGCCAGAACAGCCTTTGCTTCTTGTCCCCTCAGAGCAGTTGGGGGTACCTCTTCACAGTGGGAAATATGAGAGACAGCTAATTTAGGTAGAAATATTTTAGGCAGTCAGACAGGGTTGGGCCCTTGAAGCAGCCAATGCAAAAGATGGGAACACATCACAACTGTGACTGGAGGAGCATTTGTTGACTACGCCTGCACCACACCAAGGCATAAATAATATACGATGATCGATATTCTCAATAGGTATCCATCACCTGGGTGCAGGACCAGGACTTCCAGACCCATCTCTTCTGACAAAAGTCCTTGTTCTTTGCATGTGCACTTGCTATGTGACTGGCTTCCCCTTTTGGATCTGAGTGAGCATACTATATATTTCACAACTATATTTGTAATCTTATTGGTTGATCCTCATCTTTTCTCACGTTGTACCTACCTTGTGATATCGTACCCACTTCGTGATTTTGCTCTATGAAACTTTCTTTGAGAAGTGGGCTCTCTTTCTCCTGCCTCTCTCAGGGGCTGTCTCTCCCTCAATAAAATTTCCTACTCTTGACCTCCGCTGTCCCTTAGAATTCATTCTTTGATTCTGGAGAACACCAACTCAGCATATCGGACATCTAGCAGATGTCCACGGGGAGTTATATTTGGGAGTTATATTTCCCTGTATCATATGGAGGTCCTGTATCGCTGGGAAATACATTTTAGAAAGGAAAATCAAAACGAGCGATGCTATAGATAGAAAGTGAGTTCAGCCGGCTGAGGAGCCAGATGGAAGAGTGCTGAATGCTGGGCGAATTGATTCAGTCCCGCCAGGGGCTGTGGATGCTGAGTCAGCGGCTCAGACCCTCCCACCCTCTCAGCCCACCTCGAATTGGCTGCATTCTCCGTGTTTCCTCCTCAAACGCTAAGTGCCAAACTTACTCTATGATCACTATGGCTTTTTTTTTTTTTTTTTTTTTTAAAGGATTCATTCTCTTGTACCACACAGGCACTCAGCAGGCTGATGGGCTTTTTTCCCCTTTTCTGGAGCGCTCCATAACCACAAGGCACAACCAGAGCTGCGAGGTAGCTCTAAGGTATGCTAGGTACTTCTGAGCAGGAGGAGGCTATCAGCAGTGATGACACAAAAACCTACCTTGAATAGAAGACTCTTAGCTGGGAGTGTAGCTCGGCGGTGGGTGGCTTTCCTAACACATGCAGGGTCCTGGGTTCCAGCCTCAGGGGGAAAAATCGGGGCCATGTGGCACATACCTGTGATTTCAGGAGTCTGGGAAGCTGAGGCAGAAGGATCAGAAGTTCGGGACCAGCCTGGGAAACTTAGTGACTCAGCAAGACCCTTTTTTGAGAAATAAAAAGAGCCTGGGGCTGTAACTCAGTGTGAAGGCTCTGGGTTCAGTTTGCAGGACAAAAAGGAGAGGAAGAAGAGTGAGGAGGAGAGGAAGGAGAGAATGAGAGAAAGAAAGAATGGAAGGAAAGGAGGGAGAAGGGAAGAAAGACAGGAAGACAGACACAGAAAGGAAGAAACTGGTTCCTTCTCGCAGGACGGCTGTGAGAAGGTGACAACTACGTGTGCAAAGAGCCCGCCTTGTTGCTGTACAACTAGTGACGGCCGCTATCACCACTGTCAGCGTTTTCCTGCTGACCGGAAATGCGGCTTGTGAACTGACTGACTCTGCAAGAAACAAAAATCCTAAGCAGAGGACTGATATGAATCTTTCAGCTTTTTTAATTTTAATCTTAGTTGCAAAATCAGAAACCGATATTCTGGTTTTAAACCACTGCTTGTAGGTTTGGTTACTGAAACATTTCATCAGCTTGATGAGCTACAGGCCTAGGGCAGTGTCCTAAGCACACCAGGCCTGCCCTAGCAAGATCACAGAAGGAGAAGAAGGAGGAGGAGGAGGAGGAGGGACAGGGAGAGGAGGGGGAGGGGGAGGGGAAGGAGGAGGAGGAAGAAGAGGAAGAGAAGAAGAAGAAGAAACAGCTAGGGCTGGGGATGTGCCCAGTGGCCCAAGTGCCTGCCTGGCAAGCATAAGGTCCTGAGTTTGATTCCTGGTACAAAAACAAAAAACAAAAAATTCACAAAGAAGAAATAGTTTGAACAACGTTTAATTTATAAAACATTTACAAACACCTTCTCTTTGAATTCTCATAAAGCCTATGACTTAACCAAAACAAATACTATGCTTCTCCTTTAGGAAAGTGGAAAGTTAAAGATTAAATAACTCACCTTTGGGACTCTGGTCTTGTTTCCTCCTCGGGGATGTCCCTTAATCTCCCTTCTGTGAACCAATTTGCCACACATCTCTCAGGGCCCATTTTAAGCTTTCCTCTCCTCTTTTCATAAAAAAAAGAACACACTCTGTTCTGACCTTCTATAGCACAAGTGTGAACCATGTAATTTAGTACTTTATTATTCGCTTTCATTTCTACCCAATGATTTGTTATTTTTTGTGTGTCTATTTTTAAAATGTATTATTTTTTAAAACTCTGCCCAGCCAGACTCAAAAAAAAAAAAAAAAAAAAAAAAAAATCTCTCACCGCTGGGGACCATGAAACTGAAGTGTGTTTCGGGTCTTGCTATCCAGAATCCTTCCCATTCACACGCCCGCCCAGAGCTGGACCCAGAGGAAGAGCCCGGTGGATGTGTGATTGATTCACGTAGAGTTTACTTGAAATGACGGCCTAGAAAATCCACTGCAGGATAAAAATGGAGACTGGGTCCTTAGGGACTGCCATCTAAGAGGCAGGGTGAAATGTCCTTGCTGGGAAATCGAAACGTAAAAAGCAAACACAACCAGGAAACACAGCCTCCCTATGCAGCTTTTATGCTGATTCCGGTGAGCCCCTTGATGCACTTGTCATTTTATAAGACCAGGACAGGCCTGTAGTCACAGTGTCCCCAAGTCACGCCACAGTGGCCAGAGGTGGGGGGGGGGACATCTTGTGTGGCTGGTAACATTCTGTTCTGCCTCCTGCAGTGAGGAGAATTGACCGCACTGTCTAATACAATTAAACAACGCTTTGCCGAGGGAGGCTAGACAGCAACTGATATTTTCGGAGGCTCTCTTAAATTAGGACAGCCGAGTTTGATGGAAAAATAAACACCTTTCATCTGAATATCAGTTGCATATCGTTTCACATTGAATATCAGCCCACAGAGAGTTTTCCCTCTGGTTTCGATTTAGCACATTTATTCCCAGCATTTTAGATGACATGTGTAATCAGGTTAATGTTCCTCATAAATTCCAAATGACAGAGCACTGCTGGGTTTCCTTCATGGCCCAAAATTCCAGATTTTTTCTCCCAGTGATTCCAATGACCAGGGCTCCTACCACCAGGACCACTATTTCTCATCCAGTGAAAAAGCAAGGTCCTTTTCTTTCTTTTTCTTTTCCTTTCCTTCCTTCCTTCCTTCCTTTTCCTTCCTTCGTTCCTTTTCTCTTTCTTCTTTCTCTTTTCTTTCTTTCTTTCTTTCTTTCTTTCTTTCTTTCTTTCTTTCTCTTTCTTCTTTCTTTTTCTTCCCTTCCTTTCTTTCTTCCTCCCTTTCTCTTCCTTCCTGCTCCCTTCCTTCCTTCCCCTTTCCTTCCTTTCTTCCTTCTTGCCTTCCTTCCTTCCTTCCATTTGAGAGCTCATTTTGTTGTCCAGGCTGGTCTCAGACTCATGGGTTCAAATAATTCTTCTGCCTCAGCCTCCCAAGTACCTGGGACTATAGCTCCCCGCCACCATATCCCGTCCCTGTCAAGGCCAAAGCTCTTGACATCTGAAGCTCTGCCAAGTCCCAGTGAGGCCCCTTCTCCAGGCTGCCCCTTCCTAGGCTTCACTGTGTATGTGAATCCACAGAGAAGCTTGCTCAAAGGCAGATTCTGATTTTGTAGGCCTGGGGTACAAACACAGTTCTGCATTCCTAATGCAAGAGAAGAGCAGATGTTCCTGGTCCACAGATCACACTGTGGGAGTCGCTGCGGAGAGCGTGGCCAGTCGCTGGGAGTCCTAGGTGGCTCTGCTTTAGGGCCAGCTGGGGAAGACCACGGTTTGTGAGGAAGTGTCCTGCTTCTGCTTGGGGGCCGGCCGGAGCTGTGGCAGGGAGCTCTCCCTGGTGCTGCCGCAGGCTTTCCTGGCAGGACCTGTCCTGACTTTCTGCTTTCTGCTCGAAAGCAGCCAGCTAAACCTTTCCTTGCAACTGTGCCCCACTTTCACGCTGCTGCCTGACACTGCCTGGTATTTGTTGCTGGCCTGGAGTCCTCAGTCCTGCCTGGGGAAAGTGTTGAGGTCTTTAAGCTCTTGTCCCTGGGGACAGATTTCCTAAACATCTGTTCTAGCTAGCTAGCTATCATCTATTATCTACCTACCTTTGCTTTAATCTGGTGTTCTTGATCAGAAAGGTAAAAGAAAGTTCATTAAGACCATATCTTCATAAAAAAATCAGTAATAGTATGCACCTTGCACATAACAGGTGTTCGATGCAGTCTTTCTTTTTTGTATTGAGGTGAAACTCACACAACAGAAAGTCAATCATATTAAAGTGTTCAATTCAGTGGCATTTAACGTTCGTGCCTCTGGTCCAAAAATGCTTAATGCATGCCTTTTAAAAGCTGTGTGAAAGCAAAGTGGAAGATTAGTTGGGTGATTCATAGGAAATTTCTGTCATTTATTGAAATCACTAGGCAAATTATCAACTCTTACAATTGAAAATTACTTAACAATATTAATCTTTTTTAAATTTTACTTTTTAAATGTCTGCTCATGTAGTAATGGTAACTGTCATTATTTATGGGACAGTTACTATATGCCAGACACCTTCTATGTATTTTCTTATTTGAACCTCTCAACAGGCTAGTGAAATAGGTATTATTATTGTTGACTTCAGATAGAAAAGGGCTCTTAACCCCAGAGATTTTAATTAACTTTCCTAAAGACACACGGCTGCCACCTGGCTGGACTGCGGTTTAATTCAGGGCAGTGTGGCTTCAGGACTTGATCTCCTAGTCATAGCACAATAATGTCCCATGTGGATACGGACTTACTCTATGTGACAAGTGTGACCTATGGGCAGAATGCTAAACTCTCAGCAAGCAGACAGTTGGACACGTGTCAACTCCACATTAGACATCTGGAAACAGGAAGGCGAAGAAGCCAACAGGGCTGGGAGTGTAGCTCAGCGGTGGGGTACTAGCCTCCCACATGTGAATCCCTAGGTTGCACCCCCAGTACCCCCCAAAAGTAACAATATCAGAAGTCTTTATAGAACCATTGAAAATTAAGAAATATTTTTGCTTAAGATTTTAAATATCATTTGTATTTATTTTAACTGGTATTTAATAACTCACCTGTCTGGATTTTGAAATCCTGGTTTATAAGCATCACCTTCTCTCTCCTGTACCACTGATTTCTTTTTTATTGGAACACTCTAATCAGAAAGGAAACCTACTCTAGTCTCTTTTATTTTAAAATAAAACAAAACACCTCCCCTCTTTTTTGGTGTTTTTGAGACAGGGTCTCGATATGCACCCAAGGCTAGCCTTGAACTCAAGGAAATCCTCCTGCTTCAGCCTCCTGAGTGCTGGGCTCACAGGTGTGCACCATCACACCTGGCTCAAAATAGCCACGTCATCCCTATCGGCCTGTTTTTTTTGCTCCTTTCACTCAAAACTTCTCGAAGGCATTGTCTATGGTCCCCGGGTTCACACTCATCTCCCTCCACTTCAGCGGGGACGGTGTCCCTGCCCCTCCACTGACACTGCCCTCCTTCCGGCCACCAGTGACCTCTGTTACCAAATCACTCACCCACTTTGGGACCTTAACCACTGAGCCACACTGCCAGCCCACAGAGCTCAGTTCATGAGTCCTGACACCTGGCTCTTTGCCCAGGGCTTGGTTTTGTGCCACATCTTACCTGGATGATTCCATCGCGGCCACGGCCGTGAGCACTTCATACTCACTAATGCCAACTGAAGGGCGTCGTCCGCCCGAACTCTCGCCCACACCGCAAGCCCAGACCTTCTGCTGCCATCTTGGTGCTTCTTCTCAGAAGCTTTGAATGCATCACATCCTCCCACGTCTAAAGCCAAGCTCTTGGTTTTGGTCCCAACCTGCTCCTCCCACGGAGTTTTCCATTTCATAAATGACATCATAATTTATCCAGGTGTCCATGTAAAAATAAACAAGAGACACTGCCTCCACTCCTGACACAGGCTTGCTTAGCTCTGCCTCTAGCGTCTCCAGCGGGCCCAACTCTGTCTATCCCGTCTGCCCCGCAGCCTCCAAACCACCTCCCCACTACAGTGGCCTCACGCTGGCTGTTCTCCTCTCCTGCACGCTCCTGAATCCCTTTCTCAACATGCCAGCAGGGTAGCTCAGACATTGCCAAGAAGACGAGACCATGCGGTGTGTTTGACCATGGTGAAAGAATACAGTCATGCCAGAAAGTTCACCCTTGAATCTGTGATGAGTGCATAAAGAATTAAGCTAACAGCCAAGAAAATGGGGGAAGAGCAATTTTTAATGTGAAGCATTAAAATTATATAATCATACTTGACTGAGGTGTGGAAAGTGGTAGCAGTGTAAACACGCTACTGAGGATGGGTTGAATAAAAACTGCTTGTCGCTACACCGAGAAGGGTCAGGGAGGAGGCGTGCATGGGGCGGAGGGTAAATGTATCTTGTAGGAGAGAACACACTCATTTTCCATAGCAGGAAGTCAAAGGGAATGTCTGACGGCAGAAGATCCAGGAGCATCACTAAGCACGTTTGACCTTATAAACTAACCACATGTATTTCTTGATGTACAATAAAGAAAAAATCCAGAGTTATGAGAAATCAGAATGCATCCTTAAAGTACACATACCTATTATTTTGAAGTTTCCCTGGTTATTTACAGAAGAGCCTTATTACTGCCTTTTTCCCTAGGACATAATTTCTGTGTTTTTATTTTACGGACATTTAGAATGTTTGGCTAATAAGCCACAGTTTCTCCCTTTTAGAGTAGCATTATGAAACATCTTTAGAGGACTTAAGACACTAATTTAGAAATTAATTTTGTTCAAAAGAACATAAACCCATTGACTGCCTAGCAAATTGTTCCACATCTATTTTAACAACTGTGCCAAAAGATCAGTATTTGGTTTTTAATGTCAGTTTTAACCCATTAAAAATAGAACAGTCGAGGTGAAGTCTATTTTATTAATACAAAATAATTTCTAGATGCCATGAATATTTGTTAAAAAAAGAATATTCATTTAAAAAATAATTTTTCTTTCTGTGGAACAATAACATTTGAGAACAAGGAAAAAGAAAAATGATTTCATTTTAGTTTTTCACGAGCATTGTCAATAACAAAGAGCCAGCCTATCTTTTTCCATAACTCAGGCAATTACAACAATTACCTAGTGAAGATACATTATGTGGACTATAATACCACCCACTCCAAAATTCAGAGTTCAGACTGTGGCTCCGTCTCTCCTCTTACCAACTGGGTGATTCTGAGTAGGTCACTGAATCCCCCCGGGACTTGGTTCCCCATCTCGAGCAGCTACGCACCGCCACGGCTACTCCGGGCAAGAGCGACACACGTTCCCTCTGTACTCTCCGCCCTGTGGGGCTTACATTCTTTTTTTAAAAAAATTTTAAAGAGAATAAAAGCCGGGTATGGTGGCGCACGCCTATAATCCCAGCACTCAGGAGGCTGAGGCAGGAGGATCCTTGCGAGTTTGAGACCAGCCTGGGCTACAAAGTGAGCTCAAGGCCAGCCTGAACTGCAGAGTGAGACCCTGTCTCAAAAAGACAAAAAAAAAAAAGAAAGAAAGAAAGAAAGAAAGAAAAAGTAAAACAATACAGAATTTTGAAACAAGATGATAGGAAATTAACAATGGTTATTACATTACATATTGTTATCTTCAAAGTAGTTGCTCAGATTACCAGATACAGGCATGCAAATTTGATCAAACAGTATGAGCACTAACCGTTCCTTTCAGTGAGCTAGAAGAAATTATTTTAGTTCAAATCTTAGGTATCTTGTGTATATAGGGTGCTGGAAAAACGGCTCTCCACATGCCGAAGACTAAAACTAGACATATGTCTATCACCATGCACCAAACTAAAGTCAAAATGGATCAAGGGGGCCAGGGATATAGCTCAGTGGCACAAGTGCCTACCTGGCAAGCACAAGGTCCTGAGTTCGATTCCCTGTACCAAAACAAAACAAAAAAACAAAGGGATCAAGGGTCTAAATATTAAAACAGAAACACTAAATCCACTGAAAGAGAGATCAGGTAGCAATCTTGAAGACATAGGAGTAGGCAGAGAGTTCATGAACAAAAACCAAACTGCAAGGGGCTTACATTCTAAGTGGGAAAATGATAAACAAGTGAGCAAAACCAGTTTTAGATAGCGATAAGAATGCAGTACAACCCCCAAAGCCATGTGCTAGGGACTGGTGCAGAAGACGGCCTGAGCTGCTAATAAACGGGCGGCTGCATCAACTGCAATCATCCATTGCAGGGCTTGCGAGGGCAGTGTTGGGCTGTGGGGGAGGATTTCAGGCAGGAGGGGCAGCCCGCGTAGAGAAGGGGCTTGGCCTCTCTGGGGAGTGGGAAAGGACCCCGAGGCCTCTGTCTGGCGAGAAGCGGATTAGCTGAACTGAGAGCATGGGGGATGTTGGGAGCTTGAAAGCTGAAGTGAAGAATTTTGGTTTTACTTGAGATAAGAAGCCGCAGGGTGGTTTAAGCGGAGCTTCTGGGACTGGAACTTACAGTGAATTAGCAGTCACTGAGCACGTGTCACTGAGACCTCTTCAGGAAAGGGCGTTCCGACTTTTAAGCACTAGAGCTACGAAATTCTGTCTCCACTATAAGGCAAAGTAGTTCAGCCAGCATTGATTAGACTTCACTCATCTGAGCGCACTTGGGAGAAAATAAACCAGGGAAAGCTAAAGCACAGCTCCCAGAGTGAGAGACTTTGGAAACGGCCCTGGGCCTGAGGCCGAGGCAGGCAGATGGAGGACATGGCCTTGCGGGCACAGCCGCGCCAGGGGGTGGACTAGGACGGAAGTGACGGTCTTTTTGGTTCAGGCAATGGTGTAGAATCTTATTAATTTGTAAGAACAAGGCAGATGTTGACATGGTGGTGGGTGCTGATGCCACGTTACTTCCGGTCACACCGGTCTTCACAGACGTCCCCGGGAGGAGGAAGGATCACTTCAGCTGGCACGGGCAGCCCAGAGGATGGGACAGTGTCCCTGCTCCGACCTTTCCCGCGGCACCGAGCACCAGGCTCTTTCCACCCTTGGTTCAGCTGAGTCATGGAGATGGGGCGGGAAGGCCTCAGACCGACAGTGCAGAGGCCGTACTGGGACGGGGCCGCTCCCTGCGGAGCCCGGGGTATTAGGAGCCACGCACAGCTGGCCGGGACATTGGTCACGGCATGCCAGGGAAAGAGACGGTTCTGGGCATGGCTGATGCCACAAGGAGACTCACATTTTCCAAGACATGGAGTGTCAGTAATAACGCGGCGAGTGACTCAAGCAGAATAACTTCCACATTCTGTCTCCACATGTAAGACATAATAGTTGAGCCAATGATCATTAGATCTTCCGTCTTCTGACTAGGTCTTGTGAGAAAATAATAATACAATTCCTATAAACCTGAAGTAATAAACTACAGGGACACTGTGGGTGTGGTGTACACCTGTGATCCCGGTGCTCAGGAGGCTGAGGCAGGAAGATTGTGAGTTTGAAGCCAGCCTGGAATACCTAGCATGTTCAAGCACAGCTTGGACTATGCAGCAAGACCGTTTCAAAAACAAAACAACACAAAGCCAGGCGCAGTGCTACCACGTCCGACTTGGAGATGCACTTTTGTCCTTAGCTCAGGTGTTTCTTGGCAGCAAATGGACACCTGGTGAAGGGCACAGGCTGTGACATCAGAAGTGCCCAAGGTCCAATTGCAGCTCTAGCACTTATTGGCATGGGACCTAGGACAAGCCACATGAGGCCTCTAGGCCTCAGTTTTCTCGTGTATCGTTGCAAGGAAGAAACAAAATAAGGTAAGAAAGCTTTAGCAGAGGGTTTGACACACAAACTCTGGTTGTGCCACTGGGGTCAGCAAGGTGCTCATCCTGGGTGCAAAATCTAAAAGGCAGCCCAAAACTCAGGGATCGAGAGAAACAGCAATTTAATGCAACACTTAAGAAAATGAGATTGGGGCAAAGAATCCAAGATTAACAACATATCAACATTTTCCATAAGGACAGGGTCAGAAATCCTGGTTCACCGCACCCAGCTTCAGTATGACCTGGCACGGCGCTGCGTCCCATACCTTTGTGTGGTGGGTGCAGCCCTTCCTTCGTGCTGTTGGACAGAGATGGAGGCTGTTGTAATTCTCCCACCCGTGGAGATCACTGTCCCACAATGCACTGCTCGGCAGAAACCGGAACAAGAGGCTTGCTTGTGTAGAGCGGGAGATGTCAGGGTCGACCCAAGGGAGAGCCGGTTTTAATTCTGAAGTTATTCTAGACCTTCTGGCCACAAACCCTTTGAATAAAGACTTTCTGTCTCTGGTAAATAGTATTGAGTCTCAGGTGTACGCTGTGTGCCTACTTCCTGAGGCAGAACTGGCCCTCCTTTGTATACCAGGCATAAATGCTGTACTACCAGGAAGGGTCTTCCTGATAGTTTACGCTTCCTCGGCTGGTTGTGCCTTAGTTGTAGGTACTTGAGAAAACTTTGTGGAACTGGGCATGGTGGTGCACACCTGTAATCCTACCACTGTGAGAGGCTGAGGCAGTATGACCAAAGGACAAGCTCAGCCAGAGCAACTTAGTGGCCTAACGAGATCTTGTCATGAAAAAAAGACATAGAGACACAGCTGAGTGTGAACACCCTGGGTTGAATCCCTAGTACTGGAAAAAAAAAAATCTTGTGTGATAGCCAGGCATGGTGGTGCACACCTGTAATCACAGCACTCAGGAGGCTGAGGCAGGAGGATCCCCATGAGTTTGAGGATAGCCTGTGCTACATAGTGAATTCAATGTAGCACATGAATGTAGCACAAATTCAATGTAGCACAATGTAGCACAATTCAATTTTTTTTTAGACATGGTCTTGCTAAGTAGCCCCCCTGGCTGGGGCTACCTAGCAAGACCATGTCTAAAAAAAAAAACAACCAAACCTGTGTGATAGATAGATAGCAACAAAGTCATAAATAAAACATAATATTTGAGAGGACTAGCCTAGTCATGAAAGAAAATTATCAGCAAAATAATTATTAAATATTCAAAACATGAAAACCCCATTATGTTTCCATATAAGAGGAAAGAAGTATTTCTTTAATTATGTTACTAGCATCAACAAGAACAAAGACAGCTGTAAAGAATATGTGTGGGCTGGGGAGACAGCTCAGTGGCTCAGCGCCTGCCTGGTAAGCACAACGTCCTGAGTTTGAGTCTTGGTACCAGAAAAAGAATATGTGTGTATTAACTAATTGTCGACACAAGGTTTTAGTTTGTTAAGAGGCTAATGTTCCAAGAGTCTGAACCTCAACCTTGCTCAATATAAGATTTCTTCTAAAGGACGAAACATTTTCAAAAGGAACAAGATACAGTGATGATGAAATGAACCCTAGAATTCAGATTGTCGATCGGTGCAAAATGATGACGTGTGCGTCCCATTTCTCCCCAGCAGCAGGTATAAACGCGAAGACAATTATTCCCTCTCTCGATGTCCACGGGCACCTGAGACCAGTCCGTGGGTGCTGTCTGTCACCTGCGCTGTACTGAGAAATTCTCCGAGGGGCAACAAGGGCCTTCTGGCAGGCCTCCTGTGACTAGTCATTTCCTACCCATAGCAACCTGAGAACTAAGAAATACTCACTCGTGTCACCAGTGACTTTCTGCTCACTGAACCACCTGGAAAGGTCTGTCCTTGAGGCTTTTTCCCTGTGCCCTCTCCAACATGGTCCCCAAGCCCACGTCTGGCCCTTCCTCATCATTCCCTCCTGGGGACCCTCCTCCTCCTCCTCCTCCTCCTGGTCTCTGCATGTGACCCTCCTTGTGGTTTCTCTGGCACCCTGTTATGAGGGGTGAACACACCTCACCAGTCCTGGGCGCCTGGGGAGAGTTGCTGAGGACAAGAGGAGACGATAAAGCACCCTTTCTGCTCCCACCTTCTCAGCCCAGCTGCTCTCCAGCCTGTTTCAGTTTTATTGACCCATCCAGCCCTTGACCTCTGAGTAGTCGGCCTTGCTTGCTGGCCTCACAGCTGTCCCGCACATTTGATCTTCTAGACACTGACACGCAGGGACAGGACCAGACCCCGGCCATGCAATAGCTGAAAGAAAAAACCCCTACCATGCCTGTGCCAGCGTCTGAGCCCTTTAGATATGAGTGCCCAAACTGCAACCCCAAACCCACTTATTTATCGCAAAGTGCCAACGCCGCAACTACACCTGAAAAGGAGTGCCCTGCAGCACGCGTGCCCCAGGTTCGCCACCGCTGGTCTAGGATATCGATACTGTACAAGTTACTTGTATTTAAAGACTGACTGGTGACTAGTATTACAGCCAGCAAGTTTACACCTGCTGTTTTTAATGAAACCATCTCAGTAAACCGTACCAGCATAAAATAATTTGTGATAAATCATGGATTGTTCATTCAAGTAATGAGAGAGAAAAAAATCTACTTCTTGTAATGAGCCCCAATACAAACAATACTGGAAAAATGGATACTTGATTGCAATTTATCTTACAGAAATAGTAAAAGGTGGGAAAGAAACTAGGGCAAACTTAAATCCTTGTGCATTAAATTTGTTTCTCTTTTTTTGGTCTCTTTGAGACAGGGTCTTGCTATGCAGTGCCGGCTGGCATGGAACTCACTTTGTAGCCCAGGCTGGTCTTGAACTTTCAGCGATCCTCCCGAGTGCTTGGATTACAGGCGTGTGCCACCATGTCCGGCTAAATTTCGTCCCTCTTAGGATTCCAAACAAATTGCTTGGAAAGAAAAAAAAGGTGGATGAGAACTGGGGTATCATAGGCCTGGTTTGGAGACTACTTTGATACCTCAGGACTCGCTTTGAGGAATCAAGTCTTTTAAGAACTATAACTATTTTTTCTAATGGTTAATGAATTTAAAAAATTTTTGGCGTTCTGTTTATGTTACTTGGTGTTAATCCTCTTTTTTTTTTTTTTAAGCACTGGAAATTGAACTCAGGGCTTCAAGCCTGCTAGGCAGACACTTTGCTACTGAGCTACATCTCCAGCCAAATTAGTGTTAATTGTAAAAAAGATATTAACATCAGCCTAAATAGAGATGTGTCCGTGTGACAGGGGCCCCTCAGCTTTCTGCCCAGGGGAGAAACAGAAAGATCCACTGTCACCATCCTAGAGGGGAGCCCGGTGGGGACTGGAGAAAACTCCGTGAACTTTCCGCGGGCCCCCGGTTCGGACAGGTGCTTTCCCGTGGCACCTGTGTCCTTCCACAAACGGCGGCGAACGGCTTGTGCGGCAGCCGGGAAGTCCCTGGGAAACCGAGAGACAGGCATCACGGTGACGTGCACTTCAGCTCAGCGCGCACGGACGGGCGGCGAAGAGGAAAACACAGCCACGGAGCGC
>NW_004955450.1:15261075-15328653 GCF_000276665.1 Chinchilla lanigera | reverse complement strand
CCTGGCCGAGGGGCCGTTCCTGCGCCCCGCGTGGCGCGCTGTGCTGGGGGCGCGGGGCGCCCGGAGCGCGGTGCGGTTCGGCTGAGCGCGTCTGTGCTGCAGGGGGTCCCCGTGGGCGTCACTGCCGTGCGGGAGCGGACACGGGGAGCTCTCGGGTCTGCAGGGGGCTTCCTCAAACGCGCAGGGCGAACCCCGGCGCCCGGAGTCAGAGCAGAACCCGGGCTGGCGCTCCCGACTACTTCTTTCCTGTAGTTGGGCTCATAGGAAACTTTGTCTTTGAACAGGTAAAATCAAAACCCCGTAGTGGCAGGCAGCAGCAAATTAAGTGAGTCATTTCTTCAATGTGCATGAGGGTGTGTGTGTGTGTGTGTGTGTGTGTGTGTGTGTGTGTGAGAGAGAGAGAGAGAGAGAGAGAGAGAGAGAGAGAGAGAGCGCGCGAGAGAGAGAATGCGCACGCGCGCAACCTCCGCTTAAAGTCTATGTCTCGGTGTTAGGAATTATTTCATAGGAGTGATCGGAAATAATGCTAGGCTAGTTCGGGTCTATCGAAGTGCAGCTTTCTCGCAAACAATGGCAAACGAGTCAGATGAGAGGTTCGTGATAGTAAATATGTTGCTTTATTGAGAGCCATCCGTAGGGTTCGCATGTTGCATGGCTTTCGGTCATGGAGTGTGTGTGTGTGTGTGTGTGTAAGCACTGTGTGATAGGCTGTGGTTCCTCTTCTAATTCTAGCACTGGCTGGTACTAAAAAAGACATTCGGTCTCTTTTGCACGTTCTCCACCACAAACTTCTCACTTCTGCCCGGAGGGAGGCCAGGAGTGCCCTGTCCTCTCGAAGGCCTCTTGGGCTGCCCCTTCGGACGCTCAGCTTCGTCTGACTGCCTCTGTCTGAAAATATGGGCTGGGCAAAGTTGTCAGTGTTAATGAAAAAGCTTCTGCGAGCAGGTTTACCTGAAAGCTTAGTAACTGTTAATGGTTCACACATTACAAATCCAGTGGTACACAGAAAAGTCCTCGGACTAGGCCAAGAATTCAGCCCTCCTGCGGCTCCGTGGAGCCAGACCTCACCGTGCTTGGAATCCCCACTAGCAAACTCCTCGGCCTCCTCTCTGCAGGCCGCTAGGCTGTGTGACTCCAGCCTGCAGCCTGACGCGTGTATTTCCATTTTCCCAGCTCCAAGTCGGTCTCCTGTCCTTTCCTTTGCGTCCGAGCTTTTCTCAGAGCAGCCCTCTCTGCCATCCTTTCGTCTGGGCCAAGATGCTCATCCCCGTGCTCCAGTACCAGCTCCTGACGCCAGCCCAGCACCAGCCAAGCTGGCTCTTCCAAGGTGGCGCTGTCTGCTCCAAGCGGGTCCCTCCTGCTTCCTTCTGGCTTGGTTCTTCCCAGCCTGGTGGCTTCTCAGAATCACCCAGAACTTTAGGAAAAATATCTCATTAGACTCTTAGGTATACCAAACTGGGGGGTTGAGAATTCAAACCCCAAAAGGCCCAGGAGGAGCAACAGGGGAGGTAGGAGGGAGAGAGGATCAGCGCCCTGGCGACTCTTCTGTTCAGTTGGGTTTGGCGGTGACTTCTCTTGCTGCCACAATGTACTGATAAGTGAGCTGGTGACGGGCAGCACTGGCGGCATTCTCTTGGCCTGGTCTCTTGCCAGTGACTTTGGGGTTTATGTAGAGGGTCTTCTAATTCATTGACCTTAGAGTTACGGGCGTGTGTCTTCGGTTTTCACTTTACTTTCACCACTAGCATCTAGTGCTAGACTTGGGAATTTTTCCACCTTCAAAATCTGGAGCTTGGCCTTCTGCCTGCTGAGCTGATTCTGTCCACCCACTGTGTTTGCTTTTACCCACCACTGAGGGCTCGGAGTGCCCGCTCTTGCTGCCCTGCAACCTCTCATGGCTCCATCCCTCTCCACCGGGGGTGTGGAGGTAGCCCAGCCGCTTCCGACATCCGCAGTCAGGAACCCGTGGTCAGAGCAGGTTGGGGTTCTCCTAGTCCTGTTTCCAGTGCAGAGTCACTGTCCTGGTGGGCACCGTCTCCTTCCCACCCGCCTGGCATTGTCCAGCAGAAGCCCTCACCGTGGTTCCACTGCCGAGTGGTGCTGGCTCTGATTTCGCTCAGTGAGGTCTTGCTCTTCTATGGGAGAAGTCCTTCCTGTGTTAACTCCGGCTGCAGCAGAGCCTGACGTCGCTTAAACTTGTCCCGAGCTCCCTGCGCTGATGAGGTTAAGGGCATCCCAAGCATTCCCCCTTGCAGTCCGGGCCTGCGTGCGTTCTGCGTTCTCCCAGTGTCCTCCTGGCTCCCCCAGGCAGTTTCCTCTGCTTCTTTTCGCCCTTGTTTATCTCGTCTTTCTCAGATGTCTCCAGGTCCTTCCCTCCGAGGAGCCTAGGGTTGCCCCCAGCCGCTTCATCCACTCCGTCCCTGACCTTGGAGCAGCAATCTCTGCGCCTGCCTTCCTCGTGGCCCCTGGGAACTCGCTCCATTTTCCATTCCCCGCCTCCACGATGCCCCAGTCCCAGTCCCTCCAAGTATTCAGGTCGCCCGTCTCCTGGGAACTGTGTGAGAGGCCCCGCTGTCCCGTCGACCTTTCCGCAGTGAGGGAAGTGTTTTACGTCAGTGCTGTCCCGTGGGCAGTCGGAAGCCACCTGTGGCCCCTGACCTCGCCCAGTGTGGCGAGCGTGACCGGGGACCTGAATTTTTAAGTGGTAGTGGTAGATTGCGTGTTCTGTGAGCAGGAGGCCCTCAGTTCTGTCCCCAGCACCACAGAAAAGGACAGATGCTCGGTTTCCTTTACACAGGCACACGGGGCTGTTGGGGGCCCCAGGCCCCACTGTGCGGATGAACTCTCCAGGTCTCTGTTTGCGGCTTCTTCTGCTTTCCTGCTGTCTTCCTGTGGAAGCTGCCTGCTCTCGGGCCGCAGAGAGGAGCCCCGGCTGCAGCTCTCCTCCTCCGCCCTGTCCCGGCCGCATCCCTGCAGCCCCCGCCGCCCTCCGGCCCCTCCACAGTGCGTCTCCGTGGCCCTGGCTCTGCGGGTCGCACACGCGGCCGTTGCCTCCTTTCCCTGCCGTTCTTGGGCTTTCTCCTCGTTTCCTACCCCATCTGAACCGAGGGGGAGCGGGCGCTTTGTCATGTAAGCCTGGTCCCCCGCCCCGTGCCGTGTCTGTATGTGTCACACATGTGTAGACGTGAAGACACGCCTGCGTTGTAATTTTTTCCCGAACCACCTCACGATAATGTAGATGTGGTATATGCCTCGATCCTCCTAAATGCCTAAATGTATATTTTGTGTTCTTAAAAAAGGACATTTTCCTCCAAAACTAGTGTCAGCGTCAGATTTGACGTGGATTTGGTACTCGTATCCAATCCGCAGATCTGACCAAGGGTCACTGGTTGTCCTTTATACAAAAAGAGTGGGGGAAAGATCTTTTAAAAGAAAAAGAAACCCTTCTGTCCAGGAGCCCCCAGGCTCTTCGTGGTGTTCCTTTCATCTGGCCCAATTGCTCAGTCCCGTCTGTTATGACCTTGACACTTTTGAAGGGCACAGGCCGGTTACTGCGTGGGCTGTCCCTTCATCGGGCGCGTGTGGTGTGTCCCGTGTGCAGCGCGGTGCTCCCCGAGTTCCCTGGCGGCCGCCGAGCCGCTGTCCTCTCTGTAGCCCCACTGGGCACGTGGTGGTGCTGCCCTTGTGCGCCTCCTCTTGCCTGTCCAGCCTCGAGGTGTGCCCTGCCCTGTCCCTCGGCTGTCACACCCTTCCTGTTCCTGTCACGCCTCCTGCTCCCAGCCTTGCGGTGCGAGGTCTGCTGTGCGCCGGGCAGGGGGGCCTGGTCCTGTCTCACCCTCTCCCGCTCTGTGCTGAGTGCACTCCGCTCACCCCTCCAGATGCTCGTCTCCGATCCTGCTCCTCGGATGCCTTCCGGATGGCCCCGCTCAAGCCGCTCCTGCCTTCAGCTCAGTGGCCTTGCCTGCTGTGTACCACTCCAGTGACACTGTGTAGCCCAGGCCGGCCTCCAGCCTTTGACCCTCCTGCCTCAGCCTCCTGAGTGCTGGAGTTTCAGGTGCGGTCCCCTCCCCTCTCAGCTGGTGCCTTGCTGACACGGTCTCCCTTGGACTCACAGCATCCAGTTAATCATGAAGCAAAGCCGCGTGGGGGCCTCACGTGGGGGCCTCAGAGCTGTCCGCTGGCGTCAGTGCGCGAGGACAGATGTGAGGCCCATGCCGTGCCCTTCGAGGAAGGTGGAGGTTCAGAAGAGGCTCTCGTAGGAAGGCAGTGGGTTCTTGGAGACATGGAGAAATGATTCTCCCTGCTGACATCTTAATTTTGTGCCTGTGTCAACATGAAGAAAGAGCACAGTTGAGAGGAGAAGCTGGTCATCTCGTGTTAAAAATGGCCCGGCCGGGTCTCCGCGTTCCGAGCAAGCGGCTGTGTGTGCGGCTTCCTGCGCCCGCTGCCTCGCTGCAGCCTGGCCGCCTGTTCCTGTCATTCTCCGGCTGGTCTCTCTGCCCTCTACTTGCTCCTTCTCGTCTTCCTTTTTCTGTTTTTGAGACAGGTTCTCACTAAGTTGCCCAGGCTGGTCTTGAACCTGCTGTAGTCCTCCTGCCTCGCCTCTCAAGTGCTGGGATTATGCGCTACCACTCTTAGCTTTTTCTTCTTTCTTCTTTCATTCTTTCTGCCTCTTCCCCTTGATAACTCCCTCTCCCTATCTTGATATTATTTTGTGTTTTTGCTTATTGGATATGGTTTTGTATTTTATGAGTTGTTAATATAAAAGCAGGTGATTTTTTTTTGAGACAGGTTCTCAGTATGTAGTTCAGGCTGGACCCAAATTTGCAATGATCCTCCTGCCTCAGCCTCCAGAGTCCTGGGATCATAGGTGTTCAGCACCACACCTGGCTCAAAAGCAGGTGATTTTCGATTCTTTGAATCTTTTCCTTGCTCAGCGGATCTTGGTTATACGTTAGCTTTTGAGGTACCAGGGATTGAACCTGGGGCCTGTATATACCAGGCAAGCCTTCTACCACTGAGCTGTGCTTCCAGCCTTTTTTACTTACTTACTTTTGCAGTGCCAGGGACTGAACTCAGGGCCTGGCACATGGTAGGCAAGCACCGTATCACCGAGCTGCGCCCCGCAGCCCCTCAGTTCTCGGTGGTAATGAGGTGAGTTAGTGGCATCTAACCCCGTCTCTGGTACCTCAGGAAAGCCGCTGGGAAGGTGCTGGTTGACTGGCATCAGAGGGCCTGGAGTTTTCGGTCTTTGCGGGCAGCCCTGGTTCTGGAGGTCAGGGGTCAGCTTGGAGGGCGCGGGTGGCGGAGGTTGCTGGGAGCCACAGGGGGGCTGCCTGGTGCTGGGCGTTCCCTGCTGCCCCCCGGTCCTCCCGTGCGTGCCCCCGGTGCTCCCGCGGGCCACGACGACCTCTCCGGATGACGACGCTGCGGGAGAGAAGGCAGAAATCCTGCTGCAGTGTTGATCTGAGCTTGGCTTGGAGAAGGAGTGAGTTTGTGTGGGAGCAGCGTGCGGGGGCTGCTTTGGCATCACAGAATTCTTAAAATTGTTTAACCGGGAAGACGTTATTCAGAAACCTCTGGTGCCTTCAGCTTGTTTTTTGTTTATTTCAGGTTTCTTTTTCCCCCATTTTTAATCATCTCTGGAAGAGCTCAAGTCCCTCCCCTGCTTGCTCTAAATAGTCATAAAATTAACATGCCGAGCTCCAGTCGGTGCTTGAAATGAAAGGGTCTGTCCAGGACTACCACGCTGGGAGAGGGTCCGGGCCCCCGGGTTTGGCTTCCGAACCCCCGGCCCCGCTCGCCGTGGGCAGGAGCCGCACTTCCACCTGGAGTCCTGCTTGCAGAGGGCCGGGGAGCCGGGCCTCTGTCCCCTGGATGAGCCCTGCAGTCTGGGGGCGGAGGGGGGAGTTTATGCCGGCTTTTAATATTTTTTCTGTTCTAGCTGTTGCATTTGGCAGATTCCCTTTGCCACACTTGGTAGTGTGTCTTCTCTAATGCGACAGAGAAAAGTTGCCAAATATAGCTGCTGATAAAAGTAATATTAAGACACTTCTCCTTGGGTGTGGGTGTGGGCGCGTGTGAGGGCCTGGCCCACGGCGCGGTGGCCCCAGCCGCCTGCCAAGCACACAGCTGGAGCTGCGCAGAGCGCCAGCCATGGATCAGTCACTTGGGCAGGAGAACGCAGTCACGGAGGCGATGGGCCTTTCCAAATTAGAAAAACAAAAAAGCAAATCAACGCGTGTTTATGAGACCCGGAAGAGGAGAATGGCTGGGCCTCAGGGGAACACGGATTCACAAGGGACGAGGCCCTGCTGCCCCAGGCAGCTCAGCCGGGCAGACAGAATCTAGGAGAAGTTCAAGTAACAATAGAAGATTTAAATAGTATTTCAAAATAGCTGTTATTAATAGCTGAGAACAAAAAGCAGTCTGGTTTGGTAGAGGTTCTCCTAAAGACGGTGACATCGTTCTGCGCTGCACGGGGTGGGTGGGAGTGCGGCTGCAGCTGTGCCTGGGCCCCAGGGCTTTGCCTGTGACTCTGTCTGGATAGGGGGAGCCCACCTGTCTGTTCAGAACCAATGGGTTCCTCCAGTTGTGTAGCGACTGCCGCTGTGGCTGGAAGACTGCTGTAAATGGTTCAAGCATTCTAAAATCCATTTTTACAAAGTTGGGTTTTGTTTTGTTTTTTTTTTTGAGAGAGGGTCTCATTATGTAATTCAGGCTGGCCTTGAACTCACTATGTAGCCCAGTCTGTCCTCAAACTCCAAGTGATCCTCCTGCTTCAGCCTCCAGAGAGCGGGGATTACATGAATGCTCCACCACACCCAGTTCTGAAACCTGATTTTATGAATCAAACACAGTCATCCCTCACCGTCCTCCCTCTAGCGGGGTTCCCTTTGGGAATGGAGCAGAGAGGAGGGGAACGAAGGCAAGTCTTGGGAAGTGGAATTGAACTTGTTTTCACAAAGGACAGTGGAAGTGTCTGTGCTGGAGCCCTGTGGAGGGGTCCAACTCTCTCTGGGACCCAGGCTTTGGAATGCTGCACTGCTGCTAGCACCTGGAAGCCAGCGCACCGGTACCTCAAGCCCTGTGTATGAATAGAAATTGACGCACATATGTCACAGCTGGGCTGTGTAGACTGTAAACTCAGACGGAGCTTGTTTCTGATTTTTTTTCTTCTTCTTCTTTGACCCAGGTTCTTGCTGTGACCTTCAGGCTGGCCTTGAACTCACTGTGTAGCCCAGGCTGGCCTCAACCTTAATGCAAGCCTCCTGCCTCAGCCTTCTGAGTGCTGGGATTACAGCACTGGGATTATCACAGTGCTGTCATACCCAGCTCTGTGTCTTGATTTTGATAGCTCCAAGTGAACAATTTCTTGTGTGTGTGTGTGTGTGCACACGCGTGTGTGTGTATGTTTATTGGCTCATTCCTTTTCAAGTATGTATTTAAATTTTTGTAATTGCAATAATGCAATTATTAAAGTATTTTGAAAACAACAGTGGTTGTAGTGGCACACACTTGTAATTCCCAGCACTGGGGTGGCTGAGGCAGAAGGATCACCAAGAGTTCGAGGCCAGCCAGGACTACATAGTGAGTTCAAGGTCAGCCTGGATTACATGGTAAGATCCTGTCTCAAAAAAAAGGAAAAGCAGAATATAAATGTACTCAGTGGCACTATTTACATTTTTATTTCTTTCTTTCCATTATTTTAAGGGTCCTACCATAACAAGACTTCTAGTGTGGAATCTCTGTGTTACCCTTTCCAAGATGGTTGAGAGAGTTCTGGGTTAATGTAGGACTGAAGAAATGTTGAGGCTATGTCTAGATTTCCCCGCAAAGCCTCCTGCAGTCATAGGTGGGGCTTTTTCAGAGGTGGCTGGATCTAGAGTGTGTGATGCTGAGATTGCTTCATAGTGTAATGCTAGGATCAAGGGCACCAGGATTAAGGGTGTGAGTGCTGCCCACCCTAAGTAGCATGGATGAAATATAAGAGATAGAGCTGTTGTTGTCCCTTGTTGCTTTGCTACCTTCTGCTCACCATGAACTGTTCCTCCTCTGCAAAGCCACCCTGCCTTGGAGCCAGCTGGTTATGGACTGAAATCTCTGCAAACTTCAAGCTAAATAAATCTTTCTTCCTTTAACTTTGGGTATCAGGTATTTTATCTCAGCAGTGAGAGAAAGGTAAGAAAGAATTTGGTACCAGAGGAGTGGGGTCATTGCTGTGACTGTACCTGACAGTGTGGTTTAGGAACCTTTGGGAATGGCTTGTGGGATGCGTTTGGAAAGGTTTGGAGATGCCGACTGAAAAAGTTAGTGCTGGAACGCCTTTGGTTGTTCTGTATGGGAGATTCTGGTCAGAGCTCAGAAGACCAGAAGGCTGATAGAAACCCTGCTGGTAAAGACTAGGCTCGGGAGGTTTCTTCTGGGAAGAAGGACTTCCTTGGCTGTTGGACTCCAGACACTGTGTTATGGCTTGGCAGAAAGATTTTCTTCATTTTGCTTGTGTCCAGAGACTTTGCCAGGACTGAGATTAAGGGTGGCAGATTGATTAACCTGGCAGAAGAAATGTCAAGACAGTTAAAGGTTGAAGTTGTGGCAAGGGTGCTGATGGAGGCTTTTAGCCAGATTTATGTTGAGAATCAAGAGTAAAGAGCCCAGTAGGATGATTTAAAATGTGAATTTGGCCAGAAAAGAAACTCCAGTAAAGCTGTGGACTGCAAAGATAGAGCTGAGGGGATCTCCACTGCTGAGAAGGAACAGGAGAATAGGAAAGGTGGCCTGAGGGCATCACAAGGACAAACAGGACTCTGCAGCCTCAGAGTTGCAAAGGTGAAAGACTTCACTTTGAGAAGAGAGCCCAGAGTACCGTGTTCCAGAGTGGCGGCGGCCTGGGGGAGTTGTTCCTCAGAATTGGATTCAGAGTGCTCAGGGATCCAGGCACTCAACCCGCACAGCCAAGAGAGAAGGAGACCTGGCTACTCCTCCAGCTGGCAGCAGACCTTGGTGTCATCCAAATGGCACTGGTTTTAGGTGCATGCAGAATGCAAGAGCTGTGGGGTCAGGAAGGCCTCCACCCAGATTTCAGAAGAAGGCCGGGAGGCCAGGCAGTGTGCCCCTGAGAGGGCAGAGTTGAAGCTCTGAGTGTGAAGCTGAACGTGCAGTGGAGACCCCAGAATTTTGGAGAGGCTGGAAGTCTGAGGAAAGCTGCCAGGAGGGAGTAAAACCAGCCCAAGAGAGAAGCTGTGTGGCTGGGGTGTAACTCAGTGGCACAGCACCTGCCTGGCGAGCGCAAGGCTGTGAGTTTGATTCCTGGTACAAAGAGAGAGAAGCTGTGGGAGCTACCATAGCCAGAATTGCCACGGGGGCGGAGCCACCCAAGCCCTTTGGAGCTCACATCTTGCCACAGATTGCTGGGGATGGGGAAGTGGAACTGTGGGATTATCGTTTGCCCTGCTGGATTTTGGTCTTGCTTTGTTCCCGTTCCTTGCCATCCTCTTGTTTGTAATTTTTGGAATGAAAGTTGTGCCATTGAACGTTGGAAGTGTTTAACTTTGTTTTCGTTTGTGGAGCGGTTTGAGGCTAAGAGTTTGCATTGCATCTCAGAAGAGACTTGGGATTTGGTCTTTTCAGCGGTGCTGAAACTGTTAGGACTTTGGCAACTCTCAGAGATGGACTAAATGCCCTTTGCATAAAGGGATATGCATGAGTCTTTGCGGGGCCAGGGGTAGAATGTAATGCCTCATGTTTAGATGTCCTCCAAAGCCTCATGCAGTCAGAGGTGGGGTTTTTTCAGAGGTGGCTGGATCTAGAGTGTGTGATTGATTCATGGAGCAATGCTAGGATCAAGGGCACTAGGGTTAAGGGTATGAGTGCTGCCCACCCTAAGTAGCCTGGATAAGACATAAGAGATAGAAAGAGCTGTGGTCCACCCTTGTTGCTTTGCTGCCTTCTGCCCACCATGTACTGTTTCTCCTCTGTGATGCCTTGCAGCCAGGGTGGCTGATTATGGACTGAAACTTCTACAAACTGGGAGCTAAATAAACTGTTCTCCCTTTAACTTCAGGTGTTGGTATTTTGTCTCAGCAATGAGAGAAAAGTAACTAAGACAGAGGTGTTATAGATGAGTGTTGGCCCCCTCTGCTGCAGGTCTGGTGTGTGCAAGTGTGGCCATTTTGGTCTGAGGATGCCCCACACCTTCGGGCCATGTGGGGCTCTTTGATCATGTGTCTGAACTTCCTGCCAGCCCACCTTGGAACCATCATGCCGTCTGTGTGCTCAAACATCCCAGCCCAGGATACTTCCTCCAAGGACTGTGCACCATTTCCTAAAGTTCTGGTTGGGGCAGGGAGAGGTGATCCCCCTGTCAAGGAGGCTGGGCTGGTTGCTGGTGCTGTGTTCATTTCCTTTGCACGTACTTTGGAGCGGCTTCCCCAGCATGAGCCCTGCGGTGATTGTAGGGGCAGCCCCTGCTATTAACCGTGGTCCTTCCTTTGGCCTGAGCGTGCTGGACACATCGGACCCGGAAACCGGGCACCCTGGGTTCATTCGAACAGCCCTTCTTTCACCAAAACAAGTGGTTTAGTCGCACACCAGCCGATCACATGGCCAAGTGATTGTAGAATTTTGCATGGGAGGGGTGCGGTGGGGCGGGGGGGAGGCAGGATGTGGGGGCAGCATTAAAGGTACCCCCAAGTTCCTGGAAGTGTCCATGCACAGAAGAAGAGGGTGCTGTGGGTGGTCAGAGGAGGGAAGGAAGGCAGAAGGCCGGTGGCCTGTGCACACGGGGCTGTGGTGGCCTTGGCCTTGCCCGTGGGTCTCCTCCTCCCACCGTCTCAGCCAGGCCAGCATCAGGCTGCTTCTCGCTGCGAGGAGGTGAAGGAAAGGAGCTGGGTGTGGCAGTGGTGGCGCTGGTGGAGAACTGGCTGCATCCTTGAAGTTCGTAAGTTAAAATACTGGCTGCATCTGACTTGTGCTGCCATGGGGCCAAGATCTGGTTTCCAGGCCCTGATTCTGGTTTTATAGAACACTATAAACCCCTCTTATTTTTAAAACATTACCATTTTGGCAAGCGCATAAACGCTTCCTGTGTTATTTCATAGTCTGTGCAACCATTATTTCAAATAGCTATTGATATTCCTTTGGTAAAGCCTGTGGATAGCTTTTATAAATGGCCATTGCTATTTTAACTGGCCACTATTCCTGGATTCTTAACCACTAGCCACTTATAGAAATACTGACATCTGGTTGAGATCACATGCTGAGTACGGGTGAAATGCTGAAGGATAGAGGTTGGATGGTGGTTACTTTAAGGTCCTAGAGTGTGTAGACTGAGATAGAGCTTGCTGCCTGCACCTGCAGCTCCCCTTTCAAGGCTTGGCCTTTACGTATTTCATCTTTTTTTAAATGAGGGCAGGAAGATGTAATTTTCATTTTTTTAAATGATACAATAAAAATGAAATATAAGAGGTCAAATATATACATTTACTTTTTTGTTGTTTGACTTTTTTTTTTTTTGAGACAGGGTCTTGCTATGTAGTTTAGGCTAGTTTTGAACTTAGCAATCCTCCTGCTTCAGCCTCCTGAGTGCTGGGAGGAAGAGGCAAAGGAAGCATGTCCCACCCTGCCTAGGGACTTGTAATTCTAATTCATTCATTTTCAACAGTTTGTTGTTTGACTGAATGAAGGTAATGTATCATGTTCAGTTGTCTAAGGACATGTGTCCATCCTTCACACATACATTTTTCGTATTAGAAATAATCCTGTCCTAAATATTCTTATAAATGTTTCCTGATGAATATATTCAGAAAGATTTTTTCTTTTTGAGTTAGGGTTTCGGTACACAGTTCACGCTGCCCTCGAATTCACTTTGTAGCCCATGCTGGCCTCGAACTTGCTGTGGTCCTCCTGCCTCAGCCTCCCCAGAGCTGGGATTACAGGCGTGCACCACCACGCATGGCTGGAGCTCTTTCTTCTGACTATTTCTTAGCAGTAGAGTTATTGCACTGTGGGATTTGTGCCTCTCCAGCTTGAGAGGTGCTGAGCATTGCTTTCGCGGTGGTGCTCCCGGGTCGTATCCGGTCTGGGCTTCCTAGGCTGCACATCCGTCCATGTGGATAGCAAAGCTTCTCAGAGTTGGTTTGTGACGATCCAATGGGATGAGACGTTGCCTCTTGTGATTTTCTCATGTGGCAAATTAAATTTGTTTTGTAATTTGTTGTCATTGCCAACAGAGCCAACGGTATGAGAAAAACTTGTTAAATTTCTTTTCTTCAGTACTCTTCTGAGAATTTTCTAAGCAAGACAACCGCTTGGAAATCTAGGAAGGGACTTAAAAGTTAGATTATAAAAAGTTAGATCCATTCCTAGTGAGGAGAACGACGTCTCCTGGCGTTTGGGGTCCGAGTCGCAGCTGACCACGGCTGCCCCTGCGTCCGGTGTCTGGGTTCGAGTTGAGAAGCGAGTCGCACAGGTCCGCCCCAGTCACAGTCACGGGAGGATCCCGCGCGTGGGCGTCTTGAGGTGACCTTGCCGGCCTGTCCAAGGGTGGGAGCACCTTAGCTCTCGTGTTCCGCATCATCGGAAGAGCAGGTGCAGGCCCTGACCTGCCGGGTCCATTCTTGTCAGGGGTGCTGATCCAGTGCATGAACCCACAACTCGAGGGGCAGCTGGCAGAGGGCGGGCCCTGTCTGCGGAGTGCTGCGTGCTCTGTCTTCACACACGTTCACACGGGGAGCTTACGGGGGTTTGCTCAGCGCGGAACCCCGCCCGGCGGCTCAGATACCCCGAGAGCCTCACCCCGCCCCCTCCACCCCACGGCTCTTCCCGCCGCTCTGTTGTCTTAGATTCTTGTAAAAACAGATACATTTCGTCTCTGCAAACCGCCAGGGTGGTGGCGTGTGCCTGTCGTCCCCGTCTCTCGGGAGACTGAGGCAGGGAGACCGCTTGCGTCTGGGAGTTTAGGACCAGCCTAGGCAACACAGTGAGACCTTGGCTCCAAATTAAAATTTTAAAGATAAATTAATTAAAAAAGAAAAACTGCTCTGTGCTGGATGGGCTGTGTATTATCAGCCCCCTTTCTGGGTGAAAAAATAGTCTGTCGTCGAAATAGCTTTCAATTGATTAAATCCAGCATTGTAGAACTACTTCCGTGTGGTCATCTAGTTTCAAGGTTTACTCATTCCAGCAAAAACGTGTTGACCTTGGTAGCTCCTCACTTAGCATAGAGAACAGTGCCCACCTGACGGGCCGGTGTGGCGTTTGCTGGGTTCCGGCAGGGACTGAGTGGCGGCAGGTTCTCCTGTCGTGTTTATGATCCAACTGGTTTCATCCCTTCTTGATGTTTTCACATTCCATTATCAGAGTCTCATCTTAATTTGAACTTTGTAGCTTGCAGTCTGTATTACTTAACTTTCCACATATCGGAGTCACCACCCATCTGGTGGAATATTATACAGGTATCAAGAACGATGGTGGGTGTGTTTCTACGGTGGCATGGAGGCGTGTTCATGATAGGGGCACACAGAGTGTAGAAGTTGGTTTTACTTTTTTTTTTTTTTTTTTTTGAAGGAAAGGCATAAGCATCTTAGAGATTTTGGAATATGTAGATTGATATTCAGAACTTTCTGAATGTCAGGTTTCACTTTTTTAGGCCTCTACCTGGAGCCTGAATTTTAACACTATTTTACTTATTAATCACCAAAAGCATTTTTCAGTTTGAGACAAAGTGTTTCTTAAAATGTCCCAGATTTCTTTACACTTGATCTAAGCCAAAAGAATGACACATTCCTTCAAACAAAATGTGTTACAAATCATTCTTTTAAAACTTTTTTTTTTTTTTTTTTGAGACAGGGTCTCACTGTGTAGTGCAGGCTGGTCTCAAACTTGTGATCACACCAGGGAGAGAGTCTTGAGAAAAGAGGCTGGAGGCAGGAAGGGGGAGGGAAGGAGAAACCGCTGGGGTCTGGCTGTGTGTCACGCCACCCCGCCCGGGCGCCCTGGAAGCCCCGCCCACCGCCCTGATCTCAGCACTTCCTGTCAGCCCCCGCTGCTCCCGGGAGAGCCCAAGGCCCAGACAGTCTGAGAACACCTCCCACCTGTCTGTCGCACACCTTCAGCTGCTCCCCGCCCTCTCTCCTCTTACTCTATTTTAAACTGTGAGAAAATAGGTCCCCCCACTACCACATTACAACCACTTTATTCATAAATGCTTTGCCTGTGGCTTTTTAAAATATCTGACACTCAGCATACACATCAGCACTATATTTTAATAGTGAAGTGAAAATCTAACTTCATTTTTGTATGATTGATGTTCTGTTTTCCGGTAAAAATTATCATTTTAGGCTGGGAGGGTGGCACAAACCTGTAATCCCAGCACTGGGGAGGCTGAGGCAGGAGGATCACCGCAAGTTTGAGGCCAGCCTGGGCTACGTAGTGAGTTCAAGGCCAGCCTGGATTACATAGTGTGACCCTGTCTCAAAACAAACAAACAAACAAAAATTTTGTCATTTTAATTGGTTAAACTCATTAAGTGACTTAAATTCTGATGTATAATTTTATATTAGAATGATACTGTCGTATTTCTACCTGGTGTCATGTTATTTATAAAAATATAGTAGTTGGCACAAATATCTCCTTTTGTCATTAAAATATTAAAATATTCATATATACCCACTTCCCTCTGCTTTGTCCTTTGCAGAACCCTCATTATCACAAACAATTTTTTTAAAACGTTTGTAATTCTGGAGATTAAACCTAGGAACTCATGCATGCTAGCAAGCACCCTACCACTGAGTTGCATCCCCCACCCCTTGATTTAAGTGGCATTTCTCTTTGCTTTGGGGTTAGCTCCTAAATTCTATGGATATAGAGTCCATATTTGGAGTGTTATGATTTTTTTTTCTTTCCTTTTTTTGTGGTACTGGAGGTTGAACACAGGGCCTTTATACTTTACTACATCCCCAGCCCTTTTTAAAATTTTTTTTATTTTGAGACAGGATCTCCCTATGGTCCCAAATTTGCCCAGCCTGGGCTGGAACTTGGGATCCTCCTTCCTCAGCTTCCCAGAGAGCTAGGATTACAGGTATGTGTACCATGCCTGGTGATTTTACTTTCTCTTCTTTCGTCCCTCCCTTCCTTCCTTCCTTCCTTCCTTCCTTCCTTCCTTCCTTCCTTCCTTCCTTCCTTCCTTCCTTCCTTTTTGGTACAGGGAAGCAAACTCACAACCTCACGGTTACCAGGCAGGCGCTGTGCTGCTGAGCTATATCCCTGGCCCTCTTACGTCTTTTCATTCTTTTTTTTTTTCTTACCTACCTGTCCGGTCTCCTAGTTCCTCCCAGTTTTTTAAAAAGCATAAAGTGGAGATCGTTTATTGTCCTGGCACAATCAGAACAGCACACAAGGCAGATCTGCTCCGTGAGCTTGTAGACCCATTTGCAGTATCGGAGATGATCCTCACATGTTTATGGGAGAGGATGACCTCAGACAGATGAGTCAGGATGGACCCTGGAAAGGTCCGGAAACCATGCCTGAGCGGGTACTGGATCCCGTGGCATCTTTCTTGTTAACTCTTACTCACCTGCAAGACAGATCCACTGTCCTGCCAAGGAGTCAGCATGCCGATGGGCTGAGAGACCTCACCAGTGGGCAGACCCTCGCCATGTCCCCGGGCTCAGAGCAGACCGCAGTGAAGGTGTTGTGAACTCGCGCTGTGTGATTTCCCGCCGGAGAAAGTTGCAGCGCTGGATAACAGGGAGGTCTGCTTTGGGCAAACCTTACCCAGCAGCCGCACACTCCTGTTTTGAAAGGGTGACCTGCTTGGGCTTCCGTAGGGCAGGCAGGCTAATTCCAGATGAATGAGACAAACTTCAGAGGGAAATGGCAAAAGGCCCCATTCATTCACAGATCCTTACTGAGAGCCCGACACCAGTCTCAGGAAAGAACTTTACTTTTTATCTAAACTGTCTTCCCTAAAACCTTTGCGGCTGCGATTGCTGGTATGGGGTGCTAGCAACTCACTGTTAACATGCGTGGGGTACGCTGGGTCATCATTCTTGTTAGGGAGGTCTGGAGCCTGCCCCCGAGGAGGGTGAGTTTAACGGGGACATAGATTATTATGTCCTAACAGCAGTAACTGTAGTAAGTCTCGAGAGAGTGTAAGGGCTGCTGGGCCTTGAAGGGTGAGTCACACTGTTTTGGGCAGGCAAAGGTGGCCAAGGCGTTTCCGTGGAGTGCAGGGCAGGAGGGGTGGCTGCAGCAGAACGCAGGCTGGTTCAGCCGGACTTCATACAGCTAACCTGGCACCCTGCGGTTGGTTATTTGTCCTTTTGATTGGTGGGAGTTTTGTCTTACCTCCCTGATTGTTGCCATGTTTTTTTTAATTGGGCTCTTTCGTAGGTCAGCATCTCAGCGAGGGTGTCTTACCACTGTAAAGGCATTCTGCAATCCTGAATAACAGCATTTTCCACGGTGGCCTAATTTTATTTAGCTTAAATGACGGAAATTCGTATTCTTGATACTCAAGAACTTGGGCATTATAGCTTGTTGAGCATGAATAACCTTTTTTGTTTTTCTTTTTTTTTTCCCCCAATAACATGTAATTTGTTTAAATTTTGAAGTTCTTTGTCTAGGAAAGTGAAATGTTCACATTTTGAAGCTCTAAAAATAAAACACCAGAGAGATGATTGCCAAAACAATGGTGTCAGTCAGAAACACTTTCTGAATCCAGCTTCTAAAGGAGCACTAATTTCTGACTCAGAGCACGGTTACCAGGCACTGACTGTTGTAAGCCACTTAACAGCAGTATTGAGAAATTTAAGAAATAAAATCCTTGAAAACAACTCCAGTTTTCTAATGAGTTGAGATGATCACATGTTCCTCATATGTAAGATGCAATATAAATGATCACGTATTATAATAAAACTTTAAAATTTTAATGAAGAGCATCACTGTCTTAGTGCCTAGGTTCCTCCAAATCAGATCCCATTAATCATGCATTGCTTTACTTTAGATCGACTTAGAAACACATGTTCTTAATAGCCATGGAGCTGACTGAGACCGAATTTACTAAGGTAGTTTCCTGCCGATTTCTACAGAGGACAGTTGAATAAATGCGTTAAAGAAACTGCTTTGTTTCGGAAAAGTGGAGTGCAGGTGGGGAGTGAGGAAGTGTCTCTTCTCAGTCCTTGTGGATCTGCCCAGCAAGGCTTGGCAGTATTAATTTCAGAAGCATTTTGATTTTGCTAGATTCCTTTATCCTCGTTTTAAAACACTTGCTGTTTATTTCGTAAAGAAGCTAATAGCACACGTAACGATATATCGGATCAGTGTATCGGCGTACCGTATGAACCACTTAATAACTTAATACACTTTTGAGGTCATTTAACTTCTGGATGTAAACTGTTAAATAATTGAGTGCCTATTTTTCAACAGATGTGAATTATTAAAAAGAAAATGGCCCGACGGAGCCCTGTATTTCCTTCTCTTGTCACCGAAGAAAGGTATAATACAAGGAAAATATGCATCTAAGGTACACTTTTCCTTTCCACCAGCCGCATGAGGGTGGCAGTGGGGGTGAGGGTTGCTATAAACGGCTGTGGATCAGGCTGTTACCTGATCCACAAAGTGTTTTGTTCATGGGCAAGAGAAGTATTACTCTCTGCCCTCTCCTGGCTTCCGATTTGTACCATGTTGTGGAGCCAGTGTGTCCACCCCAGAAGTGAGAGTTCCTGGAAGCCCTACGGTAGCCTTGAACTTAAACTCTGGAGGCCTGAGCTCACCTTCTTAGTTTAAAATGTTCCCGTTAGCCCTCTTAAATCCGAAGTTGCAAATCAGAGTCTGCAGGACAGAGGCTCACAAAAGTACCTCACATGGCTGACGTGAACCTCGATGGGTTGTTGGCTTTTAAAAATAAGGCAATTTCCACGCAAGTCTAAATTCTAGCTGTTTTGAAATACCAGATGATTTGGAAAAACGAACCCGCGTTTGCAGTTGGTCATTCATGGGTGCAGCAGAGTCCCAGCGCCTTTAGCTGGGGAAAGACCTTGCCAGTTCTCCGGAGCCGCGCAGTCATTCCCCAGCGGCTTCGTGCGTCTGGGCTTCCTTCGTTGTGTCACCTGCCTGGCCCTGTAGGCATCTGATCTGTAACTGCCTCGGGGGAGGAGGAGGGACAGCCTGTCAGGCTTCGTCAGCTCGATCTTGACATCTCAGCTCACACTCTGTGCATACTCGTGTGCCCGATTCTGCCAGCCTCCTGCCCTTAGAGGGCTGGAGCTGCTGCTGGCACACTGGTCTGTGGGCGCAAGAACCAGTAGATCTGTGTGCCTCACTTTGGGGCAGAATCCCTGGCTCCAACCCTGTGTAGCTCGCAGGGGTAGACAGACTCTATTTCCTTCTCTGCAAAGTCTTGAATCTGGATGTAAAATTCTTCTCCTCCCGACAAACGCCCTTGGTAAGTCGGTCCCTTCCGCAGGCGGGTTCGAACCATGCCCCGCCACAGCCAGTCGCTGAGCATGGCCCCCTACTCCTCCGTGAGCCTGGTGGAGCAGCTGGAAGACAGGATCCTCTGCCACGAGAAGACCACCGCTGCCCTGGTGGAGCACGCCTTCCGGATCAAGGATGACATTGTCAGCAGCTTGCAGAAAATGCAGAACAAAGGGGGCGGAGACCGGCTGGCCAGGCTGTTCCTAGAGGAGCACATCCGAAACATAACGGCCATCGTGAAGCAGCTGAACCGGGACATCGAGGTAAGGTGTGTGCGGGGCGGGCGTGTCCCACTCGAGCTGTATTGCTGGTCTTACCGATGGCCAAGCAGGCAGCTCGCGCCGGTACCCTAAATCGCTTCCGGGATTTGACTGTAGTTCCCATCAGTGTCGTTGGTATTTATTCTAAGTGTACCTTGCTGATTATTAAATCACCATGGTGTGTTTGGCTCTCCATGGAGAGAGCGAGAACAAGTCAGAAGTTTTCTGGGAAACCCTGTACTTCTTTGAAGACAGCTATTCAATCAATTACTAGGTCGGCCTCTGCTGCTCCAGATTAAATGTTTCTAGGCCATCATGATTTGTACGAAACAGTTTATTACTCAGGTAGGCTGGGTATTTGAATTGCTTCGCACGCTTCTCTTTATTGCTGTTTTGCTCAGAAACGGGCCCAGGAAAAGGCCAGTATTACTAATTTAGCATAGTCTGGTTTTTAAAAAAAATTGTTTTTCTGTACAGGGAATCGAACTCAGGACCTTGCACTTGCCAGGCAGGCACTTGTGCCGCTGAGCTACATCCCCAGCTAGAGTCTATAAATTTACTGCTGTTCTCTGAACAATCACAGGACCCATGCAGTTTCGTTCAGAAAGCTTGAGATCGCTCAGGGCTGAGCTTTCATTGCTGCATCGTGGTGATACCGTTCACACGGAAGTATTAAATAACGAATAGAAAATACACACCCAGAGCAAAGAAACCCTGTTTCCAGTCATGGGGATTGTGTCTTAATTGTGCTTCCTGAAATTTGATCATTTCTTTTTTATTATGCCAGATTTGTAAATTTTTAAAAAGTCTTAATGAGAGATAACTGAAATACCGCAATAATTCACCAACTGTAATTATACAATTAAGTGCTTTTTGGTAGATTTATACAGTTGTGCAACCTTCAACACAATTCCATTTTAGGAGTTTGCCATCCACCCCATAAAACCCGCACAAGCTGTCCTTCGACCCCAGCCACTCATCTACTGTCTGTCTTTATAAATTTGTCTTTTCGGGGCACTCCCTATAAATGGAATCATCCATGCAGAAGTCCTTCGCCTCTGGCTTCTGTCACTGAACATAACTTCTTTGGGGTTCAGCCATACCCTCAAATGCATCAGGTTCCTTTTTTTTATATCTGAGTAGTGTGCTCTTGTGTGAATAGACCACCTTGTGTTTATCCATCTATTAGTTGATGGACGTTTGGGTTGTGTCCAGTTTGTAGTCATTATCATTAAAGTTGCTGTGAACATTTTTGTGTGCAAGTCTTCGATGTGGAGAAGGCTTTCATTTCTCTTGGATGACTCTCTAGGAGTGGAATTGCTGGTCTTCCAGTGAGCTGGTGTTTAATTTTACAAAGCAGGGTTGCAAGCTGGCTGTTCATTTTACAGTCCGCCAGCAGTGTGTGAGCGTTCCGGTGTCTCCACCGCCTCCCCCACTCTGACATAGTATCGAGGTGCATTTTTCCGTGCAGCGCCGAGGGAATCCAGGCCGCTTACCCACCAGGCCCCCTGCTGTGAGGCTGCGCTGCACCTGCAGCCCTGTGTTTAACCAGTGTCACATCAGCGCGTGTGTGCTGGCGCCCCATGGCCCACCTTTGCAGTTCTCCAGTGACTGACACGTTGAGTGCCTTTTCGGGTGTGTGGGACGGTCATTTGTAAGTCTGTGGTGAAATGTTGAGTCCAGTTTTCTGCCCATTTTTCATCGCGGGTGTGTGGAAGGTTCCCGTGTTAACCATTTTTCTAAATGTATAATCCATCGCACCCACGGACGATGTCGGTGGTCACTCCTGCTCGTTTCTAAACATCTTTGTCGTCCCAGCAGCATCAGGCAATGCCTCCTACTTCGCTCTCCTCCAGCCTTTGTAACCTCGCTGCTGCTTTTCTGTCTCTGTGAATTTGCATATTGTAATGACGTCATGTAGGGTCATCATACACTATTCGTCCAATATTGTCCAAGTTCATCCATGTTGTAGCACGCATTAAAATCCATTTTAATTTGGGTTGTTTCATTGGGTTGTTTCCCTTATTATTCAGGTTTTTTTTCTTTTTTTCTTGGTACCAGAAATTGAACTCAGGACCTTGCACTTCCTGGGCAGGCACTTGTGCCGCTGAGCTACATCCCCAGCCCTGCTGTATTATTCAGAATTGCTACCAGTTTCTTATATAGGTTAGATACGAGTCCTGTATTAGATACATGACTTACAAGTGTTTTCTCCTATTCTGTGGCTTACATTTTCATTTCCCTAGTGTTAGCCTTTGAAGTACAAAAGTTTTTAATCTGTTCAGTAGTGCTAGGGGTTGAATCTAGGGTCTTACACATGCTACACAAAAACCCCATCACTAAGATGCACTCACAGTCCGAGTTTTAATTTAATTTTATTTATTTTTTTCTTGGGTTTTAATTTTAAGGAAGTCCATTTTACTAGTTTTTTTTTTCTTTTATAGCTTATGCTTTTGTTGTTGTGCCGTAAAATTCTTTGCTTATTAGCACAAGATCACAATGGGTTTTTTGCCCTGTTCGGAACTTTTACTTCCTACTTTTAAATTTGAGATCCGCTTGGAGCTGATTTTTGTGTGCAATGTGAAGTAATAGTCTACATTGCTTTTTGTGTTACTATGGCGTTTGCTGAACAAACCTGACCTTGTCTTTACAAGTCCATTCACTCCAATAGGTTGTGAGTTTTTCCACATGAACAGCTGTGCCTCACTTCTTTCATTGCCAGTCCCAGCATGGGGAGCAGAACGCTATGAGGGCTGCTCCGCTCCATTGTGCCGTTAAATAAAACACCTGGGCATGAATAATTTATAAAGAGCAGGAAGTGCCCTGCCCAGGCCTCTGGTGCTGGTGTGCCTGCTGGCTGTGTGCCCCAGGACGGAAGGGCACGTTCTGTGTCCTCGAGTGGCAGGAAGGTAGCGGGGTGTGGCCTGCCTGACCCTGGTCTTCCTAGAAGGCCCCGATCTGTTCAGCAGGATGCTGTTCCCGTGCCGGCCACCTCCTCAGAGCCCGCCTCTGAGCGCTGCCACGGCAGGAGCACGCTGCTGCATGCCTGATGCCATCCTGGACCATACAGGCGTTTAGCAAGTAAATAAGTGCTCAGGTTAGGCTGGTGCCGGGTGTAGCGCTGCTAGTAGCAAGGACGTAAGAGACTCTGAGGTCCTCTCTGCCAAGGGCATCCTTTCCGGATAGACTTGGGAGAGGCCGGAGAGCTCAGTGCCGGTCAGTGGCAGTGCGGAGACGAAAGCCGGGGATGAAATTCCAGAACTGGACTTCTTTACCTCCCCTGCTTTGCTGCTGCGGAGATTTTCCAGAACCTTAATTTTCTGTGATCACCTCTGAATTTTACGTAGCTGACTGTCCCTCCAGAAGACCTTGTTCGTGGTGCTTGTTAGTTCCAGCTTTGGTTCTCCCTGAGTTCACCCCAACCCATCTTTCTTTTCTTTTTTTTAAATTAAAATTAATGTTTGTTGAAAAGCAACTGTACTTCCACTTCACAGAGACAAATAAAAACAAGACACATGGTGTACAAGAGCATTAAAATGTGAAGTAGTGATAGGTCTCACCGCAAAGTTCACAAGACCTACATACAGAAAACTTAGAGAGCATTACAGAGAAATTGATGATTTCTAGAGATACATTTTAAGGCGAGACACTTGAATGTAACAATTTTCCAGAAAAATCAATCTAATGATCTAATTCTAAGGAAAATCCCTGGTTTTTTTAATTGGCAAGCTTTTCTACAGTTGATATGAAAATCCAAGACACTTGAAATAGTTAAAACAATTTTGAAAAGCAAGAAAAAAAACTTTGGAGGGCAAATATGACAGTATTTCCAAAATTAATATACATTTATGATATCTTATTTACTCTTTCAGCTTCTCACACTAGGGAGACAATAGTGTGTTTACTGATGTGATCTGATTTATTTCACTTATGAATATTGTCTCTAGTTGCATTCATTTACCTATAAAAGCCTCGTTTATCTTTCTTTATAGTGAGTAATACTCCATTGTATAAAAACACCACATCTTTTTTATCCATTCTTTGATTGATGGGCATGTGGGTTGTTTCCAAGATTTAGCTATGACAAATTGCGTTGCTATAAACATGGGTGCACAGATATCACTGTGGCATGATGCTTTTAATTCTTCTGGGAAAAGACCCAGAAGAGGAATAGCTGGGTCAAATGGGACGTCCAGTCCTAATTTTTTTGAGAAATCTCCACACTGATTTTCACAGTGCTGGCACCAGTCCACACTCCCACCAACTCTCCTTTTGATTCACTTAAATCAACAACTGCTTCGGTAATCAGGGTTGTTAACAAGCAAACCTGGGAAACCAAAGTCATCCGTTGTTTTATGCTTTATTGTTCCCCAAACATCCCTGTTCTTCTTTCTTCCCTTCCTCCCTCCCTCACTCCTTCCTTCTTTCTTTCCTTCTTTCCTTCCTTCCTTCCTTCCTCCCTCCCTTCCTTCCTTCCTTATTTCCTTCTCTCCTTTTCCCCTACCCTCCGCAATACTAAGGATTGAACCCAGAGACTCACTCACCCAGCACAAACATATTCTTCTAAGACTTTTTTGGGACAGTTTACAATGCAGTGGGTTTTAGAGCAATTGTAATTTTGTTGTTTTTCCAACATCTGAAACACATCTTATGTAATGATTATTCTTGCCATACCAGACAGCACTCTTCCATTTATACATATTTTTAGAGTATGCAAATTTGCAAATGAGATGATTTCCATTGCAAAGAAGGAAAACTGAATAAAATCTAATTTTGGCGAAAAAAAATTTACTTTGGACGTTTGAGTGTTCACTTTTTTATAACTGGTCATAGCCACCTATCATAATAAAGTGGTAGTAAGGAAGTTTAGAAACTTAAGACTTCAGTGTGGAGTACTAATTATATGGGCTCTGATACATTGTGAAGCTAAGCACGTCTGCCCAAACATAACCAGAATCAGGACGCCTGATGAGACGGAATTGTTACACCATAGGCAGAACTCATCAGCCTGAAATCGTGGTTGTCTTAGGCAGTGTGGGCTGCTATGACAGGTTACTATGAATGCTGTGGCTTAAATGACAGAAGTTGTTTCTCGCGGTTCTACAGACTGCGAAATGCAAGATCCAAGACCCGCGTCCTGGTTTGGAGGCGGCTGACCTCTCGTGTCTTTGCATGCAGGCAGCGGAGAGCAGGAGCAAGCTCTTGGGTCTCCTCCCTGGAGGCACAAGTCACCTTCATGAGGGCTCCGCCTTAGGACCTGAAACCTTCCCAAGGCCCCCCTCACGCCACCACACTGGGGGTTAGGTTTGCAACTATGACTTTTAAGGGGACACATACGTTTAATCCGTAATAGTGATGTACAGTGATACTTTAAAAGTACTAAAAGGAAGTCTTTATCGATAGTATAAAAATTGGGAGGGTGAATGTTCTACAAAAGGTGAGAGTTGCGTATTTAAAACAAGAGGTGTGAAGAGACACAAATTGTACCTCAGTGTGAAAGGTGTATCTTTTTGTCTATAGATTGTTAACGAATTCTGCAGTGAGTTGCCGGGGTTTTTTGGGCTGTACGCTGGGCGGAGCACAGGGCCTTCGCATTGAGCTGTATCCCCAGCCCCCCTTTTTTAATTTTTTGAGACAGGGTCTGGCTAAGTCACTGCATTGCCCGCGCTGGGTGCAAACTTGAGATTCTCCGGCTCAGCCTTCAGCGGTGATGGGATTCCGGACATGGCTACCGAGCCTCGCTCTTGTTATTTTTCTTACTGACTTATACTCGTCAAATTTGGAATCTGCCCCCTTCTACAAGCAGATTCCAAGGTGAAGACAGCTGACTCTTGTGTGCTGGAGCATGGCAAGTGTGGACAGCACTGGTTGGGAGAACCTATCGTTTTAATAGATCCCCGCCCACTGGCAGTTTGCCTTGTGATGTGGAGTGTATCATCCATAATTTATTCCTCAGAAGCTTTTCATAAACTATCATCATTATAAATTTAGCAGAGGTAATATAGTCAGCGATGAATTATACATATCTGGATTACCCAGCCGTCTTTGGTTTAAGCGGTTACCTCTTCCCGCAGCCCGGGCCGTGGTTAGTGGTCCCCGACGCTTTCACTGGTTGCAAGTTGAGAGCTTGGGGAAGTGGCTCTAAAGCCCCAGGTTTGGGGAGCCGGCAGTTGGCTCTGCCACCTGGCTGCTTGGAACCCATGTGCTGAGACTTCAGCGTCCTGCTGGCTTGGGGCACGGGCTTTGGCTAGTGGGGTTATGGGCGGTGGTGACGGGTTTTCATCTGAGTAGATCCTGCAGTTGGGCTGTTTAATAATTGGCAAGTGGACTACGGAAGAGTTCTCGGAACTCAAATGATGCGCGCCGTGTTCCGCTTTAGGAAGACGTCAAAACGGGTGGAGGTGTGGCTCCGCGGTGGGCGTCCGCCTAGCTTGTGTGAGGCCAGGGGGTTCAGTGTCCAGCGCTGCAAAACGCCACATCCAAACAAGAAGCGGTAACGACAGAAATGCGTCAGAGCAGGGGCGAAGCGAGGCCGTGAGCGTGGAGTGGGCGGCGGACAGGAACTTGCTCCGAAGAGGAGAGGGCTTTTGACTGTTGGACCTCGTGTATTTTACCTGAAAACAAAATCTCAGCCTGCAGTGCGGGGACCTGGGCCCACTGTCACCCCCAGCCGCGGGAGCTGGTGATTAGCGCCCAGGTTCATTTTGTTAGAGTGAATTCACTGGGAGCGGGACATTCGTTCCTTTCTGTTCACAGGGATGAGTGCTGTTTTGTTGGCAGCACTGGGGGCTGAACCCGGGGCCTTCGCCACCGAGAAGGGCTGCGTCCCCAGCCCTTCGCTTGCTTTTCATTTCCAGACAGTCTCTGCATTGCTGAACTGCCCAGGCTGTTCTTGAATTGGCGATCCTCCTCCCCCAGCTTCCCGGAGTGCCGGGATTATAGGCGTGTGCCTCCAGGCCCCGCGAGAATACGATTTTTAAAAATGGACTTCGGGCTGGGGATGTAGCTCCGTGAAAAAGCACATGATTAAATTAAGATGCACAAGACCTTGGGTTTAATCCCCAACACTGCAAGAAATTAAAAAGAAATTAACTAACTAAAATAAAATAAGTAATAACCAAAAACAGATTTTATGGTTTTTGAGCAGTTTTAAATTCACAGCAAAACTGAGCAGAAAGCACACACAGCTGTCATACGGCCCCCGGCTCCACCATTTTCCGGAGACTGAGGGTGCTGCGTGGTCTCGGTACGATTTTGATTTCCTGTCTCTTTGCTTACTAGAAAAGTTGAACACTTTAAGAAATGTTCGCTATTTTAGTTCCTTGTCTGTGAATTTCTGCCCATTTTCTCTGCTTAGTGATTAAAAAACAACGCATAGGAAGTAGGACTGGCTATATAGCCTTTGCTGTTTCTTTTTAAGGGGCTTTTTTTTTTTTTTTACTATTTTCTTTTTGGTACCGGAAATTGAACTCACGGCCTCCCACCTGCCAGGCAGGTGCTGTGCCGCTGAGCTACATCCCCAGCCCAGCCTTTGCCGTTTCTGTCCCTTCGAATGCTGCATCCTCCCAGGTGTGGTCCAGCCACCCTGGGCAGCCTCACCCCGGTCTGTCCCCTTGCTTCGGTTTTGGGGGATGGGACCTAGGATTCTGCATGTGAAACAAACCCCCTGGGTGATGCTGATGGACCCCAAAGGTGCTTGAGCCGCTGGCTTTCTGCCTAATGGTAAACAAAGGTTTGAAGCATTCCATACAGAATGACGCGGCCCCCTGTGAAGTGTAAGCTGTAGGTGTCACTGCCCGCAGAGAAGAGAGAGTTCATCAGGGCTTCGTAGGAGACGCTGGCCAGAGTTCTGAGGTGTTCTCAGGAACACGACCGGATGACTAAGCTTTGTCATCACGGGGGATTGTGAGGAGCCTGCATTCTTCTTCACAGGGCAGGCTCCTTCTTAAAGGGCTGGACACTACCGGAAATAACAGATAGGGCTTCCAGGTTCCTCCCGGTGAGGAACTGTACTGTCAGTGTCTCTCCATTCAGAGGGGCCCTTGCCAGGCTTCCAATGCTCACATTCCTAATTCTGCTTTTTAGCTGCGAAGTTTGAAAATCCTAAAAAAAAAAAATATGTAAGTATACTTTTCTGTATATTATACCTCAAGAAAAGAAGAAAAAAAAATAGTTGAGGAAAGGGCACACAGATGTAATGTGTATAAGGATGACTGCACCGTCTTAAATTGGGGTGTCTGTCCTTTTGAGAATGGGGACCGCAGAGGGTCAGTGTTATCAGACACCATCAGATTCTCGAAATGAACAGTAAGCAAGAGATGCTGAAGCGTGCGTGTCCAGGAAACCCCGGTATTGGAGCAGGAAGTAAAGGAAGGATGTGAACAGCCGTGGAGACAGGCTGCAGGCCTGGGGTGCGGTGGGCTGGGGCCTGAAACCACCATTAGGGCAGTCTTGTTGCCTCCCCGCCTTAGAGGCTGAGGCAGGCTGCACCTGCGGGGATGAGGACCGGCTGTGGAGGTGCCTGAGCGGCCGGGACACCCAGGAACCCTTCTGCAGAAGACGCTGTAAAGGAAGGTCGCCCCACCCGACGGCCCCGGAGGCTGGGAAGGAAGAAAGACCGCGGCCCGGAGGGTGAGCAGCAGGTGCCTGTCCATAAACAGATCCCACCTTCGGGAGGTTCTGGTACCACCTACAGTGTCTTCCTTGAATTTAACTTTTGAAAAGTCAGTAGATGAATCACAAGCAATTTGTTGCTCTTAAGACAAAGTAGAAGAACTTCCTGAGTCCTGGCCCTGAAGGCGGAGACCACAGGAAGCAGGAGGAGTCTCGGGGAAGCCTTGCGGGGCAGGTCTAGGCCCCTCGGGGTCAGCGGGCAGGACCTGCACAGGAGGAGGGAAAAAGGGAGAAGACCCATTGAACCAGCTCACAGCCAGGTGTAGTCTGATAACATTCCTGAACTCCAAAGTAAAGAAAAAATCTTTCAAGCTTCTAAGCACCAAAAGCCAAGGTCCTCATAGAGGAAGAGCCGTGGTGCTTCCTGACAGCCTGGAAGGTCACGGAGAGGAAAGGCCTCTGGCCAGGTGCTCTGCTTCCTGTCCCGAAGCCCTTGCCCTTGGTGGAGGGAGGACGTCTACCACCTGACTTTTGGAGAGGAAGTCTTTCCTCAGGGCCTGTCTGATCCCTCAGCTGGGGAAGGGACTCTAGCCAAAATGCTAGGCAGAGACAAACGCGAGGGAAACCTGCACAGGAAACTGATGTTCCTTTAAAAAAGACCTGTATGGAGCTGGGTATGGTGGTGCATGCCTATAATCCCAGCTCTCAGGAGGCTGAGGCAGGAGCATCACTGTGAATTTGAGGCCAGCCTGGGCTGCATACGTGAGTTTAAGGCCATCCTGAACTACTCAGTGAGACCCTGACTCAAAAAAAAAAGATCTACGTGATTTTGTATAAATAGATATTGTAAATACCTGGACTGTCTAACCAAAGTCTTAAAAAGTAAAAACCAAAAATCACTGAAATATAAGACATTCTGCAGGCAGAATTCTAATTGTAGCCCAACTAGAAGTATGAAGGTATTTTAGCAAAGCCTAGTTATAGGGGGCGGGGAGCAAAGCAAGTTCTCTGCAGGTCAGTCTCCCAAGGTTGAGCGGTGAAGGAGGGCCAGGTGTGTGGGTGCACACCTGTAATGGCACTTTGGAGGCTGAGGCAGGCAAGTTTGAGGCGAGTCTAAATAATTTAGTAACTTACAGAGACCCTGTCTCAAGATAAAACATAAGGGATGAGGGTGCTGGGTTCAGTCCCCAGGACCATAAAAGAGAAGAGGGAGGTGCGTGCCATGCAGGTGTGCTGAGCGTCCTTATTGGGGGGGCCCTGGAATGGACAGGCAAGATGGCCGCTCATGGGTCGCCTGAGGAGGAGGCGAAGACGTTCCCCAGGCAACAGGGGAGACAGGGAGTCCGCGGCAGCCAGGTCAAGCCAGTCTCAGGGCAGGAAGGCAGGACAGCAGCAAAGCCACACCCGCTGAGAACATGAAGCCAGACAAGGGACACTTGGATACACAAAGTAGTGCAGGGTTGCAGTTAGGAGCATCTTCTACAGAGCCAGACACCCTGGGTTCGAATCCCGGCGCTGCCACTCGCTAATGGTGCAGCTTTCAGCTGGAGATTCAGCGAGTTAGTACTGCAGTGTGCTGACCATGCCAGTGTGTGAGGCGGTTAACACGAAGCGGGTTTCTGCCTCGTTGTGTCTCAAACGTAGTAGCAGTGTTAGCATCAGGTAGGTGGTGAACAGGGTAAACGGGCTATTATATGACGGCAGCAAGCTCTGTACCACGACTCCTTTGTACCAGAGGAAGCGGCAGCTAAGCGGGGAGGTTGGTAAACATGTCTGACAGTGGGGCAAGTCATCGTTCCTCTTCCACAGCTGCGGGGATGCAGTAGGCAAAATAAATAAGGTCTGCTGAGTATGGTGGCCCATGCCTGTAATCCCAGCTACTCGAGAGGCTGAGGCAGGAGGATCCCACATTCCAAGCTCAGTCTGGGCAATTTAGCAAGACCCTGTCTCAAAATAAAAAATTAAAAATGGCTGGAGTAGGTAGCTCAGTGCAAAAGCCTTGGTTTCAATCCCCGCCACCATCAAGAAAAAAATCAATCATGTGATACAAAGCAAACCTGGACATACTCAAAATATTAAATGTTATAGACCGTATTTATCATGAAGCCGGTATCATGAGAATTAATAACAGTAACCACGAAACTTAACTGCTTCAACACGACACAAAATTCTAAATAATGCTGAACAATCCTTAGATACCTAGATAGTCTTAGACCATAGAGGAATTCAGAACTGAAATGAAAACAGTAAGAAAGGAAGCATCAGAACACACACGCAGGGTGGGGAGAAGCCCGCTTCACACAGCCGAGGGGCAAGCTACGAGACTTCAGTGCCTTAGGATTAAGGAGAAGTAATAAAAGCAAAGTGTTTAGTTTGCATTGGAAAATTCACACACTTAGTCTGGAGTGGTCTCTAAAATCAGTCCCTTCCCGCCCCTCCCCTCAAAAGGAGCGGGTGGCAGCTCCCCTCCGCTCCCCTTCCCTTCCCTTGTGTCTCTGTCTCTGTCTCTTTCTGTCTTCTCTGCCTGCCTCTGTCTCTCCTGTCTCTGTCTGTCTGTGTCTGTCTCTCTCTGCTGTCCCTGTCCCCCACCCCCGTGTCTCCCTCTCCCTGGTTCTCTGTGTACTTGTTTATCAGGTGACTGTTAAGAGGAGTCTCTTAGGGAAAACATGGGTGAAGCAGTTGTCCGTCCGCTGTGACCCCTCGGCCCTGTGTCCACAGGTCCTGCAGGAGCAGATCCGCGCCAGGGACAACATCAGCTACGGGACGAACTCTGCCCTGAAGACCCTGGAGCTGCGGCAGCTGTCGGGGCTGGGGGACCTCCGCGGGAGAGTGGCGAGGTGGGTGCTCGGCGGCTGCGGTCCCCACCCTGGGTGGTGAGTGGTGGGTGATGGGGCGGCCCTCAGGGAGCCCAGATTCCGGGCTGCCACCTGCTCCTTGTCCTCGGCACTGACCCACACATGCCGTTGGCTAAGGTCGTGCGTCTCTCAAATAATGCAGAGCTGGGGCTTTCATCTGTGTGCCTTTCTGTGTGGTTCTCGTAATTTGTCTTCATTTTCTGAAAGTTTTGGGCTTTTGATCAGGTGAAAGTCTTTAGAAGGAGATTGTTCCCCTTGGACAGGGTGACGGTGCTGTCTTCTGCCCCGCGCTCTCGGGACCCTGCGGCCTGGGCCGGGGCTGTGAGCAGGTGCAGGCTCGGGGCCACCTCCTTCTGCTGGGTCTCAGCCGTCAAGCTTGCGGGGCCCTGCGGGGGCTGCGACCACGACCGGTGTCCACATGGGGCCTCTTCTGCCCTCTGCTGCCCACGGGAGCCAAGCACAGGGACGGGCCCCTGCAGGGGCCTGGGCACCTATGGGCCTGAGAGAGGCGGGGAGGGGGAGGCAGGGACCCCCGGGGCAGAGCCTCTCGGAGCACAGGGGCCGCTTTGGGGCGTATTTGTGTGGGCGCCGTGCCGTCTTCAGCCCTTCGACCCGTTCTCCTGCCGCTGTGTGGTTGCACGGGCTGCTCCAGTCCCCTGAGCCTGTCCTCCTCTGCTGGCGTCTCTCCAGCCACAAAGTTGAGCTCGGATGGCCCCCGGCGCCTGTCCTGAGACCCGCTCTGCCCGACTCCCTCGGCCCCGTGTCCACCTCACCCTGCGCCCTCGCGATCTTGGGCTGGGCGCCCGGTGGTTGCCCTGTGTGGCCGAGTGTCTGCAGTGGTCTCCGGAGGACAGCAGACCCTCAGCGAATGAGTGATCCCGAAACATCCCGTGGTGCAGCGGACAGACTGGGCTCCTTGTTCCTGGGGTTTGGCTGGAAAGAAACCCCAGCCCGGTGCTAGCGGTCGGGACAGACAGGAGTTGGCAACTCCGGAGAGCCGCAGGGCGTGGGGGGCCTTGGGGCAAGCTTGGAGGCTCTTCATGACCTCTCGAATTGCAGGAAAAGATTAAGCGAGGGGAAATTCATACCCACGCCACGTGGCACCAGTGGGCTTGCAGTAGGTGGAGGCATTGGCATCTCAGGGCCGCTGTGGGGGTTGGAATTGTCTTTCTGATGCTGTGTCTCCCGGTAGAGAAATTCCCGGGAAACCCCTCCAGGAACCTTGCGGACTCTGCACTTCCTTATCAGTTTGTCTACCCAACTTGATTCTGTCCCAACACAAACGCTTTCATTCTAGCTCGTCAGAAACGCTCGTTATGAGCACCAGCTATTTTTGCTTCGTCTTGTGCCTATGTTTGTCTTTCCCTTGGAATGCTAAGGAGGCCTTGTTGAAATGGATTCACGTGAAATAAAAATTCCCTGGCAAAGTTCTGACTTTCCTGCACTGATTACGTAGCTCTTTTGAAGGGGCCTGAGGTCTCTCAGTGATAGTCCGAAATCACCAAGCTGCTGTACTGTCGCACGTTTACTTTGAGAGTTTCTGCGGCCCCACTTGTGACATAGTGAACAGAGGACAAACCTTGGATTTCCCGGCCTGTAAATCCAGCTCAGAGAGCTCTCCCCGGTTTTACCCGCTCAGCATAACACACCCTGAACGGGACTGAGCGGGGCTTCTCCTTTCTCCCTAAGCACAGCTCAAGAGGTTCGGTTTTCCGGTTTCAACCATTTCGACCAGAATACGAGGCCCACTCTCCGCAGATCGCCCTCATCTGTCCAGGCCTCGGCGACTGCTGCTTCTTTCCTCTGTGAGGTTGGACGCGTGGCAACAGCTTTAGGGGAAAAGTGTCTGCGTGCTGAGGAGGTGTCTAAGGTCTTTCCCAGGTGCTTGCTGGAAGTTGGAGTAGAATATTACTGGGGGGCCTTACAAACGGCCCAGCAGCTCTGAAGACCCAGCAGGCATGCTTCCTGGAGATCGCGCTAGGTTTCCCTGTCTGTGTCTGTCTCTGTCTGTCTGTGTGTCTGTCTCTCTCTCTGTCTGTCTCCCTCTCTCTCTCTGTCTCTCTCATCTCTTTCTCTTAATGAAGAGCTCTAGTGAGATCATTCACACTTATGAGTCACCTATTTAGAGCCTCGGTACCCAGTGGCTCTCTGTGTACGCACACAGTTGTGTAAGTCTCTCAACTCTCCTTAAAACATTCGTACTATTCAGAAACAAACCACACAGCCCTCAGCATCACTCCCCATCCCCCTGGCCCAGTCTCCCAGTCCTTGGCAACCACCAGATACTTCCTGTCTGTCATGGATTTGCCGCCCTAGGAATGCAAATGAAGTCGTAGCACACATGCGCTCCTGAGACTGGCTCCTACACTTAGCACGTTTTCAGGGATTGTCAGTGTTGTACCATGTATCAGTTCTTCATTCCTATTCATGGCTGAGTAATATCTTACTGTATACCATACTTTATTTATACATCAGTTGAGTACTTGGATTGTATTTATTTTTTGATTCTTATAAATAATGCTGCTACACGGGCCAGGCGTGGTGGCACATGCCTGTTATCCCAGCACTTGAGAGGCTGAGGCAGGAGGATCGCTGTGAGTTTGAGGCCAGCTGGGCTACAAAGAGAGTTCAAGGCCAGCCTGAACTGCATAGTGAGACCCTGTCTCAAACACACACACACACACTCACTCACACACACACATAGTAATGCTGCTGTGAATATTTGTGAACAAGTTTTTATGTGGTCATTTCTAGAGTGGAAATACTGGGTGACAGAGTGACTTTCTATTTAACCTTTGGGAAACAGAACAGCTAGACTATTTTCCAAAGTGACGGCACCATTTTACCCTGGCACCTGCGCTGTGTCATGCTTCAGAGTTTTCCACAGCTTTGCCAGTGCTTGTGTCTGTCGTTTTCAGCACAGCCCTTCTTCCTAGTAGGTCTGAAGAGTATGTCATTGTGGCTGTGCTTTATATTCCCTTAGTGCCCCACTTCCCTGAAAATGAGACCTGGAAACTAGAGATCAGAAATGCCAGCCCCAATCAGCCCGTCCTTGTGTAGCAGAACTATTGGTTTTTGTATTCTGGTCTTCTGTTCTGCAGTTTTGGTAAACCAGTTCGTGAGTTCCACTAATGTTTAGTACATTTCCTTTGATTCTCTGAAGTTGTATCTACAGGGTCATGACATTGGCGTGCAGCGGTAGCTGTACTCCTTCCTTCTCTGTCTGGATGGCTTTGATTTCTTTTTCTTGCCGAGATGCTCTGCCTAGAACCTCAGCGAGGGTGCTGAGTGGACATGGTGAGAGTGGATATCCTTGTCTTGCTCCTGAGTGTAGGGGAAGCTTCAGTCTCGCACCGTGAAGCTCGTGTTCAGCTGTGGCGTTTTTGTGTTTGTTCCTTATGAGGTCCAGCAACTTCCTTTCTATTTCTAGTTTGCCGACTTTTTTTTTAAATCATGAAGAAGGATGGATTTTATTCGGTGTTTTTTTCTTCACCTATTGAGATGATTGTGTGGTTTTTACCCGTTTTTCTGCTGATGTGCTATATTATTAATCCCAGTTTTCTGGGATTAAACCAGACTTGCATTCCTGAAATAATTCTCCCTCGGTGCTGGCGAATAAGCCAGGGAAGCTCTCAGAATGCGCTCAGGCTGTCCTTGAAAGATGCGGTTGTTGGTGCAGTCTCTCTGAGCTGGGCCTCGCATTTCATAGGGCGTGAGGAAGCTTCTGCACATGTTTTAAAACTTTTATAAGAGGGAGCTTCGTTGTTTGCCTTGACAGATGTGACGCCAGCATCGCCAGACTCTCCGCAGAGCACAAAACGACCTACGAGGGCCTCCAGCACCTGAACAAAGAGCAGCAAGCTGCCAAGCTGATCCTGGAAACGAAAATCAGGGATGCGGAAGGCCAGGTAGGCCCTGTGTTAGGTAGCCTGTAACAGTGGGTGAGTTCCTTTAGCTGCGGTGTTATTTCTTGCAGGGGAAATTAGCTGGGGCCCCAGCACAGGTTTAGGCAAATCAGAAGCATTTCTTTGTTTCTTCCTTCTCCACTTCGCTGAAGTGGTCCTTCCTGCATCTGGCGACCAAAGCACAATGTTTTTTTGGTACAGCCCTAATTGAAAGGCTCTTCCCACTCATTCTTAAAATGATTAATATGTTCTAGAGATTCTAAACTGCTGGTCACGGTGGTGCATGCCTGTAACCCCAGCACTCTGGGAGGCTGAGGCTGGAGGGTTGCAAATTCAAGTCCAACCCAAGCAGTTCAGCCGCTTAGCAAGAGACTGTCTTAAAATAAAAAATAAAAAAGGCCTCAGTGCAAAGGCCCTGTGTTCAGTCCCCGGTACCCAAAACAAAACAAAATAAAACCTTCCTGTTGCCCAGGTAAGCCGGTGTGTGTTCTGCTGCCTGCTGCTCGCCCCGGTCTGACTCCGGAACAGGCTGCGTACCGGGGCACACTGCCGGCGCTGTCCCCTTGCGCTGTCGGCGTGTGATGGCTACAAAAGCAGGAGCGCTCCCGGGGCGCTGCCTAGTGAATGTGCGGATTTCTACCTCGAAATTCACAGACTGATTTCCCGGAGTGAAATTTGGTCTCTCGGTTTGATTTGGGGCCTTGTACAAGTTTCCCTTTATCATAACAGGATGGGTCTTGCAGGGCTTGTCCTACGTTACCGGCCTTATTTCAGTTCTTCACTTACGGAGAGACTGTTCTCGAAAAATACTGGCGCTTGTGGTCCGTTTATCAGATTGAACACGCTTGTCCGCGGTGTCCGGCTAAGATCTGGAGTTGCTTGTGTGTGAAAAACGTAGATGTTACTAAGCTATGAAACAAAGAATGAAAAGACAAGTCCACTGCTTTCTCAAAAATAATTTTGAAGAATGAATGTGGATGAAATGATTACACCAGAAAATAGAAGTGAAGGAAATCTTAAGCTTGCTGGCATCCAAGCCAAGTAAAACCCAGAAATTCAGTAAAGCAGACACACTTTATTGTTTCTATAGTTGTTCTGGATCTGAAAAGAATGGTGAATTTTTAAGGGAGGAATGTTGTACATTATCATTTTTGAAAACATATGAGCATTGCACGGGACTAGTTTTATATTACATTTTAGTGAAAAGACAAGGACCAACAGGTAGGTAATGGTGTTATCTGCACGCCAGGGTCCTATTTCACGGTGACGAAGAATGAAATCACGGACAGAGGAGGTAAAATTTATTTAAAAGATGGAAAGAAAGTAAAAAGTACAACGGCAAGGAAATAAAGCTCGTGTTAGCCAGGAGGGGCTTCTGAGTTACCCAGGAGAGTCTTTGTCTAGGGATTCTTAAGGGGGCTTGGGCCATTGTGTGAGCAATATAATCTCTACCCTATAGGAGACTACATATTTCTGTCTTTTTTGTTTTTTTGAGACAGGGTCTCAGTATGCAGTTCAGGCTGGCCTTGAGCTCACTTTATAGCCCAGGCTGGTCTTGAACTCACAGCGATCCTCCTGCCTCAGCCTCCCAAGTGCTGGGATTGCAGGCGTGTGCCACCACGCCCAGCAGACTACATATGTCTTAGGGTTGAGTCTTTGGGGTTTTCACCCATTGCCCGTGCAGAGCCGGTGTCCTGCCTAATCATGCTCTGGGGGTGTCCCAGACAGCCCAAGCTCACTGGCAGATGTTTCTGTAAGGTCCCTGGAGGGTTGTGGTCAGCAGACTCCATTTTGGGGCTGCTGTTGGGTTTGCTCATTACAGAGCCTAACGGTTCAGCACTTGGGCTGGGGTCAGTATTTTGGCAGTGTTGCCGGTCTTGATTTTCAGTGGGTGTGTAAGAAAAAAGCGCAGAGGTCAGAGGATGAGGCGAACTCCTAGAGGCTTGCGTCTTAACGCCGCTGACTGGCATGTAGCCTAGGAGGTGTGTTCTGGAGCTCTGCCTGAGAGTGAGCCTTCTTTTCCAGATTTCTCAGCTTCTGAACAGAGTGGATTTGTCCATGTCAGAGCAGAGCACCAAACTGAAGATGTCTCACAGAGACAGTAACCACCAGCTCCAGCTTTTAGATACGAAGTAAGTCTCGAGCTTTTCGAAAAAAGCTTTTAGTTGAAGTTCTTTCTGGACTTATGCAGTACTGCCTGTCTTTGCTTGTTGTTGTTGTTTTTTTTTAATCTATTATAACACGATGAAAACCATCACGGAAGTTAAAAGCAAAAGTTCCCATGTGGCCTGTTGTCACTGTTCCTTCATAATTACTATTTTTAATGATTGGATTATTATTTATGTCTTTTATATGTGTATTCTGACAAAAAGATGACTATTTCAATTTTTAAAATTTATTAGGGTGAAAGACACGTTATCATTAATCCCTCTTGTTTTTTTGTTTTTGTCTTTTTGAGACAGAGTCTTGTTGTGCAGTTCAGGCTGGCTTTGAGCTCACTTTGTCGCCCAGGCTGGTTTTTAACTCGCAATGATCCTCCTGCCTCAGCCTCCCAAGTGCTGGGATTACAGGCGTGGCGCCCGGCTTCATTAATCCCTCTTAAAATCTTCCCTTTGCTTCAAATGCACCTACCCCATCACTGTTTCCACTTTTCGAAGCAGTTCTGAAGTCCTCTATTGTATCTTTTCACGGCTGCCTTGATGTCAAACTAATTGAAAATGTTTGCATCAATTTCTGTCAAATAAAAACATGACAGAGCGTCCTCCTCTGCCTTATTCGTTGGATCTGGCCGCGTGAAACTCCTGGCTCTTCCCCAGAGTCAGAAGAGACTGTGAGAGGTAAACGTTCTGAATCGATTCAGGACATCGAGGCAGACCGGACGACATTCACGAAAGAGGACTCCAGAGCTGCTCCAGAAAGTGGCCGGAGTGGTGGGACAAGTGTTCAGAGCACGGGGGAGTTCTGTGAGGGCGTTCTCGGAAGTGTGTCTTCCGCTGTAGTATCTTACGGTGGAAACGCTCTCCCTATTTGTTGGTCGCTCCCCGTATTTGCGGGTCACTGGTGAGGGGCTCTGCAGTGCTGTGAGTGTGCACTGCTCTGCGTACTGTTCGTGATGAGCAGAAGCCAGGCTGCTCTGATCCTCACGGCGTTTACAGTATAAGGCGCCACTGGCCGTAAGTAGACCAATAAGGACGTACATAGTCATGTGCTGTGTTACTGTTGATAGTGGTAAGGGCTTTGGCAGATATGTGGTTCTGGTAGACTGAACAGCGATCCCCCAAGTATCTCCGCCTCCTCATGGCTGGAACGTGCGAACAGTTGCCTTATATGGTAGTCGCAGCCTTTGCAGGTGTGCTTGAGCCGTGGGCAGGTACGCTGTATCATCCCCGCAAGCCTGCTGTGACCACGAGAGCCCTTACAGAGTCCTGACAAAGAACGGGAAATTCTGGGTGGTGCTTACGTCCTGGGGCTGGGGTCAAGCCCTGTGGGGGTCTAGTCTCAGGCTGAGAGGACGCAGCTGCGTTGGTTTGGGTAGAGTCTAGCCCCGGTGCTGTGACTGCCATACCGTAACAGTGGTGAGGTCACGTTCCCAGGCCAGCAGGGCGGCACCAACAGCCCTGCGCTGCTCGGGTCCCTGTCCTCCAGTGCTGGGGCAGGGGGAGAGTCCAGGGCAAAACTTCAGTCTCTAAGGATGTGGCCAGAAGTGTGCTCTGTCACTTCCACACACGTCCCCTTGCCTGACCGATGTGTGTGTCCGCACCTAGCTGCAAGGGAGGCCGGGAAACAAGGTCTCTGGCTGGTTGATACTTGAGGGCTTTTTACAGGGAATAAGAGAGCGGCCATTGCTGGGTAACTAGGGACTCTACCCCAGTGGATGTCCAGGTTAGTATTATTGAAATCGTATATCTGTCCCACATAGATTTTTCTGTAATTTTATTACATATAATAAAAACGAGAAAGAGTGACAAGGCAGAGGTTGCACCTATGTATAATTCTTTCAAGGAATATGGGAGAGAGAACTAGAGGAATGGAAGTTAGGGAGGGTTGTTACATTAAAAAAATTTTCTTCCTGATAAAATCAGGATGTGTCCCTGTGGGGCAGGAGGAGTTTGGGGAACAAGAGAGAATCCAGGAGCCGGGCTGCCGTCCTGGGAGATAAAAGGGACGGGAACCAGGGAAGGAGGGGACTTGCGGGAAGAAATGAGGGACACATAGTCCAGGGAGTGAGGGGCACCGTGGGCCCCAGAACCACGAAGGCCGCGCTGTGTCTCGGTCACTCAGCGCCCACCCGCAGGCCTTGGGGGCGGCGTCCCCAGGTGCCGCTGTGTCGTGTGTCCTGCTGCCCTGCCCCGCTGAGTGCTGAGCGTGAGGCCAGGAAAGGGTGAGCGCGTGCGCGAGCTCAATGCCGCCTGTTTGTGAGAGCCACGTCGGAGAGGCTGTTCCACACCCGCCGTGTTCATTTACTGTCTTCCAGATTTAAAGGCACCGTGGAGGAGCTCAGTAACCAGATTTTATCTGCCCGGAGCTGGTTGCAACAGGAACAAGAACGGGTAGAAAAAGAACTTCTACAGAGAATTGACCAGCTTTCCGTGGCTCTTAAGGAAAACAGTGTAGGTATTGCTGTTCAGCTGTTGTTTAATAGTTACTCGGGAGAGGTCTGCAGCGTTTGACGAATGTATTTGGTATCACATGGAGCTGTCCAGTTGTTTCTTGCCTGGAATCCATTTGTCTGGTTCATGTTCTCCCTCTCTGTCTCTCTGTCTGTCTTTCTCTCTGTCTCTGTCTCTCTGTCTGTCTGTCTGTCTGTCTCTCTCTATATATATATATATTTTTTTTTTGAGGATCAAGTCTTGGGTCTTACATATGTAAAGCCTGTATTTGACCACTGAGCACATCTCCAGCTTTTATTCTTTGCATTTTTCCTTTGTTTCAAGACAGGAGCTCACTATCTAGCCCAGGCTGGCCTCGACCTTGCTGAGATCCTCCTGCCTCAGCCTCCTGAGTGCTGAGGTTACAGGCGTGCACCACCACGCCCGGCTTTATATTCTTTATAAAGACATGGAACACTTTGATTTCTTTTGGTTCAAAAGGCTAAATAGCATTTTTCATTACTTTCCATAAAGATAAATTTAAGTCACGCTCTTAAAGATGCAAGTTTATCCATTTGCATTTCTACATAAAATGAATGGTCATCAGCTTGACCCAGGGCCTGTTTTAATTTCGTGATCAGTGTTGAGCAGATCTCTCCCTGCAGACTCCCTGCAGCCGCCCGGAACCCCAGCGTGCAGCAGCAGCAGGAGGCAAGGCTACCTCCCCTCTCTGCCCGCTGTTCCCTGCCTCTCACGGAGCGAAGGTTTGCAGACGGTGCTGAGCCCCTTCTCAAGCCAGCCTCGCGTGTATCACACTCAAAACCAGCAGGCTCCGGGCCTGTGCCTGGCCAGCCAGTTTGGTTGGTTTGGGTTATTCGGCGTGACCGCCGCGCCTCCTTTTTCTCCTGTACCACCCCCTCCTGCAAGGCGGGTGTGCTCCGCGTCGCCGACTCCGCTGCCCCAGGCGCCGAGCTGCGGAGCTGCAGACCCAGCCCTGGGAGCCCTTGGGAGAAAACTTTGCTGCACTGCGCTGCTCACAGCTTGGGGCTCACTCCTGCCCCCAAGCTTGCCCGCAGACACACAGTTGCATAAAACCAAGCGTGGCAGAAAGGAAATCCTTTAACTACTTATGGATATTCCCCATATCTTTATCAGGTCTACTGATTACTTTACTGAGATGTACACTAAAATATTAATGGTTTTAAGTCTTTGGGACACTGTTCATTTTTGTATGTAGATTAGTTTAGTAACCAACAGGAAACCCCAAGATAATAGTGACTTTAACAAGAGAGAAACGTTTCTCTCATGGAAAAGAAGTCTGGGTGTGGGCCATGCAGGACTGACTCAGGGGCCTTTTAATTTCACTCGATACCAACACCAGGGAGTAATTAACATCCTCACAGTTCAAAATGGCTGCTGGAGCTCCAGCCATTAACTGAATTCTAGAAACAGAGGAAAAAGAAAGAAATGAAGGTAAATATCAGCTGTCTTGTAACTTTTCCTGGAAGCTGTCACATACACTAACATCCCATTGGCCAGAAATTACTCCTATAATGGTCACACACGTGTTAAACCAGTGTTCTGTGAGGCTGAGGAGACTGGAAAACGTGGTTTGTATTTGGATGTGCTTTTGCTGAGCTGAAAATCGGGCATCTGTTGAGACAGAAGCAACTGAGAAAGACATTGAAGTGGGCAGCAAGCAGCCCCTGTGGTTCTGTCCCCCACGTACTGTGGTGTAAGGGAAGGCCGAAATTGAATGCAGTTTGTCTTCAGGGTAATGAGCTGTGGTTCTCCTCCTGGTCCTCAGGCAGCCAGCGAAAGGGACATGGAGAAGCTCGGCCAGTTGTCAGCCAGGCTGGACAAGCTGGAGGAGACGCAGAAGAAGAACCTGGAGGGTCCGAGGGCCAAGCAGGAGGAGGACAAGGTGCACGGGCGGATCAGCAGGCTGGAGCTGCAGATGCAGGAAGGCTTGCAGGAAATGAAAGCAGAAGTCAACGCCGGTAGGCCAAACCCAGCGACAGCCCCCGTGCTTTATTGTCTGTTGTTTCTCTAACCCGTTAATTAGGACCCCTAACACACCTGCAGTAACCACAGTCCTCCTCACAGTTCAGTATGGCTGCTGGAGCACCAGCCATCGACTGAGTTCTAGAAACAGAAGAGAAGGGAGAAATGACAGTAGACACCAGCTGTCTTTTAACTCCTCCTGGAAGCTGTTGCAGATACATATCATGCTGGCTAGGAATCGATCCTGTGGCCTCACTAGCTGAGGAGGCAGTGGAGTGGTGACCACAGTGGGTGGTCTTCAGTACTCCTATCAGCTGTGTCTGTTAACACGCTCCTTGAGTTCGAAGCCTGTGAGGAAAACCAGACTGACATGGCTTAGCTTGCAGCTGAGGGGCTCTTTCTTTCGTACCCTCCGCGGGCGCTTCCCTGCTGATAGGCAAGGGCACTATCTCAGAAGCGAGCCCTGTCTGTGAGTGGCGTCTGAGGGCCTGTTTTAGACTGCAGCCCACGTGCCATCCTGGGCATGGCTGGGTCCCCTTGGCACGGAGGTGCCCAAGGCCCTGGGCTTGCCCCCAGAAGCTCGGAGCGCATCCCCAGGGCTCTGTGCTGCCACGTCGAGGGGGCGTCTCAGTCCGTGTTCTGCGGCTGTCTCGCGGTGCCCGAGGTCGGACCCTTTCTAAAGCACAGAGGTTTACCTCTCAGCACGGAGCGCCAGCAGGTGTCGGAGGCCTCTCAGCGGGCCCTGTTGCTGCAGCGGTGCCCTGTGGCCGGGAGGCCAACACACACGGGGGAGGAGACCCAGGCCAGCCTCGCGCTTTTCTTGGCAGTCCATGCTCAGCTGAGGACCTTGATGCGCCATTCCCTCGTGACCTCTTGCCTCTTTCCTTTTTCAGTCCTGGAGGGTGAACTCAGGGCCTTTGCACTGAGCCAAGTCCCCAGCCCTTTTACTATTTTTTATTTTGAGACAGGGTCTCCCTAAGTCATTAAGCTGCCCAGCCTGGGCTCAAACTTGCAATCCTCCTGCCTCTGCCTCCCAGAGGGCTGGCTCATCGCCTTGTAAAGATCCTCCCTCTTCATACTGCTACAGTGGCAACTAAATTTCACCCTGGGCTTTAGAGCAGACCTTCAGATCTGAGCAGAGGGCCAAGCACTCTGAATTCAGGATGTAGAACTGGGACCAAGAAGTGGAAGAAGTTACCCGAAGACCAATTTTTAACTCACGCAAAAATAGTTTACAGTTTATGGCTCCTAAAGACACCGATGGTTTTGTGAGACCCAGAGCCCTTTGTTACTGAACGGCTTCTTGGGGCTGCATGTCGTGGTGGCGCACGCCTGTAATCCCAGCTCTTGGGAGGCTGAGGCAGGAGGATAGCCGTGAGCTTGAGGCCAGCCTGGGCTACATAGTGAGCCCAAGGCCAGCCTGAACTACATAGCAAGACCTTGTCTCAAAAAGCAAAAGGATTCTGGGGGAGTCTGGTTGGTCTGGTCAGGAAGAAGAATGTGGTCTTGCCGAGAAAGGGTTCTCAGCTATGTCCCAGCTCTCCAGTTTCTTATGCCGTGAGTTCTTCATGCCCTGTTGTCCCATTTTAGCTACGTGGAAATAAAAGCAGCTATTCTAGGAATCATTTTGTTGTTATCACCAAAAGTTTCCTGTATTTAGAAGTTATAATGAAACTTTTCGAACAGGAGAACTTGTAAAGATAAAAATGAATTTTCTTCCTTGGTTTCGGGGCTGTTGGACTATGACATTTGAGTATGTCGTCCATGTTCAGCAGCGCATTTTCTGAATGATTATTGTCCTTTATTCAACTACTGTTGAGGTTGTTAATATTTAGTACCTAATAGAAAATGTACACGAACCTTTGTAGAATTAAAAATTCTTTTTATTACAAAGATAACACATTTCTTAGCGGAATATCATAAAGCACAGAATAATTTTAAAATATAGCTTCTCTCACTCAGAGGTCATTTTTATGTATATTTTCTATATATGGTTTTGCCAATGTAAATGTTCATACTTACATACGGGTTTGTTGGTTGGTTGGTTGGTTTGTCTTTCTGAGACAGTCTCGCTGTGTAGCTCAGGCTGGCCTTGAGTTCTAGGTGATCCTCCTGCTGAGTGCTGGAATTAAATACTGGTTTATAACCTGCTATCTTATTTAGTAATTATTGTACCTTTCTGTGTCAGCAAAAAAAATTTTAATGAGTAATTTGTACAGTTTTTTTTTTTTTTTTTTTGGTCTTTTTGAGGCAGGGTCTCACTATGCAGTTCAGGCTGGCCTTGAGCTCACTTTGTAGTCCAGGTTGGTCTCAAACTCAGGCGATCCTCCTGCCTCAGCCTCCTGAGTGCTAGGATTACGGGGGTGCGCCACCACGCCTGGCTATTTTTTTTAAACTAGTTTAAAAAAAATAGTTTTTTTTCTGCATCATTTGCAAGTTGCCAAAGTCATGATGCCATTTTACCCCTTTATTATTGAAATGCATTTTCTGTAAGAATGGGACGTTCCCCGAGTGACTCCAGGGCCGTGTGACTCAGATGAAACGTTTTTCCACGGTCAGTATTCTGCATTCATTGTGCCTTTTCAGTAAACCTTCAGCAGTCTGTGTTTTTTCTTTTCTTTTTTCCTAATCAAACATTTTTTAAACAAAAAAATTTTAATGCTGTGTATTGAAGATATATAAGCCATCTTGGTATACCTATATAATGAGATGGTAATTATATTCAAGTAAATTAACATAGACGTGTCACATAATTACCCTTTTGTGTGTTTGCATGTATTTGTGTTGCAAGAGCTCCTCAAATCTCCGCTTTTAGAAGAATCCCCAAGGCGACACAGTATGATTGATTATAGCCCTTGTCTAGTGTTGTATACTAGTTCCTATACTTCTTCATCCTTCATAATTTTTTAAATTGTTTTTTGAGACAGGATTAGTGCAGCCTGGCCTTGAACTCACTATGTAGCCCAGGCTGGCCTCAAACTCACAGTGATCCTCCTGCCTCAGCCTCCAGAGGGGCGGGATTATAGGCGTGCGCTACCACATCAGCTACTGATCAGTATTTCCTTGATGATTAGTGAGGTCTGCCTCCTTCTTGCATGCTCGTTGGCCATCCAGGGTCTGTTCTGGTGTCATCCTGTTTAGTTGCCGTGTTTCTTATTCAGTCTCGTTTGATCTGGGTCAGTTCCTCAGTGATCCTGACATTTGGAATGAGCGCGGGCCAGGCCGCCGCAGACTGTGCCCCGGGTTGGGCCCAGCCCCCTCCTCCCGATGGAGTTTGGACGCAGGGACGTAGGGCTGGCCCGGGACCTTACCTGAAAGTAGTGCCGCTGGCTTCCCCAGGGTTGGGACGTGAGCTTCCATGGCTGGGTTAAGGTTGTGTCTGCCGGACTTCCCCACTGTAACACTTCCTCTCCCCTTAGTAACGAGAAAGCGATTTCCAGGGAGGCGCTGTGCAGCTAGCTGTGTGATCCCTTGTCCCTCGTGAGACTTCCACCCCTGGAGTTTTAACAGCCGCAGTTTCCGTCGGAAGCCCCTCACTACCGTGTTCTGTAGAGTCGGACTCCGCGATGCGGTGAAAGCACTAACCCCTGCAAACTGACCTCTCCTCCCAGGGTTCACGGCCATCTACGAGAGCATCGGCTCCCTCCGGCAAGTGCTTGAGGCCAAGATGAAGCTGGACAGGGACCAGCTGCAGAAGCAAATCCTGCAGATGCAGAAGCCAGAAGCCCCCCTGTGACCGGGCTGCGCCCCGACCTGAGGAGGTGTCGCCTGGGCCCGGGGCCCGGGCTCCCGAGGCCAGGCCAGCGCTGCCCAGGGCCGTGCGGCCGGTGTGCATGTGCCGGGAGACGCGTTTCCATGGGTCTGGACATCCACCGTGGGTCTCGGACTCGCTCTTTCTTCAGCATATTAAATACGGTTTTCCCACTTTATTTTACTTCCCTAAATTCAGTGGACACCCCCGCCCCGGAAAAGCTTTTATCTTCTTCATTTTATGAATGAAAAGACTTAATTTTTTTCAATGCTCAACGCTCTAACCAAGACTGTTTAACATTTTGAAAAATGTCATGGTGATTTTTTTAAATTAAGAAACTAATGAGTTGTCCCAGGAGCATGCTGCTCCACATTCTCCATCAGGGGGCTGTCCCGAGAGAGTAGAATTCAGCCTTCGAGTCCACATCTGGGTTTTATTACTGTTACCTGTGTGTTTCTTATATTGATTGTCTTCCTGTCAGTCTTGTCTTTTCTAAGGGGAAGAGATTTAACACTTGGGAAAAAAAGCCCTGACATTTCTGTAATGAAAATAGATTTACAACAGATAACTGCCATATAGGTTGGAAATTAAATGGAAATCTAAGACATTCTGGGTACTACAAGGCACAATATTTACATCCACCTAGATATACCAGGTTTTAATATTTAAAGCTATTTTTTAATTAGCCACAACTTGTATAGTGATAGCCATATATTTACTAATGGAATGGTGGGTAACCGTTTGTTGATTGCACAATTAATTGTTCATTAATCATGATAGAATGTGAGAATTTTCCAGACTTTATGACTTCTCTAAATGTTTCCAAAATTGGCACACAGTGCCAGGGTTTATACACATTTATCGTAACTGTATTCTTGTGCCTTGGTCTGACCACGTCAGTGCACTCTACCCTATAAAATCTGCCGACAAGAGAGGCATAATAATAATAATAATTCAGAATTGTGATGTCAAAATGGGATCCTATGTATTTTTTAAATGTTCTAAAACCTACCGCTGTTAAGACATGAATCATTCAATGTTATTATAGTGGAATAGCAATTCATACTTTTGTATGGACAGAGAAACAAATTGCATTTATAATTCCGTCAAGAAACTTCTGTCTTGTGATACTTTGTAGACGATTTTCAGTCTCTATATTTGATCAGCCACTGAAAATGTGAACCTGTGGTCTTTCATCACCTGTGCAGAATGGTAGTAAAGCTCACTGCTCAAAATTGTGAGGCACCCCGGAACGGGAATACTTAAAATGTGTTTTTTTTAAACACTTTTTTGTTGTTGTTGTGGTTGCGTTTGCCAAGGACTCAGGACAATAAAAGCATTTTCTATTTTTAGGCTAACTCACAAATGACACATCTCACTGGCTCTTACTGTTTACACCCATATAGACTATGCTGCTAGAGTACGTCACACGTTGTTCTCGATGGCTTGACAAAAAAACTTTAAAAAGTGTTCGGACACGAGAGGTTATATGAGGAATACGTCACACGTCATTCAACATCTATTTCCTGTTTTTCATCTCTATAGATTGAGGTTCCATGTGAAGGGGGAGAGAGGGTAGTGCTCTCTTACAGTCAGAGAGGGGGTTCCTTTGTGGCAGAGGGGTGTTCCACGGCGCCCTCCAGGTCGGGCACAGGCAGCTGCACCAGATTGCTCTGCTGTGGGGACTGAAGGAGGAAGGGTTAGCACCGGACACCTGGGGAGAGGGGGCCGAGGGACCCCAGCTGGACTCTGGCCAAGGGGGTGGTGTGAGCAGGGGGTGCTGGGCTGTGAGCTAGTGTCTCGGGTGCGGGACACCCCACCCTGGCTGCGCTGGACTGGCCCGGGGCCCGCTGCCCCCCAAACCACCTGGCCAGTGGTGGCATAGGCAGCGGTGCATATCCACGGCCCAGTGACAGTGGAGTCCACCCAGTGACACTTCTCACCAAAGGTTAAACGAGAATCCGCTTCCCTGTTCTTTCCTTTACCAGAAATTTGCAATAAAAAGAAGAAAATGTCAAAATAAGCGTGGCGTATGATTTGCAGATTTAAAAGGCTTTCGGTGTAAGGCAGAAGTTTAATTAGGTGAAAGGCCCTAGGAAATAATCCTTTGTTTTCTCTGATGGTGGAAGTGTGTGCTGAACGGACGTCACCCATGTCACCCAGGAACTGTCCTTGGTGGGGCGGGGCCCGGGACCCTCCCTGCTGTGTGCCCGGCCCGCATCCCTGCGTGTGACTCGTTCGTCCTAACGCCGAGTTGAATTAAATACGGCTTGTCCACCTGTTTTACAGGTGGGAAAACAGAATCACCAAAAGTTAAGCGACTTGCCTCAGTTCTTTCTGCCGGTAAGTGGGTGTATGCAATGCCATTTAACTGTACTGGAAGTGGTTAAGGTGGCACATTTTACGTACATCTTACCACAGATTCTTAAAAAAAGAAAAACAGCGTCCCCCCCCCCCGACCTGCCCCAGCCGAGCCTTTGCTGAGACTCACCCCCACCACCGTGCAGCGGGACGGGCGTCTGGCTGTGCTCTGGCCACGGCTCTGCCTGCAGATGCCGGGAGACAGTATCTCCTGCTTTAAGTTGCTCGATTTGGGGAAGTGTGTCACACCCAGTGGGACGCTAACACTGGCACAAGGGAACCCTGGCAGAATTACATTGTCAAAGTGCTTTTATCTGCGAGTGTTGCAAGCTACACATTCCTGTATGTAATTTCAGTCGACACACTTTATGAACTGGACATGCCCTTAGCAACACTTCTTAAATAGCATATATCTTACCACGATTTCTTTCAATACTGAGGATTGAACCCAGGGCCTTTGCACTGAGCTATCTTGTCAGCCCTTTTTTGAGTTTTTAATTTTTAGACAGGCTCTTGCTAAGTCACTTAAGTCGTTCAGCCTGAGATCAAACCTGTGATCCTCCCGCCTCAGTCTCCCGAAGTATTGGAATTACAGCCGTGTGCTGTTGACACTAGCTTATACTTCATCACAGTTAATCTTTGCGTTGACCCTGTTTGTGATGCATGATTATTTTCATGGTGCAGAGGGAGCAGAGAGAGAAATTTTGTAATTGTTCAAGGCCAGACAGCTAATTCATGGCAGAGCGGATCCTTGAATCCTTATCCGCACCGTCTCCAAAGCCCAGTCTGCCGTTTTACTTCCAAATAATACCAGTGCCTGAGACATAAAGTGATCTGTCCGGGGTCCTGCAGCTCTTTGGAGTCCGAATACTTTCTAGGTCGGTGGTTCTCCAGGTGAAGCAGACCTGGAGCCGTTGGTCACATGCAGGCCCCACCCAGGGCTTATTTATCTATTTACTTAGGTTTATGCCCGTTCTGCCAAAGGGGCCAGGTTCTTTCTTGCTCCTCCCGGAAGATGCTTCTCTGGGAGGCGTGGGTGCGTGCTTGGTTTCAGGAAGCTACCTTGGCACGTGGAGGGCCCGATCCACTCAGTAAGCACCTTAACTTTGGGGGAAGATCCACGCCCCTAGCGTGTTTGTTTTCAGTACTCACAGCGTGTGGAGTGACATGGAACGCTCCCAGTTTTGCAGTGGTAACATTTGTGGGGTTTTTTTTTGGGGGGGGGGATGGTTCTGGGGTGGGAACCAGGGCCTCACTCGTGCCAGGCTTTCCTCAGAGCCAACCCTGCCAGTTTCCTCCTGAAACCCCCACCCACCGCCGGATGCCCATTGCACCACCTGTCTTGTGGATTGGCATGGCGCGCGGGTGGCCAAAGGAGCAGCCGCAGCCTCCCTGGGCCTGGAGAACACATAATGGGCACCTTCCCTCTTTCCTTTTGTGTTCCTCGTCTTGGTGAATTGCTACAAAAGTGCAGTTCTGGCCAAAAAGAAGCGTGTGGCCGTTTCAGCTGCCACACAAGTTAATCAGAGTTAAATACCATTGGAAACTCAGTCTTTCAGCCGCACTGCTGTATTCCAAGGGCTCAGTGGCCTCCTGTGGTCGGTAGGCGCAGAGCTATTGTCCTGTGCCAGCGGACACTGCTGCTCTGTCGCGGGGCACCCCAGGCACAGCTTTTGTCCTCTTCTGTCAGCATAACAGGTGTTTTGGAGCTGGAACCTTCCTCCCACCTTGCGTCATTCCTACAGTGCGGTGTCCGCTGTCCCTCTTAGAGACAGCTTCACAGGCCTTTATTTATAGGAGTTACCAGCCAGCAAGACTGACAAGCTCGAGAGATCTGCTGTGTAGCACTGGACCACAGTTAGGGGCCACATGTGGTACCCTGCCAGGTGTCTAGTGTACCTAGAATGTTCTAGGGCATTCTAGAACATTCTGAAGAGTTCAGCTCGCCCATTCGCTATCTGTACCACAACAAAGCAAGTTTTTAAAAAACCGATTCTGTTGGTTCTGCTCAGTAGACATAAGCACTGTATTGACAGGGACCTCACGGCCAGTGCCAGCTGGGGCAGACCCAAGGTTACCAGTGGCCCAGAGGGGCCGGAGGGGCCGTCCCTGCCAGGGTTACCCTAGAACATTCTAGGTGCGTTGAACACCGGCCAGGGTTTCTTGGACAAGTGACTTGTGATTCCCCCGGGGCTACCTAGCGCGGGGAGCTAGCAGGCCTGAGGTTAAGGTCAGACAAAGTCAAACACTCATCCTGGAAATTTACAGGGGCAGCTAAAACTCCACACTTAAGATGAAATGCAACATTTTTAGAGCTCAGGATGGGATGTTTTGCTTAGTGGGGGGCTTTTGGTTGACCTGTACTTTTAGAAACACGACAGCTCTGTGTCACTTCCCTTGCTTGCTGAGCAGTGGGCTGGCCCTCCTTGCTGTCCGCCTTTGAGGTGACTCGGGTATTGCAATCAGCCTATCCCGGGCGCATCTGCTTGCTTTACAGTGGCCTCTTGGCTGTTTTTTTTTTTTTTTTTTTCTGTAATTCCCATGCTTTATTTAAATTTTCAAACTCGTGACTCAACTTCTGTTGGAACTAGGATGAGCCACGAGTAAAACCGCGCCTGACTCGGAACCGGAACGAGGATGACGGAGGAAAGCCCTGAGCCCCGAGGTCTGCAGGCGTCCACGCAGTGGACCTGGGCCGAGGGCTGGACTCGCTGGCTTCTGCTGCCCCCGCATGGACAGAGTGGAAACTACAGGGGAAGCTGCTCAAGGCTTGGTCTGAAGGTCCGGGAACCGGGACCAGAGAAGCAGTGGGCCCTGGAGGACAGCGTATAGCAGAACACAAAACAGACCGAAATCCTGCCAGATGAAGTCCAGTGTGTGTGAGTGTGTGTGTGTGTAAGGAAGCCTACTAAATCAACATACTACTCAAAACATTAACCAGAGCAATCAGGCAAGAGAAAGCAGTAAATAGGAAAGGAAAAAGTCAGACTACCATTATTTTCCAGTGACATAACACTCTGCATAGAAGACCCAAAGAACTCCTTCCAAAAGCTCTTAGAATTAATAACCAATTTTAGTAATGTAGCAGATTTCAAAATCAACACACAAAAATCAATAGCGTTTATATATATATATCAATAATGAACTCAATGAGAAAGAAATTAGCAAAACAGTATCAGTTGCATTAGCATGAAAAAAATCAAATACCTAGGAATTCACTAACCAAGACCTCTACAATGAAAACTACAGTTGTCTGAAAAAGGAGATTGAAGAGGACATCAGAAAATGGAAAAATGTCCTCTGTTTGTGGATAGGCAGAACCAATACTGTCAGAATGGCCATCGTTCCCACACTATTAGATTCAATGGAATCCCCATCAAAATGCCAACAGCGTTCCTCACAGAATTCGAGAACACAATCCTAAAATTCATGTGGAGGTAGAAGAGACCCAGAATAGCAAAAGCAATCTCAGGCAATAAGAGCAAAGCAGGAGGCAGCGCAATCCCCGACTTCAGGTTACACCACAGAGCAGCAGTGATTCAAAACAGCGTGGTTTTGGCACAAAAACAGACCTATGACTTAATGGGACAGAATGCGGCAATGGAGAAATTTTTAGAGCTTTCAAAGATAACAAACAGCTCACTGCAGCATGCGCGGCATAGGTCCACCACCACTGGAATGGAGGGTACAGAACAGTCCCCAGACATATTGAGTTATTTGATCTTTAACAAAAGGGCCAAAAACACATGCTGGAGAAAAGATAGCTTATTTAACAAGTGGTTCTGGGAAAACTGGCCATGTATATGCAGGCTATTGATGTTGGATCCATAGCTCTCAGCAGGTACAGACTAAAATCAAATTGGATTGAAGATCTAAACATTAAAACAGAAACATTAGAAAATAGATAGGTAAAACTCTTAAAGCCATGGGAGCAAGCAAGGACTCTGAACAGAGCTCCAATTGCACAAGAAATATCCTCTAGAATCAACAAATAAGATCGTATCGAATTAAAAAGCCTCTGCCTAAAAAGGAAACAATCAGTAGAGAGAAGAGACAGCCTACAGAGTGAAGACTAAGTTTGCCAGCTACTCCTCAGACAAAAGACTAATATCTAGAATGTGTAAAGAACTCAAAAAGATTAGACCACCCAAAATAAAAGACCCAGTCCAGAAACAAGCAAATGAAATAACAGACACTTCTCAAAAGAAGTACAAATGGCCAATAAACATATGAAAAAATGCCCAACATCTCCGGCCCTTAGAGAAATGTAAGTGCATACAGTGCTGAGATCTCATCTTACACCAGAAAAAAGAAAAAGCAAGAAGTTAAGCGCTAGGCGTGGTGGCGCACACCTATAATCCCAGCACTCGGGAGGCTGAGGCAAGAGGATTGCCGTGAGTTTGAGGTCAGCCTGGGCTACTTGGTGAGTTTAAGGACAGCCTGAACTGCTTATCGAGACCCTGTCTCAAAAAACAAAAACAGCAACAACAGAAATCTGGGCAAGGGATATAGCTCAGGGGCACAGCGCCTACCTGACAAGTGTGAGATAAAAAAAAGGAGAGTCTTTGATTTGAAAACAACAACGACAAACCAAAAATCTAAGAATAATACATCCTGGCCTAGTTGCAGTGAAAAAAGAACCCTCCTATGTTATTGGAGGGTGTGTAAATTAGTATACCCACTGTGGAAGTCACTGTGGAAATTTCTCAAGGAACTAAAAGTAGAAATTCCATTTGACCTAGCTACTCGCTTCCTAAGTATCTTCCCCAAAGAGCTAAAATCATCACAGCTGATAAATGTGTACCCCTGTTTATAGCAGCACAGTTCTTAGTAGCTAAATCCTGGAAGCAGCCTGCATGCCCACCAACAGGCAGTTGGATTAAAAAAATATGGTATCTGTATATAAGGGAATATTACTTGGTTATAAAGAAGGATATGTTTGAGACATTTGTAGGAAAATAGATGCACCTGGAAAATGTAATATTTACTGAAATAAATCAGACACTTAAGCTTAAATATGGCTTTTCTTATTTGAGTAAGACAGAGTACAAAAAAGGGCAAAGTAAAGGATTGATAGAAGAAAGCAAGAAACTAGAACCTTTGTGAATGGGAAGGGGACCAAGAGGCCAATGGCAAGCGGGTGGGGGAGGAGAATTAAAAAGGCTTAACGTGTCATGGACATGTACCAAGCAGCCGCAGGACTGTAGACATTGTATGTCACCAACACAAACTAAAGTAACGTGAAAATAATAATCATGAGAATGGGGGCAGTGGGTTTAGCGTCCGAGGGAGGGAGGTGGGCGGGGAGGGGAGGGGAATAAGCTGGAATCTAGATGTAGGACTTGTGACCGGTGTAGACTGCACGTACCGCACACGCGTTCTAATAGGTGAAACTGTAAATAAAAAAATAAAAAGGCTTGGCCTGTAGCATAGTGTTTGACACTTGCATGGAATGCGTGGAGCCTTGAGTTCAGTCCCAGTATCTCAAAAAAAAAAAAAAAAAAATGTTCATAAAGGTTTGACAACAGATTTTAAAATAGACTTTTCATGTTTATTCAGAGGTTCTTTTCCTTCTCCAACCTTAGAATTTAATACAAAGATACAAGTTAAAGAGCGTAACGTTTACAGTGGAAACTATTCAAAACCGATTAGTGATGTTAACTGTAAGGTTTTACCCAGAGCTTACTAAATGTTCTCTTCAAAACGAAGCTATCTGTGATTGCCACATTCGGAGTCCGTCTGGCCGCCAGCGCCCTGTCCTTCCAGCCACTGGTCAGCGCAGCTGCCCGCTCCCGTGCCCTCGGGATGCCCTGCTGCGCCCCGCTGGCCTCTGGGTTGGCACAGCGCGGCGGCCAGGCCCGGGTATTGCATCCCCCGTGTCTGGAGGACCTGGGCAGCCCCGGCTGGCCCGGCGCGTGGGGAGGGTGGGCCCACTGCCGCGGGTGCAGGTTCTCTGCCCCACACCTGCCTCTCCTTGTGGCTGTGTGGCTCCCCAGAGCCGCCGGCCTCGTCCTAACAAACCAGCACCCCCTCAAGTGCTGGACCACAGCTTCTGAGCGTGGTCTGACGGCGCGCTGGGCACGCATTCCTGTGTCCACCAAGCCCAGCTGGAGCCACCCTGCTGGCCCCTCGGGTCCTCCCAGGCCCTGGCCCTGGCCCGGGGACCCCTGCCTCGGCCCTGCTGCAGCGGACCAAGTGCATCTGCCCTTCTCCGCTGTCTCCGCAGGGCCTCGGCTGCCTCCAGCCTACCTGGGCCTGCTCCCCAGACACGGCCCGACTGCTGCCCGAGTCTCCTGCAGAGCGGCAGCAGGTTCCCTGTCCGCTTCCTTCCCGGAACGGCCACGGCTGGGCGGCAGCCCAGCTGCTTCCCCGGGAAGCCCCTTCACCTGCTCCCTGGCCTGGGGGGTCTCCTGGCTTGCGCTTTGAGTCTGCGTCCTGGACACAGCACTTGCTGTCCATGAGGAAAAAGCAAGGTGAGAGATAGTAATAAGAAATAGGGAGGTGGGGCTTTTGCAGCAGGAAGGGACCCTGGACGCGGAGGCAGGGCGGAGCGGGAGGGGACGGAAGGGAGTGAAGCCGAGTCCCGTGCGTGAGCCACCCCACAAGGAGCGCCTGCGTTACGTCCTGAAATGGGGGCTTATAAAATAAAACTTGGAAACAGAACAGTCTTTTCCCAGGACCAAGCTGGGTTAAGACGAGCGTCCTTCGGATCTGTTCTGATTTCAAAGCTGAACATGGTCAGTGTCCTCCTTGCCCTCTGGCCGAGCGGCCCTCGTTTCCTTCTGGGCAAGCTGACACCTCTGCTGCATGTGTAGAGGTGCCTGCGTGCGTGCGTGTGTGGATGCATGCATGTGTGCATGTTGTGCGTGCGTGCGTGCATGGGTGCATGTATGTGTGCGTGTTGTACCTGTGTGTATGTATGTGTGTGTACGTGTGTGTATGTGCATGTTGCAGATGACACAAGTAAATCCATGAACTTCACAGCTATCATCCCTGTTACATATACACGCATGTGTCTTCCCTGCAGATTGCCTCATGTTTCCCTGAATATTTCTGCATGTCTGCAGAAGCGAGACTGACCCTGAGGGACGGGGTGGGGGTGGACCGAGCCTCAGGGCCGGCTGTGTCCCGCAGGGACAGTTCCTGCACAGAAGCCTGTGGTCCCACAGTCAGGAGAAGCTGAACCGATAATTCCAGAACAGTGAAAAATAAAATGAATGGATCAGGGCAGTTCTGTTAACTAATTTTTTTTCCCGAGGGTCTGTGTTTGGGAGTAAAATGCCAGAAGAAACGTAAAAGGCTGGGGATGTAGCCCAGCGGCACAGCACCTGCTAGGCAAGCGCAAGGCCCTGAGTTCGATTCCCAGTACAGAGAAAAAAAAGAAAAAAAAAAAAGACTCCAAAAGAAAGGTAAAAATAATGGGGAGCACGGGATTCCCTGCTGCCGGGACACGAGGGTGCTAACGCTGTGCTAAGAGTTTTTGTACGCGTGACCTCTGCCGCGTGCTGTCGCTGGGCACAGCGAAAATAACTTACTGTGGGTGCCTTAAGCGTGCTTCAAAAGCTAGAAATGGCCTCTGGTTTCACGAGACTCGGCAAGCAGACGTCGCTGCGGTTTAACCTCATCCCAGCTTTTTTAATGAACCTAGAACCAGCCAGTCTGCCACCAGGTGGAGGAGCAGGCCAAGATATTGAGACCCCGTGTCCCGCACACCCCTTTTCCAACAGTCTTTATTTACTTATTTGTTTTAAAATTGCAACATTCAAATTTATTGTGCTTTGTTCTCTTTTTAAACTTTATTTTATTTATTTTTTGCGGTACCAGGGATCGAACTCACGATCTTGTGCTTGCCAGGCAGGCACTTATGCCATTGAGCTATATCCCCAGCCCTCTTTTTTTATTTTAAAGAGAAAAGCAAAAGACAACAACGACAAAGATAGAAGCTTTGATAAGGGTAGGGATGATCGGGCACTTGGGCCGAAACGATGTAGCCCAGCAGTCCTGTTACTATTATCATTCTCACTGTCCGAGGAGGAGACCAAAGTCACTAATTCTGATCAAGAGTCTTATATGTCAAGTACTCCAAAGCACATATCTCATTTAATTTTGACACTAGCCCAGTAAGTGAGAGATCACTGCTCCCATGTTTCAAATAGGAAAATGAAACCTTAAGAAGTTGGTCCAGGCCGTTTAGCGAGGAAAAGTGGAAGCTGAGGCCTGGAGCGGGGGTCCCGTTACAGCTATAACTCCTGGGAAGGAAGCCCTGGGTCGGAGCCCTGCTTTGTTTGAGCAAACGACTCAGTCTGCACTTCCCAAACCTTAAGAACTGTGTATCAGTCAGGGTTTTACTGGAGAAGCGGATATAACACGGGATGTACAGATTATAAGAAATTACAAGATTGGCTTACGATGGTCAGCCAGAGAGTTGTGTAAGGAAGGGTACAGAGGATGTCTGCACACTGAAGACCGAAGGAATCAGTCCAGGGTCTGGAGTTCACTGCAGAGCTCCGTGCAAGTCCGTACCAGAAGGCCGATGAGTCTGCAACGGAAGGCTGAAGGATCCAAGGCGGAAGCCGAAGAGTCTGCACTAGAAGCCAGGAGACTAAGTCCAAGCTGAAGGTAAAGACTGGAGCTCCTCCAAAAGGAATGGAAGTTCCTCTGTCCTTCTTCATTTCCCTTTTCTATTACCTAGGTGATGATCCACCCTAGGGCCGCTCCTCTACACCCTAGGGTGTAGAATTGCTGGGCCAATTGCTGAGCCAAGTTTAGTTATGCTTCTAAACTTCTTAAATTGACATAATCAATCAACCACTACACATTGCAAAGGCAAGAGGGAGCCTGGGGTGGTGGGATGTGCCTGTAATCTCAGCATTCTGGGAGACTGAGGCAGGAGGGTTGTCTGTTCTGGTTGAGCCTGTGTAATGCAGTGACTTAGTGACTTAGAGAGGCCCTGTCTCCATACTGAAAAATGAAGAAAGGGCTGAGGCTGTAGCTCAGTGTGAAGGCTGTGCAATCCCTTGTACCCCAAAAAGGATAGCAAGAGGGAGGGTGTGGGAGGGTGTGGCTCCAGCCCCCTCTGTTGCCCCTGCGGTATTTCTAAGGTGTCTGCAGGAGCTGAAGTAGCCTGTCCCTTAGAACAAAGGTCCTGGGGCTCCTTGTTCTCAGAGTTCTGTCCTTGAAAACTCCTTAGGGGTAAGAAGTTCCCTGCTTACATCAAGAGGGTCCTGAATCCCTCTCAGAGCACAGGCTATATTCTGATGCCCAGACAGAAGACCTACAGCTAATAGGCAATTAATAAATGCTATCAAATAAATGATTATCACAGGAGCTGCCTTTACCCCCTCCCCGCAGGGAGGGTATTTTCCAAGACCCAAGTGGGTGCCTGAAACTTACACACACTATACACATATATAGTTTAATTTATAAGCTAGGCCCAGTAGGAGATTAGGAGTAACTAATGGTAAGGTTCTATCAGCATACTGTGAATAAAGTTACTTAAAACATGAGTCGTTTATTTCCGGTAATTTCATGTTTTCAGACTGAGGCTGACCCTGGGAACCCGAAACTGCAGCTGGTGACAGCGGGCATGGGGCAGGTCTGTACAGGACAGGACGGGAGGGGCTGCTTCTCCTCCTGCTCGAGGGAACAGCTAAGACAGCAAGCCCCGCGGAACGCTAGCTGCGATGGTAAAACTTGCTCTCGTTCATCCTTCTGGGACTCGACCCCCTTCCCGCTTGCCCTGGAGATGTCGGCTACGGTGGCTGCCCTGTCTTCAGCTCTCAGTGAAACTGCGGGATTCTCAGCCTCTGTCTGTCTGTCTGTCTGTCTGTCTGGTGGCTGATGTCCCGGATCACAGCAGACTGGACCAAGGCACACAAGCTGTCCAGGCCAGACAGCCAGTCACAGCTGAGCTGGAATCTCTGATACCATTCGTGCAAAGGCCCGTCTGGGTCTGCCGTTACCTGCACCCTGGAGCCGGGGCTTCCGTTTGCTGGGGTCGTGGTGGAGGGAAGGCTGGGGACATTAGCTGACCTCTGAGTGGCATGGACATTTATCCTACGGTGGTCTTGGCAGGGAGGGAGTTGAAGAGGCAGAGTGAGGCCCAGGGATCCCTTGCCTTCCGGGAGGGTGACAGCACCCTCCTTCCACGAGCAAGTGACAGTGCGGCAGGGCTCTGCCCCGAGGTCTCCGGAGGGACAGTGAAGCGGCTGTTGGTAGAACAGGAGCGGGAGGCAGGGTGCGGGTTTGAGTCCTCGCTCTGTGCATGACGTGTGTTCTGGGGGAAACTTGTCTCTAATGAGCTCTGCTGATACAGGAATGGCTGCAGGACCTCTGAATATGACACAAGGAAAACAGTGTAACTCCCAGCCTGCTACAGGCTGAGCTTGTGTTCCACAAACCGGAAGAGTGAATTCTAAGGAACAGCAGAGGTTAAGAGTAGGAATATTTCTCGAGGGGGAGAGATACGGCTCCCGAGAGGCAAGAGGGGGCCCGAGTGCGTTGTGCGGACCCCACTTCTCAGGGGGCATTTTAGAGAGTGCAACCGCGTGGGTACAATGTGGGTTACAGCTATGATCAACCAACAAGATTAGAAGTCCAGTCGCTTAGGTAATATTGATCAAACCGGGAAGGAACGAAGAACTTTTTAGAAGTCGGAGCGTCATGGTCAGCCGCCGAGGTGCCTGGTGTCTAGCTAAGCTTCTGTACAGGTGTCACCACTTACCGCAGGCCAGGTCATTCCGGCTGTATCTTGAGGCCTGGCCTCCGACAGCTGTGCACACAGCGGTCCGGAGTTTTCATCTTTGCCCTGATTGGATTCGTAGTAGGCGAATAACAGTACCAGCGATGTCTGTTTCCACCTTGTAGCATGGGGAGGGGCTCCTGGGGCCCCTGCTCCAAATGCGGGTTCTGCCAGGTCCCACCCAGGGCGACTGTGCCTCTGCTGTCCTGCAGTTCTTGCCCTGTGCTGGTGAGTCTGCCCGGGCTCGCCGGGCGTCTGTTTGCGACCTCGCTGCTGGGGATGAAGGAGCCACGGCCTGGAACAAGCTTGCTGATAACCTCCTTGCGGCTGCTCAGCTAGGTGCTGAGAGCGAGCAGATCTGGGACCTCCATGCCATGGGAGGGGTGGCGCGGGAGGCGCTGGTGCTGCAGGCGGGAAAAAGAATTTACTAATAGTCAAGGAAAGCAAAAAAGTGAGGTGGGCAGCAGGCAGCTCCAAGACGGTCTTGCTTTCAGGCAAAGGCTGAGCTTTCTATGTCTGATTGTAATGTGAGGTGGGGGTCTGGAAATGTCACTCAGGAAAGGTTTTTTTTGGAGACAGGGTCTCAAGGGTGTTTTGAGACCAGGGTCTCACTATGTAGTTCAGGCTGGCCTTGAGTTTACAGTGATCCTCCTGCCTCAGCCTCCCGAGTGCTGGGATTACAGGTATGTGCCACCACGCCCAGCATGGAAAGCTTTTATCGGGTCATGGTGACTCCATTGTATAGGGTCCAGTATCCTTGGTGTTTGTCTCAGTTACTTTTTTCTCATTGCTGGGACAAAATGCCTGACACCCAAAGTTAAAGGGGGGAAGATTTATTTAGCTCACAGTTTGTGGAGTTTTCAGTCCATAAGCAGCTGGCTCCAAGGCAGGGTGGCACGTGGCAGAGGGCAACAGTTCATGGCTGTGGAAGACAGCAAAAAAAGCAAGAGAGGCAGGTGTGGTGGTGCATGCCTTTAATCCCAGCACTTAGGAGGCTGAGTCAGGAGGATTGTTGCAAGTTCGAGGCCAACCTGGGCTACAAAGTGAGCTCAAGGCCAGCCTGAACTGCATAGTGAGACCCTGTCTCAAAAAGACAAAACAAAACAAAACAAAACAAAAAAACAGCAAGAGAGAGCCAGACAAGCCTTTCTCTGTCCCTTATATTGTATCCAGTCTACAGGGACTAGGGTGGTGCCAATCCAATCAGTGGACTGATCCAGCGATCACCCAGCCTCAGTCCCAGCACCCTTAGTCCCAGCATTGCGTTACTAACCAATCACACACTCTAGACTCAGCCGTCTCTGAAAAACTATTACCGAATTAGGTTTTGTGGGGACATCCAGACACAAACCATAGCAGTGTTGATAGGAACACTCCAGGTGAAAATAATCAACAAATGCATAAAGACCAGCCAGGTTAGTGGCTGAGGGGGTCAGAAGAAAATGCGTCTGCATCTGAGAAGGACTTTTGATATTACATCAGGGTGGGAAATGCTGGTATTCTTTAAGACATGAGTAGCGCTTAGACCACTCAGAGTGTCCGTGTGGCTCTTGTGCACAGCTCACACGGTGGAAGGTTAATGTCCTACCACAGACTCATCCCTCACTACAGTGTGGCTTGGAAGAAACAGTGGTGGAATAACTGTGAGTCCCCACACCCCAGTCACTTGAGAAGCCAGCACCAGACTGGTCTCCCCCGCGTTCATCCTCCGTTAAGGCAGGAGGAAGGTAGGGTCTTTCCTCACCCAGGAGGGAGACCCTGAACTTGGGAGGGCTAAGCCGGCCAAAGGGGAGGAGCTGCGTATTTCTGTTTTGTTTTGTTTTGTTTTTTTTTTCTAGTACCGGGAATTGAACTCACGACCTTGTGCTTGCCAGGCAGGTGCTATGCCTCTGAGCTAAATCCCCAGCCCGAGCTGCATATTTCTGTACTAGCAGATATAACTTCCTGTACAGGGCAGGCCTGGAGCTAAATGGTGAACTGGGGAAGAGGACCCCTGGGGCAGAGGACCCCTGGGGCAGAGAACCGGCCCCAGGGCAGATGAGAGGAGCATGAGAGCTGGAGTGAGGGAGCGAAGAACTCACACTCAGAGACGGCTAGATAAGGTTCAGTGCCAGCGCACAGGCTCGGTGTGGCACACGGCAGGGATCTCTCACCGGCCCCAGCGCGCTGGATCATTTTCCCAGCAGACAGGCTACCTGCGAAGAGGACAGCCCCATGACTTCGGGAACTGACCAAGTGCAGAAAGAACTGCAAAGAGAGAAACAGCATGCAAATATGCGATCCACTGAGATGAGAGATCGAATTTAACAGCACGTAATATAACGATCAAAGTCACCAAGCATCGGGGAAATGCAAAATACGGTGGGACAGAGAGGGACTCCTCCTCTTGCCTGGCAGCTGTCTCCTTTTGCTTGGGTGGCAGCTGGTGGCTTCTCTTGAGCCAGCTCTCTCTTGTCTTGTGTGGTCCTGGGGAAAGGGTTATTTACAGGGCCTCCCTATCCCCACCAAGGGGACAAATGGCTCAAGACGAGCTCCAGTCAGATCTGACTTAGAAGCTCGAACGCTGAGATGAGTGCACCAAGGAAACTGTGGGGGCCAAACCTTCCCAGGCTAGCATGGGAAGTTCCCGGCCACAGTCCTTGGAGCTGGCCCTCTTCCGGTCCCCCGGCCGGGCACTGTCTTCTCATACTGTCCTCCTCTGTTGGAACTGGCTTGTCACAGTCACAGATCAGCCTCCCTTCCCAAGGGCCGGCCCGCGGAGACTGCAGAGCTCTCCCCTGGTGTCGTCTGGGGAGCTTTCAAGCTGCCAGTGCCTCATGCATCCATTTGGATGTGATTGGCCCGGGGCACTGCTAGGCCCTGGGATTGTTTCCCCGGTTTTCTAGGGGCCCTAACACGCAGCCCAAGGTGCTGAGCTCTCCTGCATCCTTGCAAACTGTAGCAGGTTTTGAGGGCCCTATGGATAAAATGGCAGGGCCTGAAACAGGAGGCTTGGATTGGGCTGAAACTGTCCTGTTTCTGACGCATGCAGGGATGTGACCCAGGTGAAGGGTGACCCGTGTGGAAGGCTCGCGGCGTGCAGCATTGGACGCCGTCATCATCTTGTGGGAACTGATTAGGTGCTCAGACTCCCAGCCCTGACCTGATCTTTTTCATGGGGCTCAAAGCGCCTTCCACACTCTCGAGGGCACAGAAGGGCACCTGTCATTCACCCTGGGACCCACAGATCAGGTCAGGGCTGGAGTCTGAGCACCTAATCGGGTCACCCTTCACCTGGGTCATGTGTTGCTCCACGATGTGTAAGTCAGCATTCCCTTGCTGTGACAGAATCCCTGAGGGTGGTCAGAGGAAGGTTTATTTTGGCTTACGGTTCCAGAGGTGTCAGTCCATGGTCCTCCTAGCCCTTTCCTACGGGCCTGGAGCAGGGCAGAGGATCATGGGTGAGCATGGCGCAGAGGAAGCTGATCATCTCAGGACACCTAGGAAGCCAAAAATAAAATGAGAGGGAGAGAAAGGCCGGGCAGGAGTCAGGGCTCCCACAGCCTCTTCAAGGCCACAGCCCCAGTGACCTACCTTCCTCTTCCTCCTAAACTTCCAACACCTCCCAACAGTGTCATGGCTGGAGGCCAAGCCTTCAACATACGGCCTTTGGGGGACCCTGAAGGTGCAAATGGCAGCCCCCAGGGAGCCCTGGGTCAGGGCTCAGGGCCAGGAGCTGCAGTGGAGTCCCTGGGGCCATGGGCATCTATGCTGTATGTCCACTAATGATAACAGAAAGCGCTGAAGCCTTGCCAGGATTTCCTGACCTCAGGCCTGCTTCCTGCTCCAGGCCTCGGCATCGGTGTGGGCAAGGCGCAGGCCGGGGGGCTCACCAGGGATGCAGTCAGTGCTGCGGGGCTGAGGGTGGATGTATCCGGACTTGGGTTGGAGGGCAGCCAGTAGCTGGGGCTGGGACTGAAGTGGACAAAAGCCAGCCTGAGGTGGAGGAGAGCCGAGGCCTCACGTGGGCGTGTGTGGAGGGCAGCTCTGGACACCCTGCCCGAGCCCAGGTGAGCCCAGGCGAGCCCAGGCGAGCCCAGGGCCCTGTGTGATCCGTTCCTGAGGAAGTCACACCTTGAGCAGAAGAGCAGGACTGTGACGAGTGAGCAGGTGTCCTCCAGCAGCCAGGGGACACGGCGGCAGAAGCACCCACACGTCCTGGAGGAGAAGGACTCCAGCAGTTTATTTCCGGAAGTGTGGGCTCTCGCCATGAGGCCCCGAAGAGCTCGGCCTGGAGGCTCCCAGGTGTCGGCCACCTGGCCTGACCTTAGGAGCCACAGGTCCCCTCTGTGCCTGTTTCACTCTGGCCTCGCCACTGGTCTCAGGCCGGCGTGCAGAGACCTTCGCTGTCCACACAGAGGCCACCAGTTCCTCGCTGTCCTGGACTCGCTGTCCACCCAGCCCTGCCTCACTCGACTGCTGCTGCCCAGAGGCTTTTCCTGTGTCCACCTTCTTCGTTTTCTGGAAGCATGAAGCCCTTTCAGGAAACCGTGCCTTTCATTTGGCGAAGGGAAATATTCTGAGACTGCTTTCCAGCAAGTTTCCGGCCGGCTGGGGGGCTGGGGTGCGGTGGGGACTGAGCTGCCTGGGCCCTGGGGGGCATCTCCTGCCCACCTGGGCACAGTGAGAATTTCCCAGCTTCCTCCTCGGCGGGGGGGGGGGACATGCTTGGGCCAGGACAGCCAGGGAGGGGTGTTTCGGGGAGGAATGGGCCGGGGACCCACTTGACCTTCCTCAGACACAAACCGCTAGAATCGTGGAGTATGTTCCACCAGCCCTGCTATAAACTCTGCTAGTTCTTTTATAGTCTCACGGGCCCCCGACTTCAGAGATGAGAGTGTCTCCCCAAGAAGGAGGCTGCCTCACATACCTACCCGTGACAGTAGAGTCAGGGTGCCCGGGGCGGGTGTGTGTGCTGTGTGTGTTCAAGCACATCTGTCATCCAGCACTCCGGAGGCTGAGGCAGGAGGAGCATGAGTTTCAGGACAGCCTGGGCTGCATAGTGAGGTTTTCTAAAAAACCCTAGAAGTTTCTCCACTGGATTGTTCTCTGATGGAGACCACTACGAAGTGGTTCTGAGAAGGATTTAATATTATCCAATTGGCTTTTCACGTTTACTTGGGAGTTGTCCGAAGCTTAGGCACCTTGTCTGAAGATGGGCAGTTGACTCATAGGAAATAAACCGCTATGGGTCACCGGTTACCACCGAGGCCTGTACTGGCCTGTGAAGCTGTCATGCCTCAACCACAAGGAGGCTGCAGCTGCAGTCTGCACAGCCTTACAATAAATACCAACCTAAAGATAAGGTGGTGCTCCTGATTGATATAATTTACTACTAGGGAAAACTCTCCCAAGGTCCTGCAAGATTCCTGCATTTTCTTGAGTATCCTCTTCCTTTGTTTGAAAACCAAATAAATACGGGCCGCCCAGAGACATTTTTGGCTAACTCAGAGAATACTGAAGCTGTAAGAGAGTTAGTCCCTCCTGGTGCCCTAAAATCATTGCCATTGTCTCCTTTATTTAAGCCTTCGCCGTCCACTCGCTTGGGAGATTGTGGGCCTGATCAGCCTGCAATAACTTAGAGTTATTTAACCTGGTTTTCTTTTTTTTGTTTTTTTTTCTGGTACCGAGAATCGAACTCACGACCTTGCACTTGCCAGGCAGGCCCTGTTGCCATTGAGCTAAATCCCCAGCCCCCTAACCCAGTTTTCGATAGTTCCGTAAGACGTGGGCTACCTGTGGGGCCCTTCCTGGGTAGGTGCCCTCCTGCTGGGACAAGAAGTGGTCCCCTCCAGGCCAGAAGAAAGGGCTGTTGTTCTCTGAGTCCTAACCGCGGTCCAGGGCCCTTGGCATCGAATCACTTTTAGATGATTTTCATAATCCCAGGAAGCTGGTCGTTGGTTCCAGCCAGCTTTGGGCTTGCTGGGCCGCTAGTTTGTCTTGGAGGGCTGACAAGGAAGTAGCTCTATGTAGAACCATGTATCCCTCTGCACTGGGAGCCAGAGGCTGAGATGAAAGTGCTGTCACATTTGCTGACTGAACGCTTTCCCGGGGCAGTGCTGTGACCCTGCTGGGGAGCGGCTGTTTCCTCTCTCCGCCAGGCGGAGTCCAAAACTCACTTCTTAGCACTTCTCCACACCCACTGCTTTTTGCTGTGGCCACTTTTTGTCCAATAGGTTGAGCTGTTTTCTACCTCAGGGCCTTTGCGTATGCATTTTCCCCAAATATCCACACAGCTTCCCTACTTCTCCCCAATCATTACTCAAATGCCACTTTCCACTGAAGACCTCCTGACGGTAGAGCCCTGTCCTCCCTTTCTTGCTTGATTTTCTGTAGCACCGTCAGCCGTACCATATAATATTACTTAGCTATCTATTTCCTGTTTCCTCCCACTAGGACTTGAGCTTGCTGAGGTAGAATATGTCATCTGTTCATTTCTTTAGGGAGAACAGTGCCGGGCAGTAAAAGGTGCCCCAAAGTACCTGTTGACGGAGGAGATGAATAGAAGGGTCTCAGCAACACAGCACCTCCGGAGCTAGGTAGGCAGGTGGGAGGAGGTGGCTGGACTAACAGCATTGGAGGGTGGGAGCTGCAGCTGTGTGTTTCCTAAAGTTGTTAACTCTAGAACAGCAGCAGGGACAACCGAGGCTCAGCCTGGCTAAACAGAGCTCACTGTGGGTGTGGGCCGCGTGGGCTGCCAGCTGGAGCCTGGGTCCTGCCCACCCCTGCAGTCGTCGCCAGCGAACGCCCTCTGGACGTCCTCCGAGGGATCCCACAGAAGTGGCTCAGTGAGACCCCTCTTTCTGCCCCTTCTGAGGATGTGGTTGATACAGCGTTCATTACATTCTACCTAAAGGAGAAATTTCTCTCTTACATTGGTGTCAGGTTAGGAATGTGTTTCTCAAACAGCTTTATTCGTTTATTTTTTTGAATCAAGTGCACCCTGGGATTTGTGTTACTCATAGTTTTTTTTTTTTTTTGTTCCAATTAGAAAATTTAGAGCTGAATCTGTGGACCTTTTTCTGAAGGATGTAAGACTACTTGGTATGCAGTTTTATTATTATTACTATTATTATTTGTTTGGGGTTTTTTGAGATAGGGTCTTACCAGGTAGTCCAGGCTGGTCGTGAACTCACTAAATAGCCTGGAACTTGTGGCGACCCTCCTGCCTCAGCTTCTCCAGTGCTGGGCTTACAGGTGTGTGCCACCACGCCCGGCAAAATGAAGTTTTAGTCACAGTTCTGATTCCATTTTATATCCTGTCCCTTTTGTTTGTTTGTTTGTTTCTTTTTTATTTTTTGGTACAAGTGGTTGAACCCAGGGAGTGCTGGGCTACATCCCAAACTTTTGGTTGTTATTATTACAGTTGTATTTTTCTTTTTTTTGCTGTTTTCTTTTCTGGTACCAAGAATCGAACACACTACCTTGTACTTGCCAGGCAGGCGCTGTGCTGCTGAGCTAAATCCCCAGCCCCTGTTATTACAGTTATAATTATTATTTTATTTTGAGACAGAATTTCACTAAGTTGGCTGTTTAACTTGTGATCTATTGTCTCAGCTTCCTGAATAGCTAGGGTCACAGACATGTACCACTGCACTCAACCCAAGTTTATCTTGAAATGGGAATTAAAATACCCATAAAATATACTGAGATAACAAAAACCGGAAGGTAGATATGGTGGCAAATACCCATAATCCCAGCTACTTGGAACGCTGTGGCAGGAGGATCCCAAATTTGAGGTCAACCTGGGCAATTCAGTGAGATCCTCCCATAAATTAAAAAGAAAGAAAGAAGAAAGAAAGGAAGGAAGAAAGAAAGACAGAGAGACAAAAAAGAAAGAAAATAAGGGCTGGGGATATAGTTCAGTGTGAGACCCTGAGTTCAGATCCCATTATGACAAAAAAAGAAAGGAAAAAAAAAAAAGAAATTTAAAAAAGCTTCTCTACAAGTCAACCGGTAAGTGAAACTTGCAGACAGCGGAGTTAGGCAGCTAACATTCCCGGCAGTCGGACAGGGCCGGGCCTCCAGGGAGTCAGTGCGGAGGGTGAAGACACATCTCAGCTGGGGCCGGATGTGTATCTGTCAAAGCCCAGGCCTCCAGATAAAGACGGAATGACCAGGCCTACTGCCTCCCCGAGGGACAAACAATAAATTAACACTGACTTCAGTCGCACCAGTGGCTGGCCAGAGCCCCCGTTCACCTCTTCCTAGAGAGATCCTTGTTCCTTCCATGTACCTTTGCTATATTCCCTGCTTCCCCCCCGGATCAACCTTACCGAAGCGGCTAGACTCGTACTCTTATTGATCGATCAAAGTTTTGCCCCACGTTGTGCCCACCTCATGATCTTGCTCTATAAAACTTCCTCCGTGAAGTGGGGTCTGGGGCAACCCATTGGGGGCCCCTCCTGTCTCTCAGGAGCTGACTCCCCCTCAATAAATACTTCCCACTCTTAAACTCCATTGTTCCTCAGAACTCGTTCTTCGACTTGGAACAGGAACTCGGCGCGTCAGACATCTGCAGGGTGGGAGTTTCGTGTGTTTCCTCTATATCAAGACGAATGAATATTCACTTGCTCAGACTCCAAGAATGGAGAATGTCTAGAAGAAATAAAATCCTTCTGTTCTTTTTCTTTTTAAACACCTTACAGCTCAAACGTGTCCTGCGCTGTGACCGTCGCTGGACCCTGAGCGGAACACAACAGAGACCGGGGGGGCAGAGGGATGAGGGGCTTCGGAAGTGGCCACGGAGAAGGTGGAGTTGGTGGGGGCAGGGAGGCCACGGCGTGACCGTCCCTGGAGCAGAAGGAGATGTCTCTCCTCCGACAGCCTTTGCCCGGGGACCGGCCACCACAGGTGCCAGGCGTGCACTGCGTTGAGGGGAGGGCGTGTTAGCTCCCGGGGTTATCTGGGATGTGGGAAGCATCAGCTGCCCTTGACGTTATAACCCAGGGTGGGCAGGGTCCTGCCCGGGGGTGCGTGATGCAAGAGTCACTGTTAATGACACCTCGTTTCCCAGCATCTACCTACCTGTGGTCCAGACAGTCCTGGTGCCCGGCCACATGCTGGGTAGGTGGGGGCGCGTCTCACAGCCCAGGGACATTATCAGAGGACAGGAACCACTCCTTCCACTCTGCCACCACCCGCACAGCAAAACCCTGCTGTCCCCCCAGCCTCCTTGGCTAATGCAGTCATCCAAGCGCAGAGTAAATGGTTAACCTTGCTTCTTCATCCCTGTCATATCTGTATCTCTTCTAAGGCCTACGTGGGTTCTGCGTTCACTGGTGGTGGGAATGCCCCGCCGTCTCCCTCCTGGAGCGGGGACGCTTGGCGACCCTGACAGCTTGAAACCTGCTAGGGGCGTCCTAGTGCCTGCATGCCAGATGCGTGTCTGCCGTAAACTCTTGTCAGCTTAGGGGAATAATTTGCCTACCCCCTCTTGCCAGTTCTCTTCCTGCTCTTATTAAACTTGCAAATACCCACTGGATTTTAAACAGCGCCACCGGGGGGTGGTCACCTGCTCACTCAGGATTTCCTTGTCTTTTCCTTTGACAGGTAACTAACTGAATTAGTCCACCTCCCATAGCCAGGTTTCAGTGAGAAGTATTTATTAAGCCTCTACTGTAGCAAATAGTTTATTTAGCTGATGAGGAAGGTCGTTCATAGGAGGGGCTGAGCTAGAGTGGGGTGACCCTAGGCTGTGAACTAGGACTTTGATCAGGAACCGACATCCCGCAAGCAACATGGAACACTGGCTGGCTTTCTTTTTTTTTTTTTAAATTTTTTTTTATTTTAAAGAGTAAAAGAAGGACAACATAATAATGGGGGGGCGCTTACCAAATTACAGACAAAGTGGTAGGAAATTATCAATGGTTATTGTTTTACATATTGTTATCTACAAGATAGTTTCTCAGGAAAACAAATAGACAAATGATAGTGAGTTACAGACAAAAGAGGTAGGAGATTATCAATAGTTGTTGTACTAT
>NW_004955450.1:15245764-15260255 GCF_000276665.1 Chinchilla lanigera | reverse complement strand
GTGGGTGGGCATCTGCAGCTGGTGCATGGTGGGCCAATTGTGTCATTGTTTCTCTGTGTCATGATAGATCTCAATTGAGTGGCGGTGGCCGGCCTAAGGGCCGGGGGCCCTCCCTCCGGGGGCCTATGAGGCATGAAGCTAGCCAGCCGGAAGACTGATGCTCCCTGCCCGTGGCTCCCTGTGTGCCGGAAGCCCTCCTTCCGGGGGCCTGTGAGGCAGGGAGTGAGCCGCCAGTCCGAAGACCAGCGTTCCCCGCCCGTGGCTCCCCATGCGCCGGGTGGCCCGCCCTCTTAAAGAGAGGCACCACCACCTACAGAATTCCTGAACTTTGAAGAATTTATTTTTATTTTTATTTTATTTTATTTTATTTTGGTACCAGGAATCACACTCAGGGTCTTGTGCTTGCCAGGCAGGTACTGTGCCTCAGAGCTACGTCCCCAGCTCCCTTGAAGAATTTAAAATGCAACACACTTCCTTTATCATCAAATGTAGCCCATCACCTCCTTAGGAAGTTTAAGGTTATTTTTAATTTTAATTTTGATTTTTTTATTTTAAAGAGAATAAAAAACAAAACATTAAAAATGATGCAAAATTTCAAAACAAGGTGATAGGAAATCAACAAGGGTTGCTATGTTTGCATATTGTTATCTTCAAAGTAGTGGTTCAGATTACCAGATATAGGCATGCAAAACTGATAAGAAAAATTAAGCATTAACTGTTCCTTTCAGTAAACCAATAGAAATTAGTAGTACAATTATCTTAGCTATCTTGTGTGTGTGTATGTCTACATATATATTTTTCCTTTATTTTTCTTCCTTCCTTCCTTCCTTCCTTCCTTCCTTCCTTCCTTCCTTCCTTCCTTCCTTCCTTCCTCTCTTCCTTTTTCTTTGCCCTTATCCCAGTGGTTTCCTTTTGAGCAATTTCTTTCCCTTTCACAATATCTACTGTACGTTTCAGATTTTATTTACTCTTTCAGTTTCTTACACTAGGGAGACAATATGATGCTTATACATGTGGGTCTGATTTATTTCACTTGTGAGTATGGTCTCTAGTTACATCCGTTTACCTATAAAAGCCTTGAGTTTATCTTTATAGCACAGTACTACCCCATTGTATAAAAATACCACATCTTTTTTATCCCTTCCTCGGTGGATGGGCATCTGGGTTGTTTCCAAGATTTAGCTATGACAAATCGAGCTGCTATAAACATGGGCGCACGTATATTGCTGTGGTATATTGAGGTTATTGTAATGTAAAATAACTAGATCTTTCTAAGACTTTGGTTTCCTGTAAACACTATGTGACAGACCTGGGATAGAAAGCTTGTGCTCCTGTTGGCTTTTTTTTTTTTTTAACTTCAGAGACCCCAGTGATAGGTGTCCACAACATGACTAAGCAATTCTTATACCCTATTTGCCTATAAGTAGTTCTCAGTTGAGAAGCCATGTGACCACCCCGTTCAGGACCTTCCTGGAGATCCATCGTCCTGCTCCTTATTTCCAAAAATACCTCTAATCTGCTTTGGTTCGTGACGTCATTCTTTAGTGTTTGTGGAACAAGGACCCAGTACACATGGCGTCACTTGTGGATATAAGATTCCTAGGGGGTGAGCTCCAGAAGGGGAGTTTTTATTATTCTTTGCTTTGTGCAACATGTTCTTGCTAACCATGATTCCATTTAAGAGGTAGTGGTTCGTGCTGTTTTCTCAGACACCTTTATAGCCTTATGTCTGCCATTTTTCTGGTGCTAGTGGGGCTGGAGGAACGAGAGAGTGATGTGATCTAGTGTGGGCACGTGGTGGCATGGCCTCAGTCCTGTGACACTGGTTGGTGGCTGTGATATAGGGGAAATAATATAACTCCCGACCTTCCAGATGTCAGACATGCCGAGTTCATGTTCCCCAAAGTAGGAGAAGGAATTCTATGGAACCACAGAGGTTAGGAGTAGGAAAAAAATTTATTAAGAGAGGCAGCTCCTGAGAGACAGGAGGAGCCCTGGACGTGGGTTGCCAATGAGCTCACTTTTCAGAGGAAGTTTTACAGAACAAAATCATGAGGAGGGTACAGCATGGCTCAAAACTATGATCAACCAGTGAGATTACAAGTATAGTTGCTCAGGTAACACTGATCCAATGGGGAAACAGATCAATAAGCAAGAGTACATGGAAAGAACAAAGAACTTTTTAGGAAGGGGTGGGTCAGGAGATCCAGATCACCCACCTGGGTGACTGATGTCTACCTGGACTTTATTAGACCAGGTGATATCATTATAAAGCTGCATTAGATAGAAATATTATAGGCAGTCAGGCAGGGCTGGATGCTGGGGGAAATTAGTACAAAGGAAGAAAATACATTACAACTGTGGCTGGAGGTGCATCCATTAAATACCAGGCCCTAAAGTAAAGACAGAATGACCAGGCAGGCATGCCTCCCCAAGGGATAAAACAATATGCTATAGTTGGTATCACCTGGTCCTAAAGTCTAGAAAGGCATCAGTCACCCAGGTGGGTCTCTAGGACTTCCTGGCTCGTCTCTTCCAAAAACGGTCTTTGTTCTTTCCCCGTGCACTTGCTGCATGGCTGGGTTCCCCATTGGATCCACTTTACCTAAGTGTAATCTTATTAGCTGATCACAGTTTTGTCCCATCTTATGCCAACCTCATGATTTTGTTCCCAGCCCGTAACTGTGCTCTACGAAACTTTCCCTGAAAAGTGGGCTCACTGACAGCCCACTGGGGCTCCCTCCTGTCTCTCCCTCAATAAAACTCCCTAATTTTAACCTCTGCTGTTCCTTCACATTCATTCTTCAGTTTAAAAAAAAAACACAAACTCACCATGTTGGACACCTAGCAGGTTGAGAGTTATAACACTTCATTTATATCATTTGGGTGTAATCATTTAATCATATCTTAATCATTTAGATATATCATTTAATAATGTATCAGTAGTATTATAGACAGTTAAGTTAGGTAGCAATATTCTAGACAGCCAGACAGGGCCGGGCCCTCCAGGGAGTCAGTGCAGAGGATGAGAACGCAGCACAGCTGTGGCCGGAGGGGCATCTGTTAGCGCCAGGCCTCAAGATGTGGATGGGGTGACTGGGCCTGCCTGCCTCCCCAAGGGATGAACAATACATTGGGGATAGTGTCCCCCTTGTGGGTGGCTGGAGCCCCCACTTCATCCCTTCCGAAAAAGACCCTTGCTCTTTCCATGTACACTTGCTACGTGACCCGCTTCCCCATTGGGTCAATGTTACCTAAGTGGCTAGACTCGTAATCTTACTGGCTGATCATGGTTTTGTCCCACATTGTACCCACCTCGTGGTTTTGCTCTATAAAACTTGCTCTGTGACACGGAGCCCCGTTTTCCAGCCCCCCTGCTCTCAGGAGCCGTACCTCCCCCCTCGATCAATATTTCCTGCTCTTCACAACCACTGTTGCTAGAACTTGTTCTCTGGTTTTGGGAAACACCAGCTTGGCGTATCCGACCTCTAGCAGGTTGGGAGTCACATTCATTTCCCCATACCGACATCCATTGCAGTACAGCCTTTAATTCATTGCTTGTCCCTCGGGAAGGCAGGTAGGCCTGGTCGTTCTGTTTCTATCTGGAGGCCTGGCCTTTGACAGAGGCCCCTCCAGCCCCAGTTGTGATGTGTTTTCACCTTCTGCGCTGACTCGCTGGAGGACCCAGCCCTGTCAGACTGCCTAGAATATTTCTACCCAATTTAGCAATTTATAATAGTTGTAGGACCTTGACTATAAAAAAAGGAATTGGTTTTTGGCTTCATCTTCCATGATTTTCCACGGGAAATCATGGAAGATGAGGGTGGGGAAGGGAATCTGCATCACCCAGTGTCCGCTCTATGCCTGTGGTGAGAGGCATGTATGTAAGTACGTGGTAGTGAATTTGCCTTTGGGTGACGTGTGGGACAGAGCTACCTACATGCCAGTGCGTGTGGACCCACCTCGCCAGCTCCCTAGGGACGGCAAGGAGCCCAGGGCCCGAGGGGAGGAGAGGAGTTACCCAAAGTGCTGGCGATTGGGTGAGTGTCCTTTGCTCCGTTCAGAGAGGAACTGCAGGTTAGAAAGTGCAGCTCTGCACGGCTCTGGGCTTCGGGTGCCGGTGACCTTGTCAGAGCTCGGGGGCCCGAGGCTGGCTGTCACCACAGGCACAGTTGGCAAGCATCACCAGGTACCAGTCTCCATCTCTCATCTTCTTGAACTCTGCCCGGGCTACTCAGGAAAGAGCCCCCAGTGGTTTGCAGGAACTCCTGAGCCCACACTGGCCGCGCAGGTTTATAGGCCAGCCAGAGGGAGCTTCACCTCAGCTCAGCAGGACCTGGCTACAGTACAGAAGGGTCAGGGCTGAGAGGGTGGGGACTCAAGCCCCACAGGAAACAAGAAGGAAGCCTAGGGTAAGCAGATAGGAGAGAGGGAGAGACGGAGAGGGGGAGGGCAAGGGAGCGAGGAAGGTGGAGGGGGGAGATGCTGCTTATATAGCAGCTGCAGGCCTGCAACAGGCCCATATCTAAGCCTGCTGACAGACCCAAATTGGTCCAAATGTGAGGGCGTGATTGGTCCAAATTTGAGTCTCCTGATTGGCCGAAATTGGTATACATGCAAGCCTTCCAATCCAAGCCTACCAACTGGTCCACATTCAATTCTACTGCTGGGTTCAAGTTCATGGCTGACAGCCGCTGCACCTCTTGACAGGGTGGCCCAGAGTGAGACTGGGAAGTAACCCCTGACTGGTGGGGACGCCCTGAGACAGGTGACAGGGAGGCCCGTGACAGCCGAGGGCCTAACAAGCCAACCTCCTCTGCCGCTCCCAGAGAGAGGGATGAGAGGAGAGCGCCCCTTCTGTCTCAAAGGGCAGCGTCAGGGTCACCCTCAGCTACGGATTAGTGGGGTCTGAGTCCACCGGCCCAAGCCACTCCAGGGCCTGAGCCGTGGCCTTGGTCAGCTGCGTGCATGTCAGTCACAGCCCGTGACATGGCCGCTCAGGAAAACACTCAGCTTGCATCGGGAAGGCAGGGACCCCTTCAGCTCTGCCGACCCCCCCAGACTGGCAGTTTCCATACAGTAAAAAAAAAAAGATGTTGGATTACTGATATGGGTTTCCCCTCATCCTGCCAATCTGAACCACAATTCTGTAACCTTTTTTTTTGAGACAGGGTCTCCCTGTGCAGTTCAGCCTGGCTTGAGCTCGCTGTGTAGCCCAGGCTGGTCTCAAACTGACGGTAATCCTTTGCCTCAGCCTCCTGAGTGCTGGGATTACAGGCGTGCACCACCACTCCCAGCTTCTGTGTCATTTTGAGAAGCCCTTTTGTACACATGAACTCATTCAATCCTTAAGCCAATTGTGAGTGTAGAAGGAAGTGAGGTTTCTTGTTACGGGTGAGGAAATCAGGAGCTGGGGAAGCATTAAATGAGGCCTGACTCACACAATACGGTAAAAGAACCTGAATGCTCAGATCCTCCAGCCGGTCTTTTTTCACCCCACCACACCACTGAGGAACAAAATTCTCCTTAGCTGTCTACTATTCAGATTTCCTCCTAGTGAGATCGCCCCACCTGCACAGGAGGAGCACGGGCTGGACCCGGAAGGAGATGCTCCCCAAGGTGGGCTGCGTGAGTCACGGGGAGGAAGAGGAAGGGAGCTTTCTGGAGAAAACCCAGTGCCTGACTGTCCAGTCCTGTGGTTTATGATCTTGTGCTTCTCTGTCTCTGCGCCTGAGCTGATGTGTGTGTCTTTCTTTGCTCCTCTGTTTGTGTCCGTTAAATTCAGTGAAGAATGTATCCATGAGGCCATAACCTTATTTTCTGACGTGGGGCCTCGGCTGTCGTGCCCGTCACTGTATTTTCATGGGGCAAAACACTTCAGTGTGTGGGGAAACCCAATACTGTTACAGGAAGCTGAGTCAGATAGAAATATTATAGGCGGTCAGACAGGGCCAGGCCCTCGAAGGAGCCAACATGAAAGACAAGATAAGATACCTGTGGGCCAGGCCTCAAGACAAAGGACTAAACAAATGCACCCACATCCCTCCCTGGGTGCGAACATCAGGGATTGATGTTCTAAATAGGTAGCAATCACCTTGATGAGTCACTGACCCAGCCCCCTACAGGAAAAGCCCCTGTTCTGTATTCACGCCCGCTTGCTATGTGACTCGCTTCCCCATTTGATCCCAGTTTATTCAATTTTACCGGAACTATTATACTTGTAATCCTATTGGCTGACCATAGTTTTGTCCCACCTCATGCCCACCTTGTAATTTCCCATTTTTCCCCTATCTTGGACCTGCCTCACCTTGGGGTTTTGCTCGATAAAGTCCCTGGGAAGGGCAAGGTCCTTGGCAACCCACTCGGGCCCCCTTCTGTCCCTCCCTCGGACGGAAGCTTTCTTTCCCTCAATAAATATATTCTGCTCTTAACCTCCGTTGTTCCCAAAATTCATTCTTCGATTTTAGAGAACATGAACTCGTCCCAGATATCGTTCGGGTCGGGAGATTTTATTTTCCTGTATCAACATGAGAATAAATTGCACCTAGTGTTTGGTCACTCTCAAACCAACCTCACTGTTCCTGTGATCTTGGAGCTTAGTAGATCTTCATAACCAGGAATTTCTGGTTCAAACTTTCCCTCTGAAGGTTCAGCAACCGAGTCTGCTGAAGCAGGCTGACTGCGGCCAGGTGGGCAGGAGGAGGCACACGCCGTCCCTGCACGTATGCGCACATGTATCTGGCTGAGTGTGGAATTCGAAGCAGGGCAGGTGGTTAAGGATCAGATAGTCTCTTCATAAGGGAGAGGGGGCCGGGCGTGGTGGCGCACACCTGTAATCCCAGCACTCAGGAAGCTGAAGCAGGAGGATCGTTGCGAGTTCAAGACCAGCCTGGGTTACAAAGTGAGCTCAAGGCCAGCCTGAACTGTATAACGAAACTCTGTCTAGGAAAGACAACAAACAAACAAACAAACAGAAGGTAGAGGGAAGTGTGGGTTGTGGGCATTTTTGGGTGGTAGTAGACCATTTTCAGGAAATGAAAGCTAGCCCAGAGAGCAGACAGTGGCTTGGGACGCATCTCTGGATTCTGAGTGTAGCTTCTGATTTTCCATCTCTTCCTCGCAGATGAGTTTAATCCTCCTTCATTACTGAGATTTCAGTAAAAAGGCTCGAAGGCCAGTATGTTCCCCTTTGGTAGATGAGGGAGCTTCAGGGGAAGCCTCTTTTTGTGCCTTAGGAGAGAAAGCAGACCCATGATGCCCGGAGACGGGAGGGCAGCGGACGCAGAGAGACCTGCGTGCTGAGACGGTGGCTGTAGCTCAGCACATCGGAGCACCACCCTGAGCCGCAGCGGGGACGGGCAAACCGAGCTGCCCAAACTGGACGCTGAGAGACAGGTGCAGGACAGCAAGCACCTCAGGGGCTTTGGGGGTGCTCTGTGACTCAGGGGTCTTTACCAGGGCAACCAGCGTAGCTCTACCTGGGGCAGATTTTCCATTCTCCTTGGAGTAGGATTCATTGAAGAGACGGAGAGATATACTGTTTAAACCTGTTACCTTTTTTAAAACTGGTTTTGTTCTTAGCTGACACATAGTCATTACACATATTTATGGGATACCATGTGAACTCGGTGGTATCTTTGGCATTTGAGGGCAAGGCATAGAATTAGATTACTTTGAAAAAATAACCTCTTTTTTGCAACAGATCCTTTTTCTTATGGTACTAGGAATTGAACCCAGGGCCTTGCCCCCTGAGCTACTCCCCCAACCCCCTTTATAAAGTGTGAGACAGAGTCTCACCCAGTCCCCAAATTGCCCAGGGTGAGCTTAAGCTTGAGATTCTTCTGCTTCAGCCTCCCAGAGTGCTGGGATTACTACAGGCATGAGCCTCCATGCAGGGTTTGCAACAAATTCATAATCTTGCTATTGGAAGACTCAAAGTACTAAGCAAAACTAGCAGGAAATAAGTGACCAGGAAGCAGTGGATTATTATCGGTGAGAGTATGGAGTTAGACCCACATTACACACTGTTGGCCAGTACAATTTCCAAATGAATTGATGATTTAAGTATAAAATCGAAAGTAATGAAAGTACTGGCAGAAGATGGGAGATTCCTTTATATGCTGAGAACGGGAAAGATCGTCGTAGCTCTGACTTAAAAGCCAGAATCCAAAAAGAGAAGGCACGTAAGTTTGACTCTCCCCAACCCCTCCTGTGGTCAAAACTGAGTGTTTACCTTGAGAAAAGGTAAACAGTGATGGCAACCTGGAGAACAAGGCTGCGATTAACACCACAGGGTCAGGGGAAGGATTCATCTCCTACACACAGAAAAGGACTAGCTTAAAACCCAGAACCATGACTTGCAAAGAATGTGAACAGTTCACCTCAGGGGAAATAATAGTCTCTTTTCATTCCTTTGTGTAAGAGCCTGACCTTACCATTTTTCATGAGTCAGGTTGGCAAAACTGCCAAATCTCATGAGACGGCACTGTTGACGAGGCTCCAGGGGAACAGGCACTTTTCATACATGGTTGGTAGAAGTGTAAATTGGTTTTCTGGAAGAAATGTGGACAATGTCTATTGAAGATTTTAATGCTTCCACCCACTGTCACGCTCGCACGAAATGAGGGTGTCTTAGTTCCTCTTCCAGTTGCTGAGACAAAATACCTGACACAGAAAGTTAAAGGAGGAAGGGTTTATTGTAGTCTAGTTTCTAGAGGTTTTAGTTCCTAATCGGCTGGCTCCAAGGCAGGGTGGCATGACACAGGAAAAACAGTTCATGGGGGGCAGAAGGTAGCAAAGCAGCAAGCAGCAAGCAACAAGCAATGAACCTCTTTCTGTCCCTTGTATCCTAGCCAGGCTCCCCACCCTTAGGGCTGGCAGCCCTCACACCCAGTGTGGGGCAGCCTTAATCCTAGCATCACACCTTGAATCAGTCCCAACATCACACACCCCAGAGGCAGCCACCTCTGAAAATTCCCACCTATGACCACACGAGGCTTGGGGAGGGGGACTCTAGGTACGAGCCGTAGCAGGTGTACACAAAGAATTGCTCACTGTAGCACCCTTTGCAGTGGAAAATTAGAAACAGCCCAAATGTCCTCCAGCAACAGAACGCCAGCCCTGCAGAGAAGGTGCAGTGCAAAGCTGTGCAGATGTGGAAGCGAATGTTTATGTAGAAAGAACTCCAATACCTGCTGCTAACTAAAAACCAAAACCACCGATCCCATCGATCCACACACATCAAAGCAGAGAACAACAACGTGCTTACGTCTTATGTACAAGAAAGCAGAGGCAGTAAGACTATGCACTGATGTGTCCTCATACATCCATTAAAACAGTCTCTGGAAGGATGCATAAAAACAAATAGAAGTGAGTTTACATCAATGAGGATGTAGAAGGTGGAGGGAATCAGATTTCTCACTGAAGATCTTAGCCAAATACCCTTTTGCTGAAATACGTCATTGGAAAAAAACACAGTGTGTACAACGCCATGCTCAGTGAGTTACTGTAAAACCCGTATCCAGGTCACCCGGGGGTCCTCTCCTACCTCCACAGCCTCTCCCCCAGGGAATCCGCGGTCCTCAGAATTATGTGGGTGTCTGCTTGCTCTACAGTTTTATCACCTACATGTGCAACTCTAAAAGACTTGGCTAAAAGACTGGTGCATGTTGTGGTACTGGACTCACACGGTCTGTTCTTTTGTATCTGTTTCCTTTGCTTATCATGTGTTGGGTTAGGGTCCTCATGAGCACAGCTCACTGAAGTTTGTTCATTTTTAAGGCTGGATACACTTCCACTGTCTGAAAATGCTACAGCTCCTGTGTCTGTCTCAGAAACAGTCGGTGAAGAGTTGGGCTGTTTCTGGTTTGCGATGTTAACGATGAGGCAGCCTGGGACCCATTTCTGTCCCCGTGTCTTGGTGAACGAGCATACGCATTTTGTTGGCTACAGACCTCGGAGGGGAATGGCTGGGTCACAGAGAATGGGTCCTTTCGGTTTCCGTAGAAACTGCGGGACAGTTTACAGAGTGGCCGCACCAACTCCTGCACCAAGCAGGGGCGTGCGGAGGCCTCTGTGGCTGCTCCCCTGGTGAGCACTTAGTATCGGTGGCCTTCTTGCCTGTGGCCGGGCCAGCAGCTCTGTAAATGTAACGTGCAGCTCAGGTGCGCATTTTCCTGACCCTTCATGAGCTGAGCACACTTCCACGCTCACCGGCCATTTGTAAATGTCTAAGTCCATTTCTGTGCTCCTTTCCTGGCTTTTCCTTACTGCAGAGAGGCGTGTTTTGTTACCTGTGTGGCCAACGTCGCCTCCACCGCTGTGGCTGGTATTTTACAGTCTTGCTTTGCTTTCTTCTCTCCGTGGAAACTGTACATAACGTCCTGCCTCTGGTCCTTCTAAACCCATCCAGGGGTCTTTCTGCTATCCGTGCGGAAAGAGCTCCTCCCACTTTTTTTAAACATCTGCGTTGTGTTTTGTTGTGTGAATTTCTCATAATTAATTTAAATTAACAGACTGTCAAAGGACTTGTCTGCTGCAGTAGTTTGCCAGTGTAAACAATGGCTCCGTAAAAGTTCCCCTGCCCTTCAACCCCTCCTGTTTCCTCCCCCTTAACCACCAGCGATCTGCTCTCTGATGCTAGAGATTAATTGGCTTTTTTGTTTGTTTTGTTTTAAGACAGGGTCTCTCTACATAGTTCAGGCTGGTTTGAACTCACTGTGTAGCCCAGACTGGCCTTAAACTCTTGGTGATCCTCCTGCTTCAGCCTCCCGAGTGGGATTACATGCATGTGCCACTATACCTGGCTTTTTTTTTTTTTTTTTTTTTTTTTTGAGATAGTTCTCACTATGCAATTCAGGCTGGCCTTGAACTCACTATGTACCCCAGGCTGACTTTAAACTAATGCAATCCTCCTGCCTCAGCCTCCTGAGTTCAGGGATTACAGGTATGAGCCACTGTGCCTGGCTAGTTGGCATTTTCTAGCTTGTTTATCCACTTACCTACTGATGGACATTTGGAGTGTTTTCAATTTTTTTTTTTAAGTTTTTTTTTTAAAGTATTACAATAAAAGCTATTGTAAGAATTCATGGTCAGGTCTTCGGGTGGACATATATGTCCTTTCGTCTTGGATAAATATCTGGCCGTGGAATTGCTGCATGACATGGTAGATAGAAAATGTTTTGAGAAACTGCCAAATTGTTTTCCACAGTAGTTGTACTATTGTTTTCATTCTCCCCAATACCACGAGAGAATTCCAGTGTCTCCAAATCCTGGGCTCCTCTTGGTAAGCTCAATTTTTGCAGTTCTGGCCATTTTACTAGGTGTACAGTAGGATGCCGCTGTGGCTTTAACTTCCCTTCCCTATGACTAATAATGCTGTTTATCTAGTCACATGCTTCTCTGTCACCCAAAGTTGCTGTTTGGTGAAGTGTCTCTTTCAATCTTTATCCATTCAATCTTTAAAATATTTTAATTTTGAGAGAAGGTCTTCCCACCTTACTCAAGCTGGCCTCCAACTCCTGGGCTCAAGAGATCTTCCTGCCTCAGCCTCTTGAGTAGCTGGAACTGTAGACCAGACCCACTAGCCTACTTTTATTTTTTATTTTTTTTTTGGTTTTTTTCTCCAGTACCGGGAACCGAACTCATGACCTTGCGCTTGCCAGGCAGGCGCTTTTGCCGCTGAGCTAAATCCCCAGCCCCCACTAGCCTATTTTTAAATTGGGGGTTTTTCATTCATCTTATTGTCAAGTTTTGAGGCTCTTTATACTTCCTGCATGTAAGTCCTTTCCAGGTACCCTTTTGCAAAGACCTTTTTCTAATATGTGACTTGTCGTTTCATTTCTCAACGGTGTTATGCAAAGATCAGGCATCTTCCTTTTGATGAGGTCCAACTTATCAGCTTTTTCTTTTGCCAAAGATCTATCTCCCCATTTCCTACTATCTTTTATTTTGCCTCTTTGATTTCTTTCTACCTTAGGTTTCTCATTGTTATGGTTGATACATTCTGTCAACTTGGGGAGTCTAGAGGTTTGGCTAAGTGACTCAGCAGGGAGCCAGGGAATACATCCTGAGCCTGTGGAAGAGGACACGCGGTGGGGGTAGCCAGTTCACAATGTAAGGGAGGGAAAGAGGCTGCTTGCCGCCATTCCTCCTTTTTGCTCTGGCTGCTTTGCTGTTCGGCTGCCATTCCCCCCTTTGCTCTTGGTGCTTTGCTATCTTCTGCCTCGGAGCCAGCCAAGAATGGACTGAAACCTCCACAAACTGTAAGCTAAATAAACCTTTCCTTCCTTCATTGTGGGCATTGGGTATTTTGTCTCAGCAATGAGAGAAAAGTAACCAAGACACTCATATAAGAGAAACCATACAATTTTTAAGTTTGCATTGTATGATTTCACTTAATATTATGGATTCAAGGAGCATCTATTTTCCTACAAATGACTCATTTATCCTTCTTTATGACAGAATACTACTCCATTGTATGTAAGTACCACATTTTCTTTCTTCATTCATCTGTTGATGGACATATAGGCTGTCTCCCAGACTTAGCTATTGTGAACTGTGCTGCTGTAATCATGGGTGTGCGTGTATCACTGTAATATGATGTCTTTAACCCTTTCAGGAAGCTATCTCGAAGGGAACTATCTGGGTCAAGTGGAACGTATATTTTAAATTTTTTGAGGGATCTCTACTGATTTTTATAGTGGTTGTACTAGTTCACATTCCTACCAACAATGAAGATGTGGTCCTTTGTCCAGGCAGCCTCGCCAGCATTTGTTATTATTTGATGTATTGATGGTGGCCATTCTTTCTGGAGTAGGGTGGAATCACAGTGCTGTTTTAATTTACCGTTCTCTAGTGACCAGGGATGTTGAAGATTTCTTCACGTATTTATTGGTCATTTGTACTTCTGAGAAATGTCTATTCATCTCAGTTGCCAGTGTTTTGATTGGGTCTTTTATTCCAGGGCATCTAATTTTTTTTTTTGAGTTCTTTGTGTATTCTAGATATTACTTGTCTATCTGAGGTGTAGCTGGCAAAATTCTTTTCTCCCATTCTGTAGGCTGCCTCTTCACTGTGGCTTCCTTTGCTATACAGAAGCGTTTTAATTTAGTATTATCCTATTTGTTGATTCTTGATGTTATTGTCTCCTTATGCCTATGACTTCAAGAGTTTTACCAACCTTGTTTTTTTTGTTGTTGTTTTGATTTTTTTAAGCAGGTTAAGTGTTTCTATTTTAATATTTGGATCTTTGGTCCAATTCGATTTTTCTTTGTACCTGGTGAGAGACATGGGTCAGGATCAGTCTTCTGCGTATAAATAGCAAGTTTTCCCAGCACCATTTGTTGAATATGGTATCTTTTCTCCAGCATATGTTTTTGGCCCCTTTGTCAAAAGTTAAGTAGTTCAATATGTCTGGGGACTTTTCTGTATCCTCCATTCTGTCGCGTTAATACACGTCTGTTTTTGTGCGAAAACCCTGCTGTTTTTAATCACTGCTGCTCTGTGGTGTAACCTGAATTTGGGGATTGTGCTGCCTCCTGCTTTGCTCTTTTTGCCCAGGACTGCCTTTGCTATTCTGGGTCTCTTGTGTGAGTTTTAGGATGGTTTTCTCTAATTCTGAGAGGAACGCTGTTGACATTTTGATTGGGAATGCATTGAATATATGTACCAGTTTGGGGAGTAGGGCAACTTTGATAAAATTGGTTCTGCCTACCCAGGAACAGGGGACAGCTTTCTGTTTTCCGACGTCTTCTTTCATCTCTTTTACAGAGTACCGTAGTTTTCCTCAGAGAGGTCTTTCATTTCATGTTTAGGTTAACTCCTAAGTATTTAACTTTTCTTCGTGCTAGTGTGACTGATACTGTTTTCCTAATTTCTTTCTCATCGGATTCATTAACAATATACACAAATGCTGTTGATTTGTGTGTGTTGATTGTTACCTGCTACATTGCTGAAGTTGGTTGTTCATTCTGAGAGTGTTTTGTTGGAATTCTTTGAGTCTTATATGCACAGTGTCATGTCATTGGCAAATAATGATAGTCTGACTGCTTCTTTCCCTATATGTATCCCTTTTATTTTTTGTTCTCTTGCCTGATTGCCCTCACTAATGTTTTACGTACATTGCTGAACAGAAGTGCTGTTAAGGGACATACTGTCTTGTTCTGATTAGAGGGAAAATGTTCAGTTTCCCCCCTATTAAATATGATGTTAGCCATATTGTTGGTTTGTCACAAATAGCTTTGATTAGAGTCAGTTAAGGACATACTATACCTGCTTTCTTCAGGGTTTTTATATGAGGGTGTGGTTTTTGTCAAAAATCTTTTCTGCAGCTCTTGATGTGATGTGATATGATTTTTGTCCTTGTTTCTGTTAATGTGCTGTGTTACATTTATTGACTTGCGTGTGTTGACCCATCCTTGTGATTCTGGAATGAAACCTACTTGGTCACGATGTGTGACCCTTTTGATGGTGTGTCGCATTCTATTTGCCA